>NC_064617.1:170746715-171057271 GCF_023898315.1 Schistocerca nitens | reverse complement strand
TATCGCCTCAGTTGTGCGACTGTCAGAAAGGTCACAGTTCGTTGTAATAGACGGAAAGCCATCGAGTAAAACAGAAGTAATATCCGCCGTTCCCCAAGGAATGTTATAGGACCTCTACTGTTCCTGATCTATATGAACGATATAGGGGACAATCTTAGTAGCCGTCTTAGATTGTCTGCAAATGATGCTGTCATTTACCGTCTTGTAAAGTCATCAGATGACCAAAACGAATTGCAAAATGATTTAGATAAGATATCTGTATGGTGCGAGAAGTGGCAATTGACCCTGAATAAAGAAAAGTGTGAAGTTATTCACATGCGTACTAAAAGAAATCCATTGAATTTCGATTAAGTGACAAGTCACACAAATCTGAAGGCTGTAAATTCTGCTAAATACTTAGGAATTACAATTACAAATAACCTAAATTGGAACTATCACACAGATAATGTTGTGGGTAGAGCAAACCAAAGACTGATTCATTGACAGAGAGCACTTAGAAGGTGCAACAGGTCTACTAAAGAGACTGCTTACACCACGCTCGTCCGCCATAATTCTGGAGTATTGCTGTGCTGTATGGGTTCCGCATCAGGTGGGACTGACGGATAACATCGAAAAAGTATAAAGAAGAGCGGCTCGTTTTGCATTATCGCGAAGTAGGGGAGATAGTGTCACAGACATGATACTTGAATTGGAGTGGCAATCATTAAAACAAAGGCGTTTTTCGTTCCGACGTGATCTTCTCATGAAATTTGAATCACCAGTTTTCTCCTCAGATTGCGAAAACATTCTGTTGGCCTCCACCTACATAGGGAGAAATCGTCACGATAAAATAAGAAAAATCAGGGCTCGCACAAAAAAATTTAAGAGCTCTTTTTCCGCGCGCCGTTCGAGAGTGGAACGGCAGACAGACAGCTTGAAGGTAGTTCATTGAACCCACTGCCAGGCACTTTATTGTGAATAGCAAATGGCTCTGAGCACTATGGGACTTAACTTCTGAGGTCATCAGTCCCCTAGAACTTAGAACTACTTAAACCTAACTAACCTAAGGACATCACACACATCCATGCCCGAGGCAGGATTCGAACCTGCGACCGTAGCGGTCGCGCGGTTCCAGACTGTAGCGCCGTGAATAGCAGAGTAATCACGTAGATGCAGATGTCCATGTATCCATGGTACATCAGGCGAGACCCAAAAGCGACGGTAGGCACATACACTTCAACTTCCGCTGCGAAGGACGGGCGCGCAGCTAGTATAAACGAGATGGTCGTAATTTTAATTACTACTTCAAAAATATATTGTTACGTATTTGTTTGTTTTTACACGTCCGCAGTCCCATTACACAATGCACTTCCCGTGTCACAGTACCGAAGACCATCTTAAGAGGAGACAAAAAAATAGGTATTCGTTTTCGAGAGAGCGGAAATGTTGGACGTGTATCAGGCCAATTCAGGCGGCTAAATAAGTCATCTTGAGCGAACTAACACAGCCGCAACACTTCCGCTACTGCTGGAAACCAATTACCGCACGACACCACTTTATGGTTGGGCTGAATCGTTCTGCTTTGTTTGCTTTAGCGGCCTGCTGCGGTACTGAGCTGCGAGTATTTCAATGTGTACTGAGACTGCAGACATGTACCTGCAAACATACACATAATTAATTACGGAGTTTCGTATTTTCGACGTGGTAGTTGCAAGACCCTGGTGAAGCACCCCCTTACGTCTGGCCGTAACGGCCGAACTCTGTTGGCGGCTGGTTGGCTACCCATGTAGCAGCCAGCCCTGTTCTGTCTACCTAGACTGTCTGCCTGCCTGGGTAAACGAACAGCTTCCGGAAAGCTATGGGCTGCGGCGCCTACTTCCGCTCACGGGACGTTGGCCGCTTTCACGTGGGGCCGCTATGTGCTGACACCACCCCCACCATCAGTTGAGATTGTCCCTTGTGACAGGTCTAGACGCGGTACTGTACTTTGCCACTCTTCCCGTCTCATGTTTCTCTCCTCAACTCTATGTAATCCACGTTTTCCTCCCTGACAGTGTCAGTTGGTTTCCTCGTCCGCCTCTCTGTCATCCCTTTCCTTTCCTGGCGTCTCAGTATGTGGCCTAGCCAATGTCGCTTTCTTTTCCTTATGTATGATATGTTTCTGTTCTCAGCAATTCCTCAACATCTCCTTGTCCCTAACCCTGTCTTCCCAATTCTACCCACATTTCCAATACCTCCAACACTCTCTTCTCTGTCAACGTCTCTGCGTCACACACAGCACTCGACCAATCTTTTTCTCTGATTTTTATTCCGTGCCCCCACATAGCAACTTAATTTTTAACGCTTCCTTGGCTATCGCTATTTCGCTATTCTCGATCTTTCTTCTGTCATATTTTAGCTTCCCCGTTATAATACGCCCTCCCCCCTCCAAGTATTTTGATTCTGGTACCCGCTCTAGTTGTTTTCCTTCTACCACGATTTGGCAGTCACTCATTTTCCTTTCAGTATCATGCTTTTTGTCTTTTTCGTATTTATTTTCAATTCGAGTTGTTCGAATTTCTTATTTCGGTCTTCCGCCATTTCGTTAAGGAACTCCTTACATTCCGCTAACATCAGCACACTGTCCGCATATCGTATATACGAGAACGTTTGGTTCCTACACACACACTCCACCCGTTCTATCGATGCCCGTTTACGATATATTCTAGAGATGTTAACAGCAAAGATGAAAGGCATCATCATTGACTGACTGTTCTTCCTGATCGCTCCGTTAGTTCTCCACAAACTCTGACATGGTTTTTTGCTTAGGTATAATTCCTTAATAAATTCTCTCCCCCTCAACGCCGCGTTTTCTTAGTATGAGTGTGATCCACCTCACGCTACCATCAGTTTTGTTCCAAATTGTTAAAAAACAACAAATGTTCGTTTTCAATCCTTGCTCTCTCTCTCTCTCTCTCTCTCTCTCTCTCTCTCTCTCTCTCTCTCTCTCTACTTTTAGTAAGCATTTACAACACAGCCCGTGTTTACCCCTGTTCTGAAACCATACCACTATTCCCCCTTGCTATATATCCTTATAATTATCACTCTCAGTTCCTCACATTTTCTGGTGCTTTTCTTTTGAAGGGGTAACAAGATAGAAACAAACTCGTTGCTTCGCAGTGACCACAGTCTTTACTCGTATGAACGCTACTGCTGTCGTTTCCAGTCCGAAGACTGCTCTGATGCAGCTCAGAATGATAATCTATAGTCTGCAAGCCTATTTGCCTATGCCCAACTAGTGCAACTTACATCTATTTGGAACTGCTTACTGTATTCCGTCCTTTTTAACCCGACACTTACTTCCAATATTACACTGGTGATAATTTGATGCCTCACATTTCTATCAACGGATCCCTTCTTCTGGTCAAACTGTGCCATAAATTCCCTTTCTCCAAATTCGATTCAGTACCTCTTTATTAGTTATCAGATCTGCCAACGCAATCTTCAGCATTCTTCCGTACCGCCAGATTTCGAAAGCTTCTCTTATTCTATGAACCGCTTATTGTCACAGTTTCACTTCCGTACAAGGATATTCTCCAGACTAATACCTTCAGAAAAGATTTCCAAACATTTCAATTTATATTCGATGTCAGGAACTTCTTTTTCAGGAGGCTTTTATTGCTATTGCATTTTATATCCTTTCTACTTCGGCCGTCGTCAATGTTATTGTTTTCCTGCCTCAACACTCCTTTTGGTGTCATTTCCTAAGCTATGAGGGCGTGCGGAAAAGTAATGCCTCCGATTTTTTATTGGAAGCTCTTTAAGCTTTTTGAATAAAACTTTATTAACATTCCACATTTTTGTTTTCTTCGTGTCTACATATTTATTTCTCAACGTAGTCACCATGGCGACGAGTAAATTTCGCCCAACAGGAGGGCACTATAGAAGGTAGTTTCAACCTCACCTTTGCTTGCACCGCTTCATCACTATTAGAGTTCGCGATGACGTTATTTAACTTTTGGAAAGTGATGAAAATCAGATGGGACCAATTCGGGACCGTATGGAGGATGATCGATGGCAGTGTACCTAAGGCTCGGATTGTTGCAGATGTCGCAGCGCTCTTGTGTGTGACCTGGCGTCGTTACAATAAAGGAGAGGGTGCTCCATGTGTGGACGAAGTCTTCGAACGTGTAACTGGCTCTGAGCACTATGGGACTTAACATCTGAGGTCATCAGTCCCCTAGAACTTAGAACTACTTAAACCTAACTAATCTAAGGACATCACACACATCCACGCCCGAGGCAGGATTCCAACCTGCGACCGTAGCGGTCGCTCGGTTCCAGACTGAAGCGCCTAGAACCGCTCGGCCACTCCGGCCGGCCGGACGTGTAACTATTACAGCAGGCTGTTTCTCATGCAACCACACCGCTATGTTACAGGGTTCAATTCTAGACCCTCTAGCGGGAGACCGCTGCAGATACGTAGACGAAGAATAAAGATGTAGAACGCTAATAACGGTTGTTTTATTTAAAAAGCGTTAACCGTTTTCACATAAAAATTGAGAAGCACAGCTTTTTGGCACATCCTCTTAATTTATTCGGCACTGGCTGCTCTAATTCGACTACATTCCATTACCCTTGTTTTACTTGTGAGGATGATCATCTTGCAAGCTCTTGTCAAGACACTACCTATTCTGTTATTCCGTTGAACTGATCTTCAAGTCCTTTGCGATGTCTTTAGGTTTGCCGGTGACACTGAAACAGTCAATTTTTTTTCTTGGTTTCCTTTATTGCTTGTTTACGTACGAATCAAATAACATCGGGGATGAAGAGGCGGGGAGGAGGAGGAGGGTGTAGAGAGAGAGAGAGAGAGAGAGAGAGAGAGAGAGAGAGAGAGAGAGAGAGATATGATATTCAAGCGATTTCTTTCGTATCCGCTAGACACACGCAAGTTGATAGTTTTCTTTTCAGTAAATTCTTCTAAGAGCGCCCCAAAGACCTGGGCTAGGGTGGAAGTAGGTAACTCATGTTAGTTTCATGATCAATGACGAAGTTTCGATATCTCTCGACAAACGCCTTTCGATAATACTTGTTACCAGTCAATATCAGTATCATGTTCCGCCTTTCTTCAAAGTGACACTGAACTGACACGCCTGTGTGTGTTGTTGTGCAACAAGTGGGTTAGGTTTGCTAAAACCTTTTTTTCCTGAAAGGGGCGGGGGAAGGGTGAATACACAGCTGTGAAACATAAGTGTGCATACGTGTGAAGGTGCTTTACAAATCCTGTTAAAGATTTCTTGGGCTTGGACTACACAAGACTTCATATGGCCCCAAAAGAAAAACTCGAGAGGAGTTAGTGAGTTTGGTAGCGTAGGGGGGAAGGGGGCAAGCAGTTCGTCCACATTTAAAAGTATGGTTGACATGTTCGCGGACGCCACGTGCAAAATGCCCGAGTGCGACATCATGTTGCAAACACATCAAAAAATGGTTCAAATGGCTCTGAGCACTATGGAACTCAACATCTGAGGTCATCAGTCCCCTAGAACTTGGAACTACTACTTAAACCTAACTAACCTAAGAACAGCACACACATCCATGCCCGAGGTGGGATTCGAACCTGCGACCGTAACGGTCGCGCGGTTCCAGACTGTAGCGCCTAGAACCGCTCGGTCACCCCGGCCGGCTGCACACACACATCTGCTGATGGAATGACTGGCAAATCTTCCACTAAGTCCGACAGACCGCATGCTGGAATATCAAGTATAGTGAGAAATGTTATCAGTACCTTGTTTTGGTTGTTCTACCACAACAGTCAGGTTGTAGAACCATGCCTGTCGTGTACAAAAGACTTCTCCAATAGAGAGCTTTGGCAGAGATCGATTTGTTGTATGTCAAAGACAACTTTTACAGTGTCTTCAGAGTATATATTCAGGGACACCTCTAACGACTTCAGTAAGTTAAGTAGCGTAAAGTGAGTTTTGAAAATAGCGCCACACATGGATAAGGCATGTTCTGCAAAAACGGACTGTATTCCCTGTTCTTTAAGTGTGGAATAAAGCAACTTTTGCTAAAGCCTGCCGCATAGGCTCCCAGAGGAAGCTAAACAGTATTTTTTTAAAACTATTTACCAAAAAATTCATCATGCGAGGTTTTATTTTTTTTTTTTTTCAAACGGTCGTCAATTGTGAAACACCCCGAAGAATATGTAATTTGCTTATCTTTGAGAGTAACCCTAGTTTTGTTCTCCTCCGATCCTTTGCTTCTGTATGACCCCAATGTAGGGTTCATTTTTTATTTCAATATTGCGAGACACTGCTGAAGCGTCGTGCTCATCTACTTCCACGCACCCTCCCTTTTTGGCTAGATTGTGATGACTTTTTCCTTTGGGGGCCTCGCAAAACCGAATTGTTTTTGTACAGTTCGATGGGGCAGATGCTTGTTTCCCTGATTCATTGTCTCGCGTGCAACAAGTGACGACATTTACGTAACCGAAACCAGAGAAGCAAAGTCTCCTTGACGCGCGCCTAAAACCCAACTGCGGTCAACCTCGAGCAACAGGTATCGCGGTGGGAACTGCGTTTACACTACGCGGTACTTGGCTTGCGAGGCTGCTTCGCGTGATTTAAACGCGTCTTTAGTTACTGCTGACGTCCGATGCATGATTGTTTCTTACTTCATGTTACTGACAGAAGTCGTGCCGGGAATCAGCACTTAGCAGAAGAGAGTTGTTATCAAGAGAAAGAGGATAACGAATGGAAGTGTCCGTGTAGGAATCAAATATAAAAAATTTTGCACCTCAAAGTTACCGGCGCATTGGTTGCAATGATTAAACATTGCGTAGGTTGGTTGGTAACCGCAGAACTGAAGGTCGATCGCCAGCCCTCTTCTATGGAGGCTTGTCGTAAGGAGCGTCTGTAATAATCAGCAATGTTACACATTTGGGAAGAAATGACATTGTCAGTCGAGAATGCGATGATATTCTTTAACCGTCTTATGAAAACAGTCACATCTACACAATGAAGAAGAAAACAGCAACCGAACGTTTACATCAGATACATATTTCCAACTATCACATAGTTACAATGGATAATAATTGAACTACAGGAAAAAAGAACACACTGACACCGGTGTGTCAGACCCACCATACTTGCTCCGGACACTGCGAGAGGGCTGTACAAGCAATGATCACGCGCACGGCACAGCGGACACACCAGGAACCGCGGTGTTGGCCGTCGAATGGCGCTAGCTGCGCAGCATTTGTGCACCGCCGCCGTCAGTGTCAGCCAGTTTGCCGTGGCATACGGAGCTCCATCGCAGTCTTTAACACTGGTAGCATGCCGCGACAGCGTGGACGTGAACCGTATGTGCAGTTGACGGACTTTGAGCGAGGGCGTATAGTGGGCATGCGGGAGGCCGGGTGGACGTACCGCCGAATTGCTCAACACGTGGGGCGTGAGGTCTCCACAGTACATCGATGTTGTCGCCAGTGGTCGGCGGAAGGTGCACGTGCCCGTCGACCTGGGACCGGACCGCAGCGACGCACGGATGCACGCCAAGACCGTAGGATCCTACGCAGTGCCGTAGGGGACCGCACCGCCACTTCCCAGCAAATTAGGGACACTGTTGCTCCTGGGGTATCGGAGAGGACCATTCGCAACCGTCTCCATGAAGCTGGGCTACGGTCCCGCACACCGTTAGGCCGTCTTCCGCTCACGCCCCAACATCGTGCAGCCCGCCTCCAGTGGTGTCGCGACAGGCGTGAATGGAGGGACGAATGGAGACGTGTCGTCTTCAGCGATGAGAGTCGCTTCTGCCTTGGTGCCAATGATGGTCGTATGCGTGTTTGGCGCCGTGCAGGTGAGCGCCACAATCAGGACTGCATACGACCGAGGCACACAGGGCCAACACCCGGCATCATGGTGTGGGGAGCGATCTCCTACACTGGCCGTACACCACTGGTGATCGTCGAGGGGACACTGAATAGTGCACGGTACATCCAAACCGTCATCGAACCCATCGTTCTACCATTCCTAGACCGGCAAGGGAACTTGCTGTTCCAACAGGACAATGCACGTCCGCATGTATCCCGTGCCACCCAACGTGCTCTAGAAGGTGTAAGTCAACTACCCTGGCCAGCAAGATCTCCGGATCTGTCCCCTATTGAGCATGTTTGGGACTGGATGAAGCGTCGTCTCACGCGGTCTGCACGTCCAGCACGAACGCTGGTCCAACTGAGGCGCCAGGTGGAAATGGCATGGCAAGCCGTTCCACAGGACTACATCCAGTATCTCTACGATCGTCTCCATGGGAGAATAGCAGCCTGCATTGCTGCGAAAGGTGGATATACACTGTACTAGTGCCGACATTGTGCATGCTCTGTTGCCTGTGTCTATGTGCCTGTGGTTCTGTCAGTGTGATCATGTGATGTATCTGACCCCAGGAATGTGTCAATAAAGTTTCCCCTTCCTGGGACAATGAATTCACGGTGTTCTTATTTCAATTTCCAGGAGTGTATATAAAATAAAATCGTCGCAACTTCTAAACGGTTTGCGTTAGGACGACCAAACTGTACGGTTGGCCGCGGGGCATGATGAGAGTTAGTATGTAAATATGGTTTGGTTTAGCGGCGAAGCTAATGATGGATTAGTCACTAAGCAAAATTGGCGCATTTGGGGGGTGGGGAGGGGTGGAGAGACTAAGAATCCGCATTTCGCGATCGAGAAGTTCTTCACACTCAACGGGTGACCATGTGGTGTGCAATGTCCAGTCACGGAATAATCGGTGCGATACTCCTTGATGGCACGTTGAATATCGAATGGTACGTGAATATTTTGGAAGATTATTTCATCCCCCTTATACAAAGTTATACTGATTTCGACAAGATGTGGTTGATGCAAGTCGGAGCTCGACTCCATGGAAGCAGGACATTGATCTCCTGGAGAAGCACTTTCGGGACCGCGTTCTGGCTCCGAGGTACCCAGAGGCCACTGGCATGAGCCTCGAATGGCCCGCCATATTCTCTGGATCTGAACACGTGCGAATCCTTTTTGTGGGGCTACATTGAATACAAGGTGTACAGGAATAACCCAAAACTATTGCTGAGCTGGAACAACCATTTAGATGGTAATCAAGAGCATCGATATTCAGACACTTCAGCGGGACATTCAGAATTTCGCTATTCCTCTCCGCCACATCATCGCCAATGATGGCATGCTTAACAAACATGTCATAACCTCAATCCGAATATCTGTAGTGACGTTTACATGTTCAATAAAGTGTGTGCACGTCGTAGTTTGTAATTTATTTACGTTGTTTTCATATAGTTCAATAACTGTCACCCAGTCTCTTCAGTGCATATAAAAACGGGTGTCATTAGTTCGAAAGAGTTACATAGTGAACAACAATAGTTTACGTACAGCATACAGGAGTCTAACATTGAGTTCATGTTAGGCTCCTGTATGCTCTACGTCAACTAATAATATTTGCTAAGCGACACTTCCGGACTAATTAGCCAACTATGGAATGGAATGAATAGACCTACTGTAAAGTCACCTGTTTTTATATGCACTGAAAATTATCATGTGACAGTTGAAATCTAGATCTGCTGCAATAAAACGACGGATTTCGTGATCGACTGTTGTGCTTTCCTTCATTGTCTACATTCAACTACCGCTGCGCCCAACAAGATAATATGGATTGCAGCCAATTGAACCACATCTATGTTTACATGACGCTGACTTAAATGTTTGGCAGAGAGTTGTGGAACTTCTTTCAGACATTTTCCCGACCGTTCCACTCTCGAACAGCACGAAAAAAAGGGAATACCTAGAACATTAACAATCCGCTCGAATGGCTGAGCGCGTTAACGCGCCGCTTCTGAGGTTCGGGGAGGCGGGCCTGTCCCGGACCGAATACCCCTCGTAGCTTAACGACGTCCACCTGGACATCGGTTTTAGAGGGTTTTCTCACATCCGACTAGGTGAATACAGGGCTCGTACTCATGACCCGTTTCAGATACACGCTAAGCAGACATTTACAAAACGTTCTCACACCTTGTACATGAGATGTACTCTAGACGCAGACAGATAGGGTACACATATTCCGTACAAGGAATAGTGATGGCTTCAGGTAGAACATCCGCTGTTGTCAAAACCTATATGACAGTGCCGTCATCGAAGAGAAACGAGAGAAGGCGGCAAAGAAGAAGAAGAATAAGAAGTAGTAGAAGTTAACTTCTTTTCATTTGGAGGAGAAAGCCAGTGACTGGATTTCGTGAAAAGATATCAGCGTTACAAGAAACGCTGTTTTAATGGTTGACTGTCTAGTTCGTGATACATTCGTCTTTTTCGTGATTGTATACAGTAAGCTGCCCTTCTCTGAACTTCGATATCCTTCGTAAATCCCATCTGGTAAGAATCCCCCACTGCGCCGGTCAACGTTTTGGTCCTGACTTCTATGATTCAGATACACAGGCCTTAAATCCACGGTGACTTATACAGCTGAAAGGGACACAGATTATGTCGAAAAATGACATCACTCACAAGATAGAACAAATATACCGTAAAAATTTCAGAAGTATGGACAACAAATCGGATGTTTAAAAAACCTTGCACGTCTCTTTTGGGATGACCCTCGTACGTGGTAAACAGTGCCTCGCGTGTCACACATCGTGGATTCCAGTAGCGACACCGAGGCAGGCTTTAAAGCTCGACCATGGCGTTTCCAAGGACGAGTCGAGGAACGCTGCAAGATAAGAACGTGCCGCCTTCTGGTACATTAATAACAGTAAATTTCACAGTTTTGTCTCAATGAGTGTATTTACAGTTTCAGCTATGGCAAAATCGGCGACCTGTTACAGCCGCATAGCACACGATTAACTTATATTACGGCGGATAAGACGACCTCCAGATAAGACGAGGGATAAATTCTCGTCACAGATATATAGTTTTATCATATTCCAGTCCTAAAAACGAACCCCAAACTATCAACAACCTATTAATGTGGTTTAGAACGGTGAGCATGTGGATAATAATACGTGCACTGATTCGGATAAAGACCTTGAGTATTTATAAAAGCGTCATACTGGCTATTCAGTTTTGCGGACATACCCGCTCTGTACTCCTGAACAATTGGTATGGTTGAACACGTCATAAAACAAAAGCCTCCTCCAGCGTTGTTACAGTTTTGCCTATAGAAGCACGTGTCGAATACCGAACGCTTATGTCCAGCTAAAAGTATTGTTGTAAGTTGTATTCTGTGTTCAAACAGTTTGTACTCTGATAAGTATAATCGGCGTAAGATCTGTGAAGTGGGTGCCTAATGATCAAGCCAAGACCGAAGCAAGATTGAAGTTAAAAGGTCATAAAACAGGCTAAAGAATCTAACAACTGTGCTGCAGCCAAGAGATTTCGATACAACAAATAAGATAGTAAGAGACTGGCGAAAGAATGGAAGTGCTATAAAAAAATGTCAATGAAACGGTGTTTTACGAGGAGAGGAATAGCTTGCTCGCCAGATTCGAAAAATAGCGTTATATAATGTACAAAGTAACAGAAGAAGAATAATTATATTGTTAAAAAAAATATGATTAGGGCTTACACGTTGAAGTGGGTACGAGCCAATCCAGGGCACGGAAAATAAATTTTAAGTAACAGTAGGTTGGTGCAATCTTTTCATGAACAGAAAATATCTGGTAATATGGCAGAAAATTAAAATTGCGCAGAAAGATCTTGGCCATGAAGTAACGACTTTTCGCAAGTTTGTTATTCGCGTGACGCAAAATACAACCCTCTACTACCTCATATTGGAAATATGGATGAACCGCCGATGAATTTCGATGATAAAGAATTGAACTGTGGGAATGAAAGTCGTAAAAGTGTTCAAGTCAGAAATATACGCCACGAAATGACCAAGTTTACATTAACATGCACTGCAGATGGAACAAAGTTAGAAACCTATGGCCATACTCAAGCGGAAAACCATTCGTAAAGTGAAATTTCCTCCACTCGTTATTGTACATTTTCACGAAAAGGGATGGGTGGACGAGAATGCCGTGAAACTGTGGACGGAAAATGTATGGAGAAGACGACCAGGTCACGTAACTGAAAATACAAATATCACATAACACGAGCCAATACTGATATGTTACACTGCTGTTAAACCGTTGGTTTCACTTCGATCCTACCACCTTCAGACGCGCCTGCATAAACTATTCAAAAACCATATGCGTGAACAGTGGAACATTGGATGACGAGTGGCGGAAAGTCGTATACGAAAGGTGGAGGTACGCGGACTGCATCACTTTTTTGTGTGATTTCATGATCAAAACATGGGAAAAAGTGAAATGGAAATGTGATCAAATTCTTCGAGAAGCGTGGGGTTTCCAATGCTATGGATGGCACTGAGGACGATTTGCTATGGGATACTGATGACAGCTGGCCGCTGTGGGCGAGTGGTTCTGGGCGCCTCAGTCCGGAATCGCGCTGCTGCTACGGTCGCAGGTTCGAGTCCTGCCTCGGGCATGGATGTGTGTGATGTCCTTAGGTTAGTTAGGTTTAAGTAGTTCTAAGTCTAGGGGACTGATGACCTCAGATGTTACGTCCCACAGTGCTTAGAGCCATTTGAACCATTTCTGATACTGATGACTAAGCGGAAATCGATTCACAAGATGCAGAACGGGACCTATATGACGAGCTTCTCACAACGAAACTTGAAATGTACTTTACGAGCTGTTTTCCTTAGATCATTGTGAGGATTTTGCAGCGTTTTAAATGCATTGGTGAGTGATTCATATTATAATGGTTTTAATATATATAAATTTCAATCTATGTTTTATGTACGTCGTCTAAGTCGACCTCAATTTTGGGTGCCTTTTGGGTGCCTTCAACTACTGTCTTATCTCCCGAAATACATGGTACTAAGGAGGTCACGTAGTGTGTCATGCATCTCCTTCCCGTGAATAATTCAGTTCTGCTTCCGCGCGGCTGTACGCCGCGTTCCCCTGTGACCCAACAGCCATTATTCACCATAGGTTAACCATCAGAGCTCTAGTTAAGTGCATGCGGTAAGTGTATGTCATTTGTCACCAGTCAGAATACACAGTCTGGCTTCTCCGTGTTCACCATATACCTGGGCTGCCGGAGTATCCAAGCCTGACGGAGGTACAAGCAGTGCACAATGCTCAGTGCGGCTCCGCAAGGGGCGCACCGATGGCCGTCTGCCAGTTTATCGGAACGCCCATCTTCGGTGCTCGACGGCCTTCGCATGAAAAACTGTCCGCTTGGCCTAGCCGTTTACGGCTGGAGGACGCCCTGCCACGTCCTATTTCACTGTGACTTTCAATTGGTGGATAGTTTCGAAACACCCCTCGAAGTTATGACACGTGTGACATTTTTCATTTTATTTACTACCGCCCTTACAGGAACCCCTTAACTTAGCACCCACAACGACCTGTGACCATCCAACAGTTTGAAAATTTAAATTATACACGAAGTCGTACATCACTTTTTAAACAGCTGGTACTACCTTTACGCGCATCATTCACAAACAGCACTGCCGGCGGACTTTCTTCAGACACCGAAATTAATTGCTTGTAATGTTCGCCACAGACCGACCTGGTCTGGCCATTGATATTAACAGTAACACTAAACAGTAACAACCAGAAAGCGCATGCGCGCGTTATCGCTGTGTTGTGGTCGGATTCACGGGAGATTTGAACTGCTTCTCTTTCGGCACGTGGATAATTTGTTTGCGATTCTCATAGTTCCACTCATTCTGCCACCAGATGGCAGACGCGCTAGATCTGTTTCGTTCGTGCGGATTGTCGTGTAGCACTCCCTTTAGCGAACCAAGAAGCAGTGCTATTAGAATAAAATGGCTCTGAGCACTATGGGACTCAACATCTTAGGTCATAAGTCCCCTAGAACTTAGAACTACTTAAACCTAACTAACCTAAGGACATCACACACACCCATGCCCGAGGCAGGATTCGAACCTGCGACCGTAGCGGTCCCGCGGTTCCGGACTGCAGCGCCAGAACCGCTAGACCACCGCGGCCGGCTGCTATTAGAATAAACTGTGTTCAGATGCTGAAGGCGCAAGATGACATTTCGTGGACGCGCATGTGTGATGGTCAGGACAGGCAAGGCTGTGGGGCATCTGAAAGGAATTTTTTCAATGAAAGAATTATTTGAAAGTTAAAAATTATAATTTGGGGCTACAAAACGCGTCGTCTGCCGCAGTTCAGTCATTGGTCACTTAAAATCAGCTACTGACAGAGCATCTCCTGTTCCCATCGTATCTAACGTATTCCAACACTTCGTGTTATGCGTTAAGTAACTACACTTGTGAAATGACACGCCGTGTTTGTCTATTGCCTATAGCCGGCACCCGATGTGGCAACACTGTAACGGTGTGTTATAGACGTCAAGTAACAAGTAATTTTAATCGGACTATGATATCCGTGGTAAGGTGTTCTCACCCTGGCACAGTTACACACGGTCCAGTTTCAGTAATGTGATCCGTTATGTTTGTGTAAAAACCACTTTCAGATGGCAATTGTCAGCACTAGCAGCGGAAGGTATATAAGCGAGTCTGTGGGACGCGGAAACAGTGCAGTAGTTGTAACGAGGTGATTTATCTGACGTATGAAAGGACATCATCATTTGCTTCCGGGCCAACAGCAGAAGCATTTCCGACACGGCTAAGATTGTAAAGAATTCGCGTGCCGCCGTGGATCAAGTCTGTTGTTGTTGTGGTCATCAGTCCAGAGACTGGTTTGATGCAGCTCTCCATGCTACTATATCCTGTGCAAGCTTCATCATCTCCCAGTACCTACTGCAACCTACATCCTTCTGAATCTGCTTAGTGTATTCATCTCATGGTCTCCCTCTACGATTTTTACCCTCCACGCTGACCTCCAATACTAAATTGGTGATCCCTCGATGTCTCAGAACATGTCCTACCAACCGATCCCTTCTTCTAGTCAAGTTGTGCCACAAACTCCTCTTCTCCCCAATTCTATTCAATACCTCCTCGTTAGTTATGTATTCTACCCATCTAATCTTCAGCATTCTCCTGTAGCATAACATTTCGAAAGCTTCTATTCTTTTCTTGTCCAAACTATTTATCGCCCACGTTTCACTTCCATACATGGCTACACTCCATACAAACACTTTCAGAAACGACTTCTTGACACGTAAATCTGTACTCGATATTAACAAATTTCTCTTCTTCAGAAACGCTTTCCTTGGCATTGCCAGTCTACATTTTATATCCTCTCTACTTCGACCATCATCAGTTACTTTGCTCCCCAAATAGCAAAACTCCTTCACTACTTTACGTGTCACATTTCCTGATCTAATTCCCCTCAGCACAACCCAACTTAATTCGACTACATTCCATTATCCTCGTTTTGCTTTTGTTGATGTTCATCTTATATCCTCCTTTCAAGACACTGTCCATTCCGTTCAACTGCTCTTCCAAGTCCTTTGCTGTCTCTGACAGAATTACAATGTCATCGGCGAACCTCAAAATTTTTATTTCTTCTCCATGGAATTTAATACCTACTCCGAATTTTTCTTTTGTTTCCTTTACTGCTTGCTCAATATACAGATTGAATAACATCGGGGAGAGGCTACAACCCTGTGTCACTCCCTTCCCAATCACAGCTTCCCTTTCATGCCCCTCGACTCTTGTAACTGCCATCTGGTTTCTGTACAAATTGTAAATAGCCTTTCGCTCCCTGTATTTTACCACTGCCACCTTTAGAATTTGAAAGAGTATTCCAGTCAACATTGTCAAAAGCTTTCTCTAAGTCTACAAATGCTAGAAACGTAGGTTTCCCTTTCCTTACTCTATTTTCTTAAGATAAGTCGTAGGGTCAGTATTGCCTCATGTGAGTTCACGAAAAAATTGCGCTATCCACCACCGGCGCCTAGATACCTGTGGTGCACCACATGAGTGAACGACGGCTTCGGAGATGTGTACATGCGAATACACATGTTATCTGCTGAGAGACTGGCCGTCCTCTGCTGAGAGACTGGCCGTCCAGATGAACCAAGGGGCTACCAAAACTGTCTCCTCAATGACCGTTCAGCGAACGTTGCTACATATGGAACTTCGCAGCAAGCGCCTGGTTCATGCACCCATGCTGATTGCTGTTCATCGGCGACCAAGGCGGGAATTTGCACATCAGTACTCTAACCGGGCCTCCACTGAATGGCGAAAGGTGGCCTTTTCAGACGAATCACGTTTTATGCTCCATCAGACAGCTGGCCACTGGTGTAAAAAGCGTAAAAGTCTGAAAGCAAGCACCCTGCAACAATAATTGTGGTCTGATGAATGTTTTCGTGGCTTCTTCTCTGCGTGATGTCATTCAGGAAAGCACAATGGATTAACACAAGTAGTGGATTCATCCTTGGGACCATGTCCACCCTTACGTTTTCCTCAGTATGGGTGGATCTATCAGCAAGACGATGCAACGTGTCACACAGGTCGCAGTGTACGTGCTTACTTGAATGTACCATATTCCTCTGGCCACCAAAGTCCCAAGATTTAAGTGCAATCAAGAACCTGTGGGGCTAACACGATAGGGCTGTTCGCACCATGGAGCCTCAACCGAGAAATCTAGCGCAGCTGTCCACAACAGCGAATTCGGCATGGCTTCTCATCCCTGACCATACCTTCCAGAACTTCACTGACTCTCTTGCTGCGTATGTCGCAGCGATCCGCACAAAAAGGTGATTATTCAGGATTCTGGCAGGTGATCACAATGTGACTGTAACGTGTAGCCGGCCGCTGTGGTCGAGAGGTTCTAGGCGCTTCAGTCCCGAACCGCGTTGCTGCTACGGTCGCAAGTTCGAATCCTGCCTCGGGCATGGATGTGTGTGATATCCTTTGGTTGGTTAGGTTTAAGTAGTTCTAAGGCTAGGGGACTGATGACCTCAGATGTTAAGTCCCATAGTGCTCAGAGCCATTTGAACCATATGGAACGTGTAAATCTGACGCCAAGTATATTTGGTAAATACAAAAATCCAACCACCGACGGCTCCAGTCCATCACCACGGCTGGAAGACTGGCCCCTTTGGTACATGGGCACAGACTACTACTGCAGCAGTGGCAGTAGCAGCCAGATGCCTCGCTGTGCAGGAGTGTGGGCGCAGAGAGCTTCCCGGCCGCTTCCCAACACAATGCGGCGGCCAGCGACACGTCCGTCCGGCGAATAAATCTGTGTGTCGGCGCCACGCGGTCGCCGTGCCCCGCAACACAATGACGGCATTTATTCCGGGCACACGCATTCACTCTCACTCACTCACTCCTTCCGGCGCCACGTCGATCCTGGACCAATATCTATGATCTCCCGGCGTCACGCAATCGCCACGGCCTGTCCCGCACTCCACCGAAAATAGCGACCGCCTCTGTGTACACCACCAACCTTACGTTTCGCTATTCTCTCGTTTGAAACTGCCTCCTCTGTGAAGATGGAAAAAAAGGGGGAGAGACCACACGTGCCCTTCACCTCCCTACCCTGTAAGCTCCAATGTACACCATCTGATCGAAAGTATCTGCACACGTATTTGTGGAAATCAATATGGGGCGTGCCCATCCTTCGCTCTGAGTGTCTGAGTTCTGCTGGGGGCACTTTCAGTGAGGTACACTACTAGCCATTAAAATTGCTACACACCAAGAAGAAATGCAGATGACAAACAGGTATTCACCGGACAAATATATTACACAAGAACTGACATGTGATTACATTTTCACACAATTTGGGTGCATAGATCCTGAGAAATCAGTACCCAGAACAACCGCCTCTGGCCGTAATAACGGCCTTGATACGCCTGGGCATTGAGTCAAACAGAGCTTGGATGGCGTGTACAGGTACATCTGCCCATGCAGCTTCAACACGATACCACAGTTCATCAAGAGTAGTGACTGGCGTATTGTGACGAGCCAGTTGGTCGGCCACCATTTATCACATGTTTTCAATTGGTGAAATATCTGGAGAATGTGCTGGCCAGGGCAGCAGTCGAACATTTTCTGTATCCAGAAAGGCCCGTACAGGACCTGCAACATGCGGTCGTGCATTATCCTGCTGAAATGTAGGGTTTCGCTGGGATCGAATGAAGGTTAGAGCCACGGGTCGTAACACATCTGAAATCTAACGTCCACTGTTCAAAGGGCCGTCAGTGCGAACAAGAAATAACCGAAACGTGTAACCAATGGCACTCATACCATACCATCACGCCGGGTGATACGCCAGTATGGCGATGACGAATACACGCTTCCAATGTACTTTGGTCGCGATGTCGCCAAACACGGATGCGACTATAATGATGCTGTAAACAGAACCTGGATTCATCCGAAAACATGAAGTTTTGCCATTCGTGCACCCAGGTTCGTCGTTGAGTACATCATCACAGGCGCTCCTATCTATGATGCAGCGTCAAGGGTAAACGCAGCCACGGTCTCCGAGCTGATAGTCCATGCCGCTGCAAACGTCGTCGAACTGCAGATGGTGGTTGTCTTGCAAACGTCCCCATTTGTTGACTCAGGGATCGAGACGTGGCTTCACGATCCGTTACAGCCATGCGGGTAAGATGCCTGTCATCTCGACTGCTAGTGACACGAGGCCGTTGGGATTCAGCACGGCGTTCCGTATTACCCCCCTGAACCCACCGATTCCATATTTTGCTAACAGTCATTGGATCTCGACCAACGCGAGCAGCAAGGTCGCGATACGATAAACCGCAATCGCGATAGGCTACAATCCGACCTTTATCAAAGTCGGAAACGTGATGGTACGCATTTCTCTTCCTTAGACGAGGCATCACAACAACGTTTCACCAGGCAACGCCGGTCAACTGCTGTTTGTGTATGAGAAATCGGTTTTGTGTGAATGCTCTTAAAAGCTAATCATTTGCATGTCACAGCATCTTCTTCCTGTCGGTTAAATTTCACGTCTGTAACACGTCATCTTCGTGGTGTAGCAATTTTAATGGCCAGTACTGTATATTAATGTCTGGAGGAATGACAGCCCATTCTTCCTCAGGAGTGGAAACCAGAGAAGGTAGTGATGTTGGACGCTGAGCTCTGGAGCGAAGTCGACATTCTACCTCATCCCTAAGGCGTTCCATTGGGTTCAGATCGCGACTCTGGGCAAGCCATCGCATTTCAGAAATGTTTCTGCAAACGAACTCTTGCCTCACAGATGCTGCTTCATGACAGAGTGCGTTGCCATGCTTGTGCCACGCAGCTAGCACATTATTCCCATGAAGTAATGAGTGCTGTCGACAAGATACCTCACATCGATTCCATATTCCTAGATTACCAGAAGCTTTTGATACCGTTCCTCACAAGCGACTATTAATCAAATTGCGTGCATATGGAGTATCGTCTCAGTTGTGTGACTGGATTCGTGATATCCTCTCAGAGGGGTCACAGTTCGTAGTGGCAGACGGTAAATCATGGAGTAGAACAGAAGTGATATCTGGCTTTCCGCAAGGTAGTGTCAAAGATCCTCTGCTGTTCCTGATTTACATAAATGATCTAGATGATAATCTGAGCAGCCCCCTTAGATTGTTTGCAGATGATGCTGTAATTTACAGTCTTTTAAAATCATCAGACAATCAATTCCAATTACAAAATGATGTAGAGAGAATTTCTATATGGTGCGAAAAGTGGCAATTGGCACTAAACAAAGAAAAGTGCGAGGTCATCCACATGTGTACTAACAGAAATCCGGTAAATTTTGTGTGTACGATAAATCGCACAAATTTAAGGGCTGTCAATTCGACTAAATACCTAGCAATTACGATTAGGAGCAACTTAAACTGGAAAGACCACATAGATAATATTGTGGGGAAGGCGAAACAAAGACTGCGCTTTGTTGACAGAGCACCTAGAAGATGCGACAAACCCACGAAAGAGACAGCCTACATTACACTTGTCTGCCCTTTGCTGGAATATTGCTGCGCGGTGTGGGATCTTTACCAGGTAGGATTGACGGAGGACATCGAAGAAGTGCAAAGAAGGGCTGCCAGTTTCGTGTTATGGCGCAATAGGGGTGAGAGTGTCACTGATATGATACGCGAGTTTGGGGGGGGGGGGGGCAGTACCGAAACAAAGGGGGGTTTTCTTTGCTGTATTTACGAAATTTCAATCACAAACTTTCTCTTCCGAATACGTAAATATTTTGTTGACACCCACCTACGAAGGGAGAAATGATCATCATAACAAAATAAGAGAAATCAGAGCTCTAACGGAAATATTTGGGTGTTCCTTTTTCCCACGCGCCATTCGAGAGTGGAATGGTAGAGAAGTAGTATGAAAATGGTTCGATGAACTCTCTGCCAGGCACTTAAGTGTGAATTGCACCGTAACCATGTAGATGTAGATGTGGTACATTCAGTTATCGTCTCAGAACTTTTACTCTGCTGTATGCAATACACGGTGCTGTGGAAAGTGTTATAATCCCCTTGCATTACCGTCTTCTTCAGCGCAATAACGGGATCACACACTAACCATGAAAAATAACCCTGTACTTTAACTCCACCTCCTCTGCACTTCAGATCGCTCGTTTCTAGTCATCTACTGGCCACGCGCCTCGCTCTTTACACCACCTCAAACGTCGCTTAGCAGTCATTACAGAAATGTGTGGCTTATGAGGAGCCGTTCCACTATAGTACCAACTTCTGTTTAGCAAACTACGCCAGAGTCACTGTGCTAACTGGGCTGCTGGTAGTGCTTCGTAACCTACGAGTGATTCCTCACACTGATTTCATTGATATTTTATAACCACTCCCTGCAATGCTCCAGGGTTCCTCTCCGTCAGTCCAAGCGGTCTGCGTGGCCTTGCTTTGGCTTCGGGAAGTCCACAGTTTTAGAAGCATTGAAATGTCCCTGATGGATGTATTACCGAGTTGACATTACGACTCGTCCATATTGGAAGTCACTGAGCTCTCGTGACCGAACCATTCTGCCGTCACTGCCGCTCTGCTGACAACACAATACTCCCCGCCGTCTTCTATACTTCAAATCAGACTACGCATTAACCCTTTCTTTGTTATATAAGAATATACAATACAGCCTACAGTTGCAGGTTAATTTAATCGTTTACCTAGGTTTCAACGTTAGTAATAACGTCTTCTTAAGAACATAAAATATTATTTAAATGTTTGCCTAAAACAAGCCATGTCCTAAGTCAACTTTATGAAACTTGATGCATAACAGTGACCAGAGTCTCTAGTCACACGACGATGCCCATACAACGGGCTTAAAGTGAATTTGCTACAGCTTGTTTAATAGAAGTGACAAAACCTTATGGTTATGCATACATTTAAATAATGTTTTATGTTCTCAAGAAGACGTTATTACTAACGTTGAAACCTAGGTAAACGATAAAGTTAACCTGCAACCGTAGACTGTATATTTAATAAAAACAAAAAAAAAACAATATTAGTGTCTGTCGCTGCATAAAAATGTAAAAAATTACCTTTCTTGGTTGATGGGACGCTTATGTCCCAATAAAGAAACACGCAGTTCTGTGCCTTGAGACGTCTGTATCCCGGATCTCTCTAGTTCTACTTTCCACTTAGAAGCATTCAAAATATGGAGAAAAATACTACAGACCATCAGGTGGAAATATAGACGACTGAAGAATCAAATGGAGCTGGCACAGCGCGTCTGTTTCAGGAAAATCAGATCAAATTACCATTTGCTCTGTGCTAAGAATGTGTGAAGCAACCAATTGTATTTTCTAGCAATATAACGAAGTGAAAACTGTATAGTCGCTGATCTGGGATCTTCACGGAGTTGGTTGTGGGGTGGTTCATCCGCTGCAGGTGTGCAGTTCAAGCAGTGTTGATACGGTGTATCCCAGTTCTTGAATAAGTCAAGGTGGCCTCTTGCTGAAATGTCTTCATTGGTTCATTTTCATTCCTTCTCCCTTGGGCAGCCGACACAGCCAGCTTGCGATTGTCGGAAGCTTAACAGTCCTTCACTGCTCCAAGTGCAAGCGACGCAACGATGCTGATGTGACCATCTACAAGTTTCTTAAAGCGAGCGCTAAAGTGAACGGGAGAATAGCGTGTCGTTCGACGCTCCACAAAGAGCACGCTAGTGACACACGCGCAGAGAAGGCTATCATGGCACGGGGTGCCAAAAGGAAACCAATTAAGTATTTTTTTCTTTGCGAGCAGTATATGTAGTGGCAGTGAACAACACAAAATGAACAAAACTGTCATTACGAATGAGGAGATGGGACGAGAGCGGAAGGTTGACATCTCTACGAAACTAACTTCTTTTGGAGAACGGATACTTGTTTTGAAATTAACTTATGATGAACGAGGATAAATATCGATTAATAATGGAACTTGTGCAACAGAAATTAACGAAACTAAACACTGATGACAAAATTAGTTACTATTATTGGCTAATAGACGATTCCATGTCACTGATGAATCGATGCCTGAAAAAGAAAACACACTTTTGGTGCTGCTGGCATCACTTCTTTTCGAGGTCTCAATGACAAGTTTTTCTCAGAAGCAATGTGGATGTACGGCTATTGTTTTCCTTTTGATCTCCTCAACTGTTCTGTGACATACACTTTTAAAGTAGAGCACACTTCGCTTAATGCTCTATCCCTTTGTGCCTTTTATGATTATATTTAGTTCTTATGTTAAACAGTCACGGTTTCACCTCACATTACTCAACAGAAGCGCTCACGCGTTCTTTGTGCAAAGTTGCCATGCACCGCAGGGGCAGTTAAGCGAAGAGCTACAGACTTCTTTCACACTTGAAAGCACGCGTGTGACAGAGCGCTTCGGCTTTTATCGGCAGCATTTGTGTGACATCGTATGCGCTTTCACGCACGGAAAAGCAGAGTGTTTGAAAGTCTTTGCATCAAACGTCTAGGAGACATAGGCTACGTCATGGGGAACCACTGTCGATAGAGAGAGAAAATGTTCGCTCATCCCTCCTGGCGATCCAAAGCGTTCTTTAATATTCGCCAGCCCCGGGAGGAAGAGGTTTCACGTAACTAGCAGGGTTTGCTCGTCAGGTGTGCTGCGTATTACCTGCCCTGTAAACTGCTACAGTGATTTTCAATCAGAAAACTGCTACAGTGATTTTCAATCAGAAAACTTTGAGAATTAGTGGGACTAAGCGGAGAGCGGATACTTTAGAAGCTAATCAGTGGGGAATGTTGACCAAGATTAGTAACAGACTGCGTGTTGCTATTCTCACTCATTTTACAGCTCTAGAATCGACCCGCTTCCACACTATTGTTATCCAATCCAGTAAGTAGGATCGCTCTATGCCCCCTCACCAGGTAATTTCTGTTTTGATTAATGTGCGCGGTTAATCTTTGACAGGAATCATACAGTTAGATCAGTGTGGCGATCATGCTTTATGCGTACAAAGGCGAAATCCGTGACAGTAATTTATGTATTGCGCGGGCTGACAAAGGAGTACCACCGAAATACGTTGTGATCTACATATGGCACCAATTAATAAAATATACGAAATATTTACTTGTAAAGCATGGCTGTCATAC
Organism: Schistocerca nitens; assembly: GCF_023898315.1. Classification (NCBI taxonomy): domain Eukaryota; kingdom Metazoa; phylum Arthropoda; class Insecta; order Orthoptera; family Acrididae; genus Schistocerca; species Schistocerca nitens. Next base: position 171,033,759 of record NC_064617.1, on the reverse strand, counting down.
GTAAATCTTTGATTTACATCAAATCAATATTCTTTCCGCAATACTTGTACCAGTTTTATTTAAATGCATGCTGGACCTTTTGGACTCCGCGGCCGTTAATGATTGGTGGTGAGGAATACAAATAGCAACAAATAATGTGACAAATATTTACTTCAGAGCCATAACAGAATTTCGAGTTATCATGTCCATCTTCAAAAGGCTAACATTTCCTATTACGTTGTTTTCGTCAGCAGCATATTGTCAGCTCAAGCACTGCACAAGAAAGTTTCAGTATTTATCGCCACTGTAAATTTTATGTCGATAGGCTATTAATGTGCCTCCATCTGATTAGAAATAAAGTGAAACAGTTTTATGCAGTTACCTGTGTTCCAGTGACGGCACCTTGCCTTGCTTCGGTCATTATGTTGTTTTTTTTTTCTTTTTTTCCCAGGACGATGTACGAACTGTTGCAGCGCAAGCAGCACACACATTCTAAATAAATCACCGTGGCAACAAGCGCTGCACTGCAGGATTTGACGGCATGCTGTTGACCTAAACAATGTAACCGGAAACGATAGCCACCTAAAGATGGGCACCATAGCCCGAAATTGGTTATTGCACTGAAATAACGATTTTCTTTAGAAGTATTTGTGGCTGGTTGTGTTTTTCGCCAACAACTTTAACAATACTGAAATTGTGAAACAACGAAGCGCCGAAACACCAAACAGTAGAAAAGTACGCCTTACCGTAGAGAAGTGCCAGTTCATCGGCTAACAACACTATTTGCCTTCGCGAACTGTTCAAAGTGTGTGTGAACTCCTAGGGGACCAAACTGCGGAGGTCATCGGTCCCTAGAGTTACGCACTACTTAAACTAACTTATGCTAAGAATAAAACACACCCACGCCCGAGGAAGGACTCTAACCTCCGGTGGGAGTGGCCGCGCAATCCGTGACATGGCGCCTTATCACTCGCCACTTAAACATCCCTGACAGTGTCGGGAACGGAAACCGGATCTTACGCGTGGCAGACTAGTGCGCTGGAAGTTCGGTTACGAAGGCAAACTTACGAAATGAAGTGCATCTTTGCGTATTCATCCCTGTTAAGAAGACATCGTATTCGTGTCAATCGCGTTTACATGCATAATCGATAGGTTTCCTCGTCATCCATATAAAAGGAAGCAGCAGTACGTTTAATAATTCCTATCGAATTCATGTCATAAAGCATTCATAAATGATACGCGTACACCAGCTGTCATATTTAACAACTACAAGTGCATTATGATGTGAATTCGGCAGAAGGTATGTCTTTCATATAGATGACGAGGAACCTTGTATTATTATGCATAAGAAATACGAAAACGTGTTGTTTCAAGAAGACTGTCCTTTAAAAAGGAATGAATATACACTTTGCCTCGTGATGCCAACTGAGGAGCTACGTCCGAACGAGACGAAGCGGCTCTGAGACCTGAGAACTGGCAGCGGCTGGGCGAGCTATGTGCTGATAACACACTTGCTCCGCAACGCATGTTCCTTACAAGGGAATATCCCCATCGCACCCCCCTCAGATTTAGTTATAAGTTGGCACAGTGGATAGGCCTTGAAAAACTGAACACAGATCAATCGAGAAAACAGGAAGAAGTTCTATGGAACTATGAAAAAATAATCAAAATATGCAAACTGAGTAGTTCATGCTCAAGATAGGCAATATTAAGGACAATCTGAGCCCAGGAGCCCCGTGGTCCCGTGGTTAGCGTGAGCAGCTGCGGGACGAGATGTCTTTAGTTCAAATCTTCCCTCGACTGAAAATTTTACTTTATTTTCGCAAAGTTATGATCTGTCCGTTCGTTCACTGACGTCTCTGTTCACTGTAATAAGTTTATTGTCTGTATTTTGCGACCGCACCGCAAAACCGTGCGATTAGTTGACGAAAGGACGTGCCTCTCCAATGGGAACCGAAAACATTTGATCGCAAGGTCATAGGTCAACCGATTCCTTCACAGGAAAACACGTCTGATATTCTATACGACACTGGTGACAGCATGTGCGTCACATGACAGGAATATGTTGTCGACCCACCTAACTAGTACACTTGGCGAATGGGTAAAATGATTCTTCTACCTTGTCCGATTTAGGTTTTTCTCCCAAAAAAGTGATGAAAACATAAGAGTTTGTCACATAAACTGCAAACAAAAAGTTAAAATTTTCACTCGAGGGAAGATTTGAACCAAGGACCTCTTTTCGCAGCTCGTCACGCTAACCACGGGATCACGGTACCACGGGACCACGGCGCTCCTGAGCTCGGACTGTCCTTGATATTGCCTATCTTGCGCCTAGACTACTCAGTTTGTATATTTTGCTTATTTTTTCATAGTTCCACACAACTTCTTACTGTTTTCTCGATCGATCACTGTTCAGTTTTTCAAGGCCTATCCACTGTGGCAACTTATAACTAAATCTGAGGGGGGTGCGATGGGGAGGTTCCCTTGTTAGAGCCGGAACGCGGAGACCACTCAGCTAATGAGCACAACGTGCAAAAATCAAATTTTATGAAACTATGGCGGTACAGTTGCTTTTAAAGCGAGTGATGGACAAACAAAAAAGAAGTAAAATCAGCAGAGACGAGATTCTTGATGAGAGGGCTGCACTAGAAGATCCTTAGTTGGGACTGGAAACGTTCGGGATGAGTTGAAATTACAAGGTGACCCTTAAGTCCCTTAATATTTGAAAATGCAATACTTCATGGAATAATGTTGGCAGAGGGGTAAAATTTTTCATACATGCTTGAAAGGACATGGGGTTTTATTCATCCATATGACACAAAAGCAATAATTAGCGTACCGATTGATTTTGATTTTTAGCAAAGGTGGTCGGTACAAAACACCGTAGACAACCAGTCACCATCTTCCTCAATTATTTGATGTACCCACACGGCAAATGCTCTCTGCATCACAAAATCGTTATTGGAGGGTACGCCTTAGTGATCTCCGAACAGTAGCGCGTGGAATGCCGGTGCGAGGTGCGACTTCAAGAGCCTTAACTTTACAATGCGGAGATGAACCCGTTAAAATCTCAATTTCTTCCTTAACCGTCCGAATAGCAGCAGCACTTGTGTCTGGTCGCCCCCTACTAGGCTGATAGTCTCAACAACTCGTGGCTTCCAACTCTTAACATTTTCTTCCCAGCAACACTTGTCACATGACCTTTACCCGGTCGAATACCCTTCTTATGGCGATAGGGCCGTAAAGCTGCAGTAGCGGATTCTTCATTCTGAAAGTAAAGCTTCGCTAAAAGTGCCTCTTCTGGTAACGTCAACATGCGACTGCTGGGGCATCTGACCACTCCTCTCACTACAGTTCATTTTATACGCGTTTCTCATGCTGCGTCACAAACGTGTTGCTCTCCAGTGCCACTTATTGGTGACACTAAACCCGATGTCAAACTTGCTATCTACATTATTCCGCGAATTAGTTCATTTTCAAATGTTAACGGACTTCCAGGTCACTCAGTATATGCTGTTAATGAGGAGATAACTGAACACATAGACAAAGGAATCTACACGTGGGGGTGAAAATAGAGAGAGAGAGAGAGAGAGAGAGAGAGAGAGAGAGAGAGAGAGAGAGAGAGAGAGAGAGACGGGGGGGGGGGGGGGCACAGGGAGTATTTCGTCGTTGTATGAGAGACAGAGACTACGGTTGTTTCAGTTTCTCCCGCCGCTAATGATGGGCGAACAGTTACCATTTTAGTATCAAGTTTTTTTCTTCTTTGGCACGGAAAGGATTTCTAGTTCCACTGTTCCTTTGCCACTGAGGTGACAAAAGACATGGGATACCTCCTAATATAACGGATTTCCTTACGCCCGACGCTGTGCAGCAAATCGACGTGGCATTAGTAAGTCTTTGGAAGTCTCCTGTAGAAATATTGACCCTGTTGTCTCTATAGGCGCCCATAATTGCGAAAGTATTGCTGGTGCGAGATTTTGTACACGAACTGACCACTCTATTATGTCCCACAGATGTTCGATGGGATTCACGTCGGGCGATGTGCGTGCCCAAACCATTCTCTCTAATTGTCCAGAAAGTTCTTCGAACTAATCGTCAACAACTGTGGCCCGGTAACGTGGTGCATTATCATGCATAATACCTCGTTACTACTAAATACTACTCGTTACACTCTTAACTAAATGCTACTAAATACTACTCGTTACAATAACTAAATCGTTATTTGGGAACATGAAGTTCATGAATGGCTGCGAATGGTCAATAATCGATTCAGATGGACCAGAGTAACCATCCGATTTCACGTAAAAACAGCTCACACCATTATGCCAAGTGCCTTGTTGACAACGTGGATCCATGGATTAGTGGAGTCTGCGCCATACACTAGTAGCTTGCACAGTGCCTTGTTGACAACGAGGATTCATGACTTAGTGGGATCTGCGCTATACACTAACTCTAGCATGAGCTCTTACCAACTGAAAATGGCACTAATCTCACCAGGCCACGGTTTTCCAGTCGTTACGGTCCAACCGGTATGGTCACGAGCCAAAGAGAGGCGCTGCAAGCGATGTACTGTTAGCAAAGGTTCAAATGGCTCTGAGCACTATGGGACTTGACTTCTGAGGTCATCAGTCCCCTAGAACGTAGAACTACTTAAACCTAACTAACCTAAGTACGTCACACACATCCATGCCCGAGGCAGAATTCGAACCTGCGACCGTACCGGTCGTGCGGTTCCAGACTGTAGCGACTAGAACCGCTCGGCCACAACGTCCTGCTGTTAGCAAAGGTACCCACGTCGATAGTCTGCTGCCATAGCTCATTAACGCCAAGTTTCGCCGCACTGTCCTAACGAATACGTTCGTCGTATGTTCAATACTGATTTCTGTGGTTATTTCACACAGTGTTGTTTGTCTCCTAGCACTGACAAGTCTATGCAAACGGCTTTGCTCTCGGTCGTTAAGTGAAGGCTGTCGTCCACCGCGTTCTCCGTACTGATAGGTATTCTCGCCACACTCTTGACACCAAGGATCTCTGAATATCAACTCCCTAACGATTTCTGAAATGGAATGATCCATGCGTCTAACCCCAGTTACCATATCGCGGTCAACGTCTGTTTTAACTACCGTCGTCCGGCCATAATGAAGTCTGAAACCTTTTCACATGAATCACCTGAGTACAAAAGACAGCTTCGCCAACGTACTGCCCTTTTTATACCTTCTATACGCGATACTACCGTCATATGTACGAGGGTCAAAATACAGTTTTCATTCTGCGCGTGTGATAGTTTTACAGTGTGTAGATAAATCCTTCCCGCTTGTTTTCAAACTTAGTTCAACCTGTTCCCGTGAGTGGCGCCGTCACAGCGGGTCTTCAAGATGGCTGCTACACTTTACGTTCGTCAGAAGCAACGTGCTTCTCATACAATTCCTGTGCTGTGGAAACGAGACAGTGGGAAACATCCACAAGAGGTTGAAAAAGGTGAATGGAGATGCCGCTGTCGATCGCAGTACAGTTAGTAGGTGGGCAAGCAGGTTACGTGATGAAAGCGGGCACGGTAGTATTGAGGGTTGTCCTCGCAGCGGCAGGCCTCGTACTGCACACACTCCGGACAGTGTGCAGCTACGCTGGGATAGGGGAAGGAAGTGTTTGCAGAATACTGAAAAGTGTTGGCGTTAAAAAAGATTTGTGCCAGGTGGGTTCCCAGGATGTTGACAGTGGCTCACAGAGAAACAAGGAAAACGGTATGCAGCGAACTTTTCGAACAGTACGAGAATGGTGGAGATGAATTTCTTGGAAGAATTGTGACAGGTGATGAAACATGGCTCCATCATTTTTCACCAGAGACGAAGAGGCAATCAATGGGGTGGCATCATGCAAATTCACCCAAGAAAAAAAAAATTTCAAAACCACACCTTCTGCTGGAAAAGTTATGGTTACGATGTTTTTCGATTCCGAAGGACTCTTGCTTGTGGACATCATGCTAAGTGGAACCACCATAAATTCCGATGCATATGTGACGACACTGAAGAAACTTCAAGCTCGACTGAGTCGTGTTCGACCACATCGGCAAAAGCAGGATGTTTTGCTGTTGCACGACAATGCACACGGCCACATGTCAGTCAAAAAACCATGGAAGCGATCACAAAACTCGGATGGACAACACTGAAACACCCGCCTTATAGTCCTGACCTGTGACTATCATCTCTTTGGGAAACTGAAAGACTCTTCGTGGAACAAGGTTTGAAGATGATGACTCCCTTGTGCACGCTGCCGAACAGTGGCTCCAACAGGTTGGTGGGGAATTTTACCTTGCGGGTATACAGGCGCTGGTTCCAAAATGGCGTAAGGCAGTTGAGAGGGACGGAAATTATGTGGAGAAATGAAAATATTGTTCCTAAAGGACGCATCTTTCAAACATGTAGAATAAAAGATGGATGTTAAAAAATTGTGAGCATTTCTTTTAGAGTGACCCTCGTATATGTGCACATCGTTAGCCAATGGCTTTAGTCACGTAAGTGTACACTTGAGTTTAGAAATTTGACAGTTATTGTTTTGGAACGCTGTTGTCCACGCAGTGCCGAGTGATAAAGAAAGCTAAACCTCTTCGAACACCTTATTGAACAGAATCGTGCTGTTTCGTGTTTGGCGAACGCGAGACCCGCGGGGGCGCCTGGAGAGCAGAAAACTGCAGCCTAGACCGCACCCGCAGAGCGGCGCAGCGCAGCGTCCGCTGACGTCACTGCCTAACGACGCCTCCTGGAGCCGCGCCGCAAAAACTCTTGCAGCAGCAGGCGTCCGCTCGCTGCGTTGCTCTGCTTTTCAGACCGAGCAGCACAGTCCAGAGCCGTAGCGCCCGCCGTATTGTCAGCGAAACGCGCTCATTAGCATTGTAGTCGTAACCTGACAATGGTGGTGAAAGTCCATTCTCTGCCTCCTCCCCCCACCCCCTCAGCACCATCGGACGTATCGTACCAGGCAAAGGCGAGGCCCTGTATCGTCGCAAGTGACCTAGTTTTTTATCTTTAATCCAATTTGTGGACACCCTTGATAGTTCTACGAAAATTACACAATAGTCCTTGAAACTCGGAGGGTGTGGGGGGGGGGGGGGGGGGAGGAACCCGATAATAATCATTAAAATAATAATGGTTAATTTCTGTAGTACTTATCATAGTTTAAAAACTAAGAAGCGATATGGTATGCGACGAACAAGTAAAATCAGAAACGCGAATGGAAAGCTTAGATTTGGACTCAAGAGGAAATACAATGCTTCTGAAAAGCAAATTGCACACAAGGCGATAGCGCAACCCATTCTAGAGCACTATTCCAGCATTTGCAGTCCTTATCAGGTAGGCATAGCAATAATCATTGTCGGAATTCAGAAATGTGCCACTAAGATCTTCACGGGACAGCATAGCCCTATGGTGGTCAAACTTGGCCATCGGTTTTCAGGTGCTTCTAGCAGCTAACAGCTGAATCCAAAAGTGTCAACTAACGGCAAGAGCTTCTTAAGAGTGTAGTTTTGCTGCTCAGAAACAAAGAATTTACGGAGACGATTTTATTAAAAGATGTGCTTAATTTTACATACCGTTGGTGAATTCGACTTTGAGTTTAGTGGACAAGGGTAAGTCGTGCGGCTACAGAATGCGAGACGGAGGAACGTTCATGTCGTTATTCTTCCAGTTCTGATAATTGACGAGCGTGCGCAACACGCACCGATCACGTGCTTTGGTATAAATTTTGACACAAAAGTATCATTGGTTCATGACTGTGCATTACACAGACGGTTATCTTGAAATAGGAACTTATCTGTTCCAAGCAATACGAAATGAAGCAAAGGCTTTTCTCATCACAACGCAATAAGTACAAGAAAACTGTCATTCAAAACATTTAGTAAACATTTGTGAACGTGTCTCATATTGCATAATGAACATTAATACAAGTTCAATTACTGTTATTAATCAACCATCTGCTCACACAGACAACACAATAAAACTTCGTCAGGCGCTTGCTGTGTCACAACTTTGAGTCCCTCAGTGTGGCAACAATCTGAAACAGAACGTCAACCAGAGGTTTTCCAAATGGTGCCAACTTTTAATGGTAAGTACTTGTGGGCCGGTGGACAACTTATTGGGCCCCTACTATAGCTAGTCTGTTAGGGACTCATAACATACCAATTCATGTTGCTGCTCTCTTCAGTCCGAAGGGTGTTCTACCCTGTGCAAGCTTCTTCATGTAGAATAACTACTGCAGACTACATCCTCTTGAACCTGCCTACTGTATACATCTCCGTACTTAATACTTTAGGAAACTGACCATCCCTAAAGGAAGAACTACAAATATGGCTAAATACAGGACCAACATGTGCAGCACAGTACTTCAATATTCTGCTAGGCACTCCATCATAACCATGAGAGTCCTTAGTCTTCAGTGATTTAATTACTGACTCAATCTCCCCCTTGTCTGTATCACATTGGAGGATTTCAGACATAAATCTCGGAAAGTTATTTGCCAAGAAAGTTATATGATTCCCTGCAGAAACTAAATTTTTATTTAATTCACCAGCAATGCTCAGAAAAAGGTTGTTAAATACTGTACATATATCTGATTGATCAGTAACAGAAATATTTTTACTACGAACTGACTTTATACCGTCGATCTTGTGCTGCTGACCAAACACTTCCTTCACAACTGACCATATGGTTTTAATTTTATCATGTGACTTAGCTTTTCTATTTGCATACCACATCCTCTTTGTCTTCCTAGTAACATTTTTAAGCACCTTACAGTACTGTTTGTAATGTGCTACTGTAGCTCGATTGTGGCTAGTTCTAAAATTTTGATATAATCGGTTAGTGGTTCACATGCTGGGCTCTTTCGGGCATCTGTTGGCCTTTAGGCCGCTACACACGTGCACCTGGACCTGACTGGTTTACCCACGCAGGCGCGTCCGTGCAGTCATATCGAGGCGCGTGGACGACGAAAATGCACAGCTCTGTGTACTGCGCAGGCAGTGGAGAAAATACAATTCGATATGATCCTCAAGGAACTGAAAAAAAAGAAGTGAAAGAACCTTGGAAACTAGAAAGTTGTTCCCTTGTAATATATGAACGAATACTGAAACGGGGCAAGCAAAATAGAATAATTTCTTGGAACAAACTGACATATACATGTGCTTAATTTTTCTTCAACCACTCTTTAACCCTCGTAACTTTTTTCCTGACTCTTTAAGCGCCTTGGCTTGTAAGAACGAAGCTGAATATCCCTAGAGACCATGACAAACCAATAAAAATCGCGTGTACAGTTTAATCCTCTTCATCTTCGAAGTTGCCCTGCTGGCTGGTACGCCATGAACATCCTACGTCCTGATGTGTTACGTTCTATGCGGAAGTATCGTGGCGCCATCTTCCAACACGACAATGCTGGTGGACACAGCGCACATTCCTCCACGTTAAGTTTAGAAGTACTCCCGCCGCCACCAAGCTCTCCACACCTGTCCGAAACAGAACATGTGTGGAACCGGACAGGATGTCAACTCTGTCCCAACGCCGGTATCCGGGATACCAAGGACCAACTATAGCAGCTGTGGACCAGCTTGCCTCCAGAGTATACAGAGAGTATACACAGTATAAAGTGATTTTATGACACCCTAACCAAATAAATCAATGCATGCATCCACAGCAGAGGCGGTGCAACCTCATACAGGTAAGTGGGCTCGTAATGCCAAGTTCTTACTTTGTAAATTTGACTCAATATTGCAATCACTGAAATAATATCACATGGCCCATTAAGTGTCATGTTTCCTCCTGCTCTTCTGGATGCTTCACATTTTTTGTCAGGCAGGTTCTTTACACTGCCGCATCGTGGGGCCGACAAGTGTTTCGCCGAAATGCATAGCAATCGCACCAGCTACCGAGCGTTGTGATGGCATGCGCTGGTTATAGCTGGAGGTACGATATGGGAACACTTTCAACTTTGTTTGGGACGACCGTCTATTGGCGACCTAAGAGAGACTGATGACCAACATCTCAAGTGAATTAATAGGGGGTCACCAACTTTTGGAAGCATCTATGCTATCCGCAAGACTAGTGATCTATTTGTTAAAATTCACCAAATCCAGAGTTCTATTGGCAGACGCGTTTGGATGTATTTAAGGATAACACAAAGGAGGTAATCTGTACACGCGATTTTATTGGTACATCATGGTCAACAGAATACGTCCTAGTGATATTTAGTTTAGTTCTTACAAACCAAAACGCTTGAAAGGTAGAAAAAGTTAGATGGCGTGAAATATAATTGAAGAAAAAATTAAGCACATATACATGTCAGTTTGTTACAAGAGCTTATTCTATTTCCTCGCCCAGTTTCAGGATTGGTTCATGTATTTCAAGAGAACAATTCCTAATTTCAAAGGTTCTTTAACTTTCTTTGCAGTTTCTTCCGATAATGGGTTATAACACTGTTTATTTGAAAATTTTAATCTACTTGTTGGCTTCTTTTTTATAATTATCAATTTCGGATACTTTTATCTGACAGTCGTAATAATCTTTGCTCTTAAATTGCGACAGGTGTAGGAGTTAGATTTCAATATATTTCTCGATGCAGTTAATGTCCGGACTGATGAAACGAGAGTAAGTGGGTAACGTCTGAAGTTACATTAGGCTTTTCGCGGATGGTAGTGTTGTATAGACAGAAGTAGCAATGCTAGGAAATTGTACCAAAACGCAGGAAGATCTGCACGGGATCGAAGACTGATGTAGGGATTGGCAGCTGAACGTCGACATAAACAAATTGAAGTAACTGCGCATGAATAAGCAGAAAGACCTTTTATTGTATGATTACGTGATTGCAGGACCATTATTGGAAGCAATAACATCCATTATATATCAACGAGTAAGCGTAAGGAGAATCTGAAGTGCGACGACAACATAAAACTAATGGCAGGGAAGGCAGATACCAGACAGATTGATTGGAAGAATTTTCATGAAGTGTAGTCCGCCCAAAAATGTAGTTTGCAAAAATCTCGTTTGACCAACACTTTAAAATCGCTTGTCAGTCTGGCTTCTGTGCTACACAGGATTGATCGAGGAAATTCGGAAGAGACAAAGAAGCGCAGAGCGTTGTGTTACAGGTTCATTATTGAGTTCGAGGGCGTCAAGGAAATGCTCGGCCAATTCCTGTCGCAGACGCTGCACGACAGGCGTTCTGTCTCACGGTATAGTTTACTGTTTAAGTTCCGAAAGCGTATGTTCCTACAAGAGCCAGCCAATATATTGCTTTCTTCTACGCATAAATCGAGTATAGGCCATGAACGTAAAAATTAGAGAGGAGAGAGAATAGAGATTCGATCAGACACAGCTTACCAACGATCTTTCTTCCCGCGAATCATTCGTGAATGGAGCAGGAAAAGGGGAAGCAACTGTGGTACGCAAAGTATCCTCCGTCAAACACCGTACAGTAGTTTGCGGACTATACAGGGGAATCATCTAAAACCTGTACGCAGATATTTCGAGAATACGGATTTCACAGATTGGAATAGCAGACAGGGGCCCGCCTTTGCAGCCCGAACACTTATCAGTTTCAAATGTCAATTTATTTACTTAAAGAACAAATATATCAATGGGACAGTAATTACTGACAGTACCACAGACAACGTGGAGTAAATCAATGTCAGTGGCGTTTGTTGCAAGAGTCTTGTGTAAGTAGTTCACGCTGTACATAATTTGAACATTGTAGACATGACAGTTATTTGTTCCATGTGAATTAGACATGGATGTGTATGTGCAGCCCTACACAGATGGTAATACGTCTCCGGAGGTACGTGTTGCTAAATGGAAGGTTGCCTTGGAAAAACGAAAGACAAACAAAGGTGAACGAAAGACCCAATGTACCATCAAAGCATGTGCTCAAAATGACCACCACCAGCATCAGCACAAGCTTGCAGTCTGCCATGCAACGGCTGCTGCACACGTTCTAGCATTTCTGCGGAAAATGCAGCGCAGGCGGCAGTACTATGCCGTCTCATATAATCTTTTATGGACGGTCTGTTCTTGAGACCGTCTTCAGTTCCCCTCACACAAAAAATCAAATGGCTTCAGATATGGGGAACGGGCCGTCGAAGGTGCAGGTCCTCTTCATCAAATCTATCGAGTTGGAAACAATCCCTAAAGATGCACAGTTGTAATTCGTGCACTATGGCCCCGACAACCATCATGTTGATACCAGAAGTTCCTCCGGGTCTGAACACGAACGCCTCTAATATCTGTGGAAGATGGTCCGCTAGGAGGTCGAGTTACTGTGCGAACAACGGGCCTATGAGGTGATGGTGCCCTATTCCACACAAGACGTTTAAGCTCCATGGACGGTCACGTTCCACCTGACGAGGCTAACAGGGATTGTCAACAGACCAGTAGCGCATGTTTCTGAGATTCAGTTGGCTGTGGTTAGTAAATGTAGCTTCATCCGTAAACAAGAAACATTACACGTCCGGAGGATCATGTTTAAATTCCTATGTCCAAAATTTCACACGATTCGCAAAATAATTTCCATACGGCGCTTGATGGAGAGAAATGTTACAGAAATGGAACTTATGACGATGGAGAACGCGTAGTATACTTTCCTGACTCATGCCGCTTCCTTGTGCGACTGCACGGGAACTACTTTGCGATCTACCGCTACAGCAGCCAGGACATTAATTTCACGAAACCTCTCCAGACGCCGGCCGCTGTGGACGAGCGGTTCTAGGCGCTTCAGTTCGGAACCGCGCTCCTGGTGCTGGTGTTGCGGTCGCAGGTTCGAATCCTGCCTCGTGCATGGATGTGTGTGATGTCCTTAGGTTAGTTAGGTTTAAGTAGTTCTAAGTCTAGGGGACTGATGACCTCAGATGTTAAGTCCCATAGAGCTTAGAGCCATTTGAACCTCTCCACGCACACGTTTCGTTCTGTTATGTATTTTAGGTTTACACTACGACGTGCGCGTAACTGTGAAGGGGGTGGCAAATGAACGCCGCGATGATTGAAGTCTTTTGGATATCTCTCGGCACACACGGTACACGAACGAACGGCATTCTGCCTATATTCACCATAAACCATGAGCACGCCAGTTTTTCCGCATTGGGAAATACCGTCTTTGAAGCACATCCTACTGTATCCATTATCACATAACTCACAGGACCATCGCAATGCAATCGCAGTTACACACAACACATTGTAAACAAACATACCGTCGTCGCATAGCATCTAACAAGGGAACCTCCCCATCGCACCCCTCTCAGATTTAGTTATAAGTTGGCACAGTGGATAGGCCTTGAAAAACTGAACACAGATCAATCGAGAAAACAGGAAGAAGTTGTGTGGAACTATGAAAAAATAAGCAAAATATACCAACTGAGTAGTCCATACGTATGATATACAACAACAAGGCTCACGTGAGCCCAGGAGCGCCGTGGTCCCGTGGTTAGCGTAAGCAGCTGCGGACCGAGAGGTCCTTGGTTCAAACCTACCCTTGGGTGAAAAGTTTAACTTATTTTCAGTTTATGTAACAAACGCTTATATTTTCATCAATTTTTGGGAGTGATTATCAAATCCACAAGAAAATCTAAATCGGGCAAGGTAGAAGAATCTTTTTAGCCATTCGCCAAGTGTACAAGTTAGGTGGGTAGACAACATATTCCTGTCATGTGACGCACATGCCGTCACCAGTGTCGTATGGAATATATCAGACGTGTTTTCCTGTGGAGGAATCGGTTGACCTATAACCTTGTGATCAAATGTTTTCGGTTCCCATTGGAGAGGCACGTCCTTTCGTCTACTAATCGCACGGTTTTGCGGTACGGTCGCAAAACACAGACACTAAACTTATTACAGTGAACAGAGACATCAATGAACGAACGGACAGATCATAACTTTGCGAAAATAAAGATACTAAAATTTTCAGTCGAGGGAAGACTTGAACCTACGACCTCTTATTTCGCAGCTACTCACGCTAACCACGGGACCACGGCGCTCCTTGAGTCCTATACTCATTGATGTTGCATATCTTCGCATGGACTACTCAGTTTGTATATTTTACTAATTTTTTTCATAGTTCCACACAACTTCTTCCTGTTTTCTCGATTGATCTGTGTTTAGTTTTTCAAGGCCTATCCACTTTGCCAGCTTATAACTAAATCTGAGGGGGGTGCGATGGGGAGGTTCCCTTGTAAGTAACAGGATGTGACAAACAGCTGTTAGTGTTTACAACGTTCACGATACACTAATTCGTTAACTACTTGCCTAGTTTCCTGTAAAAAACACTACTGACATTCTTATTTATGCTATTTTAGGATTTTACTGTGAATCACAATTGTCCCATCTAAAAATCTCTCTCTGTTGTAAATAACTGCACTTTCGTACACGTCTCAAAATCTGGTTCCCGGGTTCGATTCCCGGCGGGGTCAGGGATTTTCTCGGCCTCGTGATGACTGGGTGTTGTGTGATGTCCTTAGGTTAGTTAGGTTTAAGAAATTCTAAGTTCTAGGGGACTGATGACCATAGCTGTTAAGTCCCATAGTGCTCAGAGCCATCTGAACCATCAAAATCTGTCTGTTGGCTGCAAATACGAAAACGCGCCCTCGCTATAATTACCTTCTATGAAAACCGCATATCGATACAGATGCAGAGTTTCTAGCAACAAGACAGCCACTTGCTGTAGAATGGCTTCTTGCTAACATGCTGTAAAGGAAAGCAAACCGTTGTGTTAGGGAGGAAAAGTTGGACCTGTCAACTAGTATTGGCGAAGTGCTACAGTTACAGACTATCTGGACGAAGAAAATGCTGTCACTGGTCCAATTATGCCTCGTCCTTGTGTACATCCGGCGGGAAACAGTGTTCCTCGAAGCCGACAGCGACCCTGTGGCCCGCAGTGCAGGTACAAATAACTTGCAAATCGTGCTGCTGTATCGGCCGGATGTACACGCCGGACATGTTCCGCAGTAGCGCGCTGCGCTGATGTGAGCAGTGGACAGCCAATCCGGCGTCCCTCCCTCATCTGCGCGTTCCGTGTCACCACGGAGACTACGTCTGCTGCTCTGAAGTGAGGGAGAGGTGGGGGGAGGTGAGTTCATGGCCACGTGCCCACGCGCCGCTCCGCGCACCCACATTGCACGTGCACGTGCCGCCGAACACTCACCGCGCCTCTACTCGCTCTACCTTAGCACTACTGAATTACCTCCAAAATCAGAATAACTAAGCGACCAACAGGCTTCATGCTACAGAGTTCCAGTTGCAAATTACCTAACCCTGGTAGCAAAAACCTCATTTTCGATATTTCATACACACTACTGGCCATTAAAATTGCTACACGGAGAAGAAATGCAGATGATAAACGGGTATTCATTGGACAAGTATATTATATTAGAAGTGACATGTGATTACATTTTCATGCAATTTCGGTGCACGGATCCTGAGAAATCACTAACCAGAACAACCTCTCCTGGCCGTAATAACGGCCTTGATACGCCTGGGCATTGAGTCAAACAGAGCATGGATTGCGTGTAAAGGTACAGCTACCCATGCAGCTTCAACACGATACCACAGTTCATCAAGACTAGTGACTGGCGTATTGTGACGAGCCAGTTGCTCGGCCACCATTGACCAGACGTTTTCACTTGGTGAGGGATTTGGAGAATGTGCTGGCCAGGGTAGTAGTTGAACTTTTCTGTATCCAGAAAGGCCGGTACAGGACCTGCAACATGCGGTCGTGCATTATCCTGCTGAAATGTAATGTTTCGCAGGGATCAAATGGAGAGTAGGGCCACGGGTCGTAACACATCTGAAAGATAACGTCCACTGTTCAAAGTGCCGTCAATGCGAACAGGAGGTGACCGAGACGTGTAACCAATGGCACCCCATACCATCACGTCGGGTGATACGCCAGTATGGCGATGACGAAAACGCGCTTCCAATATGTGTTCACCGCGATGTCGCCAAACACGGATGAGACCATCATGATGCTCTAAACAGAACCTGGATTCATCCGAAAACATGACGTTTTGCCATTCGTGCACCCATGTTCGTCGTTGAGTACACCATCGCAGACGCTCCTGTCTGTGATGCAGCGTCAAGGGTAACCGCAACCATGGTCTCCGAGCTGATAGTCCATGCTGCTGCAAACGACGTTGAACTGTTCGTGCAGATGGTTGTCGTCTTGCAGAAGTCCGCATCTGTTGACTCAGGGATCGAGACGTGGCTTCACGATCCGTTACAGCCATGCGGATAAGATGCCTGTCATCTCTACTGCTAGTGATACGAGGCCGTTGGCATCCAGCACGGCGTTCCGTATTACCCTCCTGAACCCACCGATTCCATATTCTGCTAACACTCATTGTATATCGACCAACGCGAGCAGCAATGTCCCGATACGATAAACCGCAACCGCGATAGGCTTCAATCCGACCTTTATCAAAGTCGGAAACGTGGTACGCATGAGAAATCTGTTGGAAACTTTCCTTATGTCAGCACGTTGTAGGTGTCGCCACCGGCGCCAACCTTGTGTGAATGCTCTGAAAAGCTAATGATTTGCATATCACAGCATCTTTTTCCTGTAGGTTAAATTTCGCGTCTGTAGCACGTCATCTTCGTGATGTACCAACTTTAATGGCCAGTAGTGTAATTACTGACTGAATATAAAAATTTAAAATGCTGTCCTAAGCTGCTCATTAAGAGGTATACACTAAGACAAGTATTACAGTTGGAAATGCGTATACGTATTGAGCTAGTGTAGCTCACCCTGCGCAAATTACTGCGACACTGATCCAGATAATGAGAGCACTTAGCGACTTCCAACAAACTTCACACATAATTTAAAACCTTATCAAAACCTTTTCTCGCTGACAGCCTCGAACAAAACGATGGAAGGAAAAAAGTTTATTGCTTTACATGTTCGTTGTTCGTGAAGCGAAACTTCGGCATCAGGCTAGACGTTTTATCCCATTTATTCTTTCCTCCCAACTCATTTCGGAACATGGTTTGTAGACAGTATCTACATACAGGACTGACATCATTGTGCAGGAGATATGACGTCAAAAACATTGAAATGCGTGAAAAAAATCTAGCTCTTACTTAAGATGGAGCGCAAATTACCCAGACTATTTTTTGTTTTGTTTTTTAGCTGCAACATGCTCCATTACAACTTATCTAATACTACATGTATGTAATGTAATGTTTACGTTGAATCATGATGATTATGATGATAGAAGGGAGATAGTGAAACCCGGTGCCGGCACATAGCCTACTCCTCGTGAATAGTACAAAGCTTAACGTCTCCATACAACGGAAGGAATATCATCAGTGTCACACGACCTCACTTCGTGAGACAATGCGGAGAAGTTTGGTACAAGTTACACTGCACAGAAAATATGGGAAAGGCAGACCAAAGACAGCATTTTATTGGTGGAACACTTGGAAGACGCAACAAATCTGCAAAGAGACAACATACACGATGCTTGTTCGTCGTGTTCTTGAGTTCTTTTGCGTAATGCAGGTAGGATTGCTGATATGCTGATAGGATTGATGGATGATACCAACGAAGCTCTAAAGAGTGCAATTCGTTTTGTATCAACACGAAATAGTGGAGTTTCGTGGGAATGGTGTTTCGGGGTGGCAGTCATTAAAACAAAAGCGTTTTTCGCTGCAACGAAATATTTTAGCACAATTTCGATAAACGGCTTGCCCCTCCTAATATTTTGTAGGGAGAAATGATATCGCGATAAACTACGAGAAATCAGAGCTCGTACACGAATACACTTACGAAAAAAATCCCAGCACTACAAAATAAATAATGTAGAGTAATTAAATTTAGGGAATACATTCGTCTATGTAACATATTTACGCGATAAAAATTACGAGATCACAGGTTAATGCAGTACGAGACCACTGCAAATATGAAATGCTGGTACATTAATAAGCGGTGTAACTGCCAGGATGTTGAATGCAAGCATGCAGAATTACATGCTTTGTGTTGTACAGCGCCGGATGTCAGTTTGTGTTCCTTGCTTTTTGCACTTGTTTGGTCAATACAGGGTCAATCAATGTTGTCCGTGAATGATGCTGGAGTTGTCGTCCGATGACGTCGCATACGTGCGCGACTGGAGACGGATGTGGTGGGAGAGCAGGCCAAGGCAACATGTCGACACTCTGTAGAGCATGTTGGGTTACAACAGCGGTATGTGGGCGAGTGTTAGCCTGTTGGAAAACACCCCTTGGAATGTTGTTCATGAATGGCAGAATAATAGGTCGAATCACCAGACCGACATACAAATTTGCAGTCAGGGCGCGTAGGATAGCCACTAGAGTGCTCCTGCTAAGTACCACATACCGTAACGCCTGGTGTGGGTACAGTGTGTCTAGCAGACAGACAGGTTGATTGCACGCCCTCAACTGGGCTCTAACCAACACATGGCCATCACTGGCACCGAGGTAGAACCAGCTACCATTACAGAACACAACAGACCTCCGTCCTGACCTCCAATGAGCCCTCGCTTAACACCACTGAAATCGAAAATGGCGGTGTTTTGCGGTCAGTGGAATGCACGGTACAGGGCATCTGGGTCGGAGCTATCCTTGAAGTACCCAATTTGTAGCAGTTCGTTGTGTCATTGTGGTGCCAACTTCTGCTCAGTTTGCTGCTGCAGATGCAGTACGGTGCCCCAAAGCCATACGCCGAACACGATCGTCTTCTCTGTCTGTAGGGCCACGGGGGCGTCTGGAGCCCGTCCGGACTTCTCGTGGCCACCGCTGTCAGCAATCGTGTACAGTGGCTACGTTCCTGCCAAGTCTTTCTGCAACACCGTATGAGGAACATCTAGATTCTCGTAGCCCACTTATACGACGTCATCTCTGGGAATAATACGTTAGAGGGAAAAATGTCAGTTTGCCCAGTGGTTAGGGGTCCCCGTTAAACCCGAGATCTCCCTGTAAATGACCTGCTAAGTCACTTCCAACGTCGGGGGAAGGCTCTGAGCAGAACATCTCACTCATTATGGAGGGATGCTGTCTCAGTTTTTCAGGATAGCAAATGGGAAGTTGCGGTACAGAGAATGGCCCAGAGATCGTGCGTGCGTGCGTAGTGCTATGAAACAATGTGAGAACAGAGTGTGCAGTGACTGATAGTGAAATATGAGTGAACAGTGTGGCATTACATTGTTTAATAAGTATTTGTAAAAAAAGTATTGTATACCAGAAGTAAATCTATTGATTGTCTAACTACTGTAAGTCTGTAAATGTGTATACGAATTAGCTTATTTTAAATTGATCTAAATTTGTAAATACTTTGACATGTCCTATATCCTTGTAAAAAGAGATCTACCGATGAATACTACTACTACTACTACTACTACTACTACTACTAAACAAGACCACGTCTAACAGAAGGGTTGCCCAGGAAATTAAGGCACCGTTTTTTTTTTAAATATATTATTTGAAGTTTACTGAGTGCGTGCTTGAAGTTTCCATCACTTTCGGCAGATAGCGTAGCTGCAGGATTCTTTCAAAATGGCGTCTGTAGGTGGTGTACGTTACAAGCAATGTCCTGTTATTGAATTTCTTACTGCAGAGAAAGAAACTGTGGGTAATGTTCACAAAATGTTGTGCGAAGTCTCTGGAGTGTCTGCTATCGACAGAAGTATAGTTAGTCGTTGGGTTCGGAGGGTGAGGTCATCAGAAGGCGGTTCGGCGGAGCTCCACAATTTGCAGCGGTCGGGGAGACCATCCACCCGCGGCTGTTACATCTGACATGTTGCAGCGAGCTGATTTCATTTGCGAGGACAGGCGCATTACGAGTCTGCAGTTGGCGCTGCATCTGTCAATCAGCAAAGGAAGTGTGGATGCAATTATCCGCACTCTTGGATATTCAAAAGTGTGTGCAAAATGTGTCCCGCGTTGTCTAACGGTGGATCACAAACCACAAAGAAAAAAAAAACAAAAAAAATATGTATTGATTTGTTGCAATGTTTTGAAGCTAAGGGGGAGGCCTTGTCCCGGATTGCGACAGGTGACGAAACCTGGGTTCACCATTTTAAGTCCGAAACAAAACTACGGGCGATGGAATGGCGCCATTACCTCTCCCCACATGAGGAAAAAATCAAAGTAACTGCTTGGCTCAAGACGCGCTTCCGGAGACTTTGGCGCCACAGCAACACAGGGGATGTGTCTCTGCAACGCGATAACGCTCGGCCCCACACACGTCTGAGGACTATTGGACACATCGCAAAACAAAATTTGACAGTGTTACCCCATCCACCCTACAGCCCTAACCTAGCCCCCTCGGAATTCCATTAAAGGATGCCATTCGTGGAAGACATTTCGAGGTAGATGAGGTAAATCACACTATGAAGCACTGGCTCCGCCACCAGGACACGGATTGGCAGCGACAGGACATACACGCTCTTTTTTCGCGCTGGAGGAAGTCCATACAACGGGATGGAGATTACGGGGAAAAATAGGGTGTGTGGATAAAACAATATTGGCTCAAATGGCTCTGAGCACTATGGGACTTACCATCTATGGTCATCAGTCCCCTAGAACTTAGAACTACTTAAACCTAACTAACCTAAGGACAGCACACAACACCCAGTCATCACAAGGCAGAGAAAATCCCTGACCCCGCCGGTAGTCGAACGCGGGAACCCGGGCGTGGGAAGCGAGAACGCTACCGCACGACCACGAGATGCGGACTAAAACAATATTTTTTCGTATGTGTAATTCTCATTATGTCCAATAAAGAACTGTTGAAGAAAAAGTGCGGTGTATTACTTTCTGGGCAACCCTCTTAGCCTTTGGGTCGATGCCAGCTTCACCCTACACCTTACTGTGCCAGCTCTGCGACTGGATTGAGAACTTCTTGCAGGGTGAAACGCTGCTAGTTATCCTGGAGACACATCCACAAGCACAAAATTGATTTAGCAAAGCACTGGAGTTGTGTTGGAACGGTAATGGCGAACGCAAACAGAAGTATGAACAAATTTCACAGACGAGCCTGGAAACTGCTACAGATCAGTCACTGTACAACGGTACGGGATAAACATACAGAGGTGTTGGCACTGTGGTGAGGCTGGTGAACGGCAGTGCAACAGCGACGTAGCCGTGGTGATGTGCTCATCGCGATGAATCATCACGAGCTGGAGTCGCGACACCGTGACACGGGACAGAGATAAAAAAGCTACAGCCGCATGTGGCTCGTCACATTTCAGTGGCTGAAAGACTTCCTCTGTTCCAGTTGTTGGCACCAAAGTATATTAGCCACGGCAGACACTGAAAACTCGTGTAATAATTGATGAACGGGAGTAGTTCATGCAGCGTTGAAAAGCATACAAAATCCCGTGACATTACGGTAGATCTCCTTCAGAGGCGCATCCGCTGTTTTGCCGTGGCAGTGTGTAGTCTATTGTCCGCCTGTTCTTTCGAACATTACAGCTTTTTGTAGTGAGTCTTCTGCTCTCATAATAGGTGCAAAATCGTTTTGTCCCACCTGCAGTATTTTGGTCTCCAAAGATAATTTTGCCAGGTCCTTTTTAGTTTCAGTCCACGAAATCCGCAGGCTGCTTCTCCAAAGCCCTATTTCAAAAGCATTTCTTACGATCTAGTTTTTTTATTAATCACAACTTACATCCGCACAAAACTATTGGAAAGAAAGTCTGAGCCATTTTTATTTTGGTAATTAATAACTTTTTCCTTTTCTTTACTAACGTCCTGAATTTATCTATGACGGTTTTTTCAAGTTTTATTCTTTCTGTCATTCGTTCAGTGAAGGAGCTGCTTTCCAGTATCTTTAGATTCTAAATGTTTATCGACTTCCTTATTGACTTACCGATCCATGACGACATTAGCCTGCATTTTTTTTTTTTAGAAATTTTTGTTTTCTTGAAATTTGGCCTTAGGTCAAGATTTTCAGTTTCTATTCATAGCTTTTCCAGCACACTTTTAATGTCTTCTTCACTGCCTGCTATAAGTGTTGCGTCATCCGTGCATTTTAAGTTGTGAGCAAATGCCCTCCCCGTCAATATGAAATCTCGTTTCCATAACTGCTAGATATGCAGTTCTCATCATATAAACTGACAAGGGATGGAGTGCGGATGCCCACCATGCCCGACTTCTTAAGGGAATCGGTGACTGCGAGTAAGGGGTTCGCGGATACGTGACGCTACGTCAACAGTGTGTAACAGACTGCGAATATGGGTGGACAGGGAAGCGCGCTCGGATGGCCGAAGCGACTGAGGCGACCGGTCGGGTACCGAGGGAAATCTGGGTTAGAGTTTCAGTCCAGCACAAATTTTCACCTGTTACATTGTTTCATTTCAAAGCCCAAATGCGGCTAACGTCAATGAAACCTTAAACTAAGGAGATTGTTACTGACTCCTTTACCTACCCCGAAAATTTCTAAATGTTCTAGCTGTATTTTTACTGGTACTGCTTGTTTGTTGTACAAGTTTCCTATCAGCTGTATAAGATGCTTTGGCATTGTCATTAAGCCTACGAAAGTCCAGGAATGAGTGAAGGGAGCAGATGCAAGAATCTTACATCATCGACCACGGTAAGATCCTAGTGAAACTACTTTGCCGTTGCCTGTTATCAACAGTGAAGTGTATAACTGCGCCATATGGAAGACTGTGATGGGTGCTTGTACAGTGTTGTGTTGAGTTAGAGGGTGAAACCCAGGCTGGCACATAATCTACTACCCTGGAACAGTACGAAGGGGGACCGCCGAGGTTAACGTCCCTATCTGACGGACGTGTGACTATCAAGATGTCACATCCCTCATTTCATGAGACAATCCGGAGACGTTTAGAATTTAATCCAGGGCATTGGCGCCAAGACTAGTGACAGAACTTTACGCCGCCACTTCTCCTCCCCCTTCCAGTCAAATACTGGCGCTGAAAATGTCATCCCCCAACGGGATTCGAACTGGCTTACCTCCGAGTCGAGCGCAAACGCACAAGCGGGCATTGGTGACCTCTGCTGCAGAGGCGGGTTAAGCTCAGTACTTTCCACATTTTTGAGTGACCTACATAGTTTGTTATTTTCTATGAAGCACATTGGTTGAGTCTTGTTGATATTATCTGACTTTTTCCATTGGCCAGATTATGTTTACTATTTGTTCTCTGGCGGCTCTACTACCTTTTCCAAACCTCGATTGTTCCCTTGGCAATACACTGGCCACGTATGATATAGTCTTTCTTTTCTCGAGCAAATACCCAGTCCCTGTATGCAATGAACCCGCTGTGTAGTTTTGCGCACTAAACAACGTCTATGAAACGGGGGAGGCTGAAAGTTGAAGAATGTTCTGCGTCGTCGTGACGAGGACCGTAGAAAGTGAAGGAGGCTGGAAAGCGAGGCTTGGTCAGCCACGCGTCCCGAGCGCGTCTCCTTACTCAGTCCGCTTCTCGGAACTTTCCTCGCATGCAATGCACGCCGTATGTCACTTGCGCTCGTGAAAGTCCCGGTATATTCTAGGCACGAACACGGGTAGCATTCCAACTACTCGGTACTAAAAACTATGACAATTCCACGATTATAGCAAATGTTGAATTTTGTGACACAATGTCAGAGTACCTACACCTACATATATAAGGTTAGTCAGTGTGTTAATTATCGCCTCGAAAAAATAAAGTTACTTAGCTGTGTCTCGTTTCTTTACACCTATTTGTCTGCAGTCCTTATACAAAGTGAATTTGTAGCACCACAATGCCGTTGTACGTCGCTACGGTACAGTAACCCACTGTTTTCTGTATTTGTAGGAAAACATCGGTGCAGCAATACTACCTGACATGGTGTAAGTGTACGACGACGACGACGACGACGACGACGACACACCACCATACTGCACAGTGCTCAGAGGGCGCAGACGCTCTAGTAAAACAAAGCTGAATGAATCCAAGTAACAAAATTTTGCTCCTCCGCCATCAAGCAGTACATTTTGTCCGTTGCGTCTTTAATCTCGTATCCGTCTGTGACTGAAATTTTTCTTCACTGTATATTTATACAACATATCTTCGGTCGTGTACGATGAATTTAACTTCGATTTTATGTAATTTGCGCTCAATTTTTTAGTATAAATGCAAACAAATTCAATGTAATCTGTCACAGAGTTCATAGTATTCTATGCAACATTAATTGTAGTTAGAAAGAGCTCTGGTCCCGTACGTGAAGCTTTCTTCAGAAACCAGTATAATGAGGCACGAAACTCTCACGGTTTTTCTGCAACTTTTCTACCGCAGCACCGTCAAGCGACTGTCACGTACAAACGCAGTGCGAAATGGTTGCATGTGTGGAGTGAATAAGTACACTGAAAGCACACAGGAGGTTCAGTTGGGTTTGGAGTACGTGAAGGGCTGATATTGTTTATCAAGAACAGAAAATTAGCACCATACGAATAATTGACCGTAGTTTAACACAAGCACACAAATAACAAAAAGTGTCACAAACGGACATGCTGGAGGACTAAGATTTACAGCTGGGAAAGAGGTCTCAGATTATATATTTAAAACCTTGATACCTGGGAAGCAGAATAGATTAACATTATAGGTACATGCATAGCACAAAAACACGGACAAGGCCAAAAGGGCGTTTATGGGAGGCGGCAGCAGCAGCATCAGCTAATATCTAAGAGTGTAAAGATCCTTCCTATATCTGAATCTATTACAACGAGTCTGAATTTCGCAAAGCAACGCGAAACGAACTACAATCGGAGTACAGCTTCAGGAAGTATGTTTACTCTTCATCAGTTCGATTTTAGCAAGTCACAAATTCGTTTGTTAAAGAATTTTCAATGATATGGTTTCGACTCTGCTTCTGAAAACAAAGTTGCTCTGAGATTTTATTATTATTTACACTGTAATTTACGAAAACACATGCGGTGTTCTCCAACCAAAATGGATAAAATAAATGCTTCATTATTATATTTTTGCATTGGCGGAAGGTGATATATTAGTTTAATAACATTTTCGTATTCGCCCTAGGAAATATATATATCACCGTCACGTTTAGTGACTTGGAAATGTGGGACTAGCAGCCTTAAAAATAGCAAGTTCTCAGTTTATACCATGCTATTCTTATGTTACTACGCGCTAGCCGCTTGGAGCGTTATCATAGCTTCTGCTAACAAATGTAACATGTTTTTGTCCTGTGGAGTTTCGCAACTGTTTGTTGTAGACTTATTAGTTTAATCATGATGGAAGGGACAGCTGAAGACGGCGGATTCACAATGGGGTGCGAAGTCATTTGTTCGTAGTAATAGTTGAATGGGATAACGTTGAGAGAAGAGTTGAAGCCCTATACAGTGGAAGCAGCTTCTTTTTTGTTTAATTCAGATACGAGCGGGACGAAGAAGTTATAAGAAATTCATCATGGGGTCATAGATGCAACGAATTTCCTTATTTTAATAAGGAACATGAAGTTTGAATATTTCGTCGCAGAAAAGAATGTGACAAAGGGATAGACGAAACAGACGACACAAGAACGGAATACTCATCTAATATATCGACGCAGAAGAGTGAAAAATTCAACACAACTAATGCGCGAGTACTGAGTGGCATTCGTAAAAGAAATGCGAATGAACGGAACGTTAAAAGTGACTGTATGGAGAGAATGGCTATTTAGTTCGACTGACAGTGAGACAGTGAACTACAACGGAGTTATGGACTGTGTAAAAGGAAAGAGACTAGAGAGCGATACTTGTGTACTGAAAAGGTGAACAGAAACTTTAATTATCACCAGATCCTTTACTGGGAGGACCAAGCACACATTGACAAGTTTTAAACTCAATACGTCCCAATCAAATATATTACTGCGTGGGCGTTCAGTGTTCTTAACGGAAACTGTAAGTTTGTGAATCAGCTCAGACAAACCCGTTTACATATCCTTCCTAGACAGTTATAAAGAAACTCATGATGTCTGACGGAGGGAAGGAGTTGTGGTTTGAGCTATTTAACATTTCAGCTAATTTTGGACTTCACGAAGCCGATTATCGCCACAATGGCGGACAGCGCTATCCATCGGCAGAACCAGAGACCGTCCTTGCGGCGAGGAAGATCGGCAGCGCAAGTATGAAATACCGTCGGTTCTCAACGCAACAAAGTAACAGCTGACACCGATATTACGACGCTACAGTTCTATAAAGCCTGTTTCCAACTCAATTAAAACCTTTTGAGTGTTTAAACTTTGCACAAGCTGTCAGTTACCACAACAATATTTAAGACAGGCTATTACTTACAGTAGAATATTTTGCTTTACTGATAAACTGAAGCGAGGTAACTTCGTTCTCAACAAGAAATATTAGGTCTTTCTGATTTACAGCAGTGCATCATTTTAATTTAAGTTAGTTTGGAAATAAGTACAACTCTGACATTACGTCAGTATATTAGTCAAAGACTACATCCGAAATATGCGAACATGCACGCAAAAGTAGTAACTTTTTCCAAAGTTATCCCGCAGAAGTTTTCCAATTCATTTATGACTACTGACGTACACATTATTCAGCAGATTCTAATAAATTTTATGTAGGGAAATTTGCACTAACAACATTAATAACACACAAACTACTTGCATCATGACTCAACTCATTTTACCAATGCACTTTACACACTTCATCTATTTATTTTACAATATTACTTGTTTATGTATATATGATGGTGTGCATGTGTATATACTTACTTGTAATAGTGAGACACAGCCATCGTGCCAGTTTAGTACATGCATTTGTTCAGTTCAGGTTTATTTTGGCAAAACTGTAGCGAATATGGAGATAGTAATCCGGATTTTTGGTCACTACTAGTGCTATCGATCCATCAGTTATCCCTTCATTCATACAAAGTAATAGAGCAGTGTTCCAGCGCTATTTTGGCAGTCAGGCAAATTTTAACAGTTTCTTTCAGGATCGATATATCTGGTCTGCCAGCGTTTCTGAGTACTGAGTGGCAGTTGAGTTTTTATTAGACAATCTTTCATTTGGCTTCTACCAAACTTGTTTCATCTGTCCTGTAGTCTTCCGTATTTTTCTTGTAAGATTCAGACATTCAGCGACAGCAGGTACTTATTCTTAGGCATGCTATCAAGGCTAAGCAAAATATCACCTTCTGACCCGCTTTATAGTGAACAATCATAAGCAAAATGTCTTACGTATTTACAAAAACGCGTACGGTACACTTCGGACAGCTGACGCTCGAGTTCCCTTCCGAGTGATTCCTGTTAAATGTAAATGGAACTTCACCGTCTGATGCAGCTACTGGTTATCCGCGTGATGCTCAGCAGAAGTGTGAGCAAACAACACCTCTGGTGTTTACACACGGGGCGAGATAAAATGCTCTACTTCCGTCAATCACTGCGTCACACGAGATGCTGCGTTGAAACATGGATGATTCACATTTTTAACAACTGTCGTTCCGACTAACTTCCAGCTGATCAATTTCCAACGAAAAAGTTAAGATTACCACCGAACAGACATAATGTCTTACATTCAACAAAATCCCAATGAAAACTAACTCGTAGAACTGAATGTGACAGATGTACACCGCAACACAGCACTTGTAATCTGTATTGGCTTGTCAGAACATCGAAGCGTAACTTACAGCAATCGCTATCAGCGTTCGTGCACTTTAGAGAATTGTTTCTATTCATTAGAGTACTTAAGGCTGTAGACTATCCCCACGTGCTTTTCATGTTTACATTAATTTAATGGTTAAATAAACTAAGGAGAAACCTGAAAAGGTGACTGAAGTCCAGGGAGAAGAAATGAAAATTCAAGATTTTTCAGTGTCGTTGCAGTTCCGTCAGCGACAGCAAAGACTAGTTGAACGGAATGAATAGGTTAACAGATGAATACCAACAAAGTAAGATGAAGAGCTAAGGTTTTGTTAAAGGAATTGGTTTAGTAAATGAGGCGTTGAAAGCAGTGAACGAGCTTTGCGTTTAAAGGCGACAAAATAGGTGACAAAGTCATAACTATAAAAGGTACTAAATCCAGGCTGGCAATAGCAAGAATGTTTTAACTTGAAATGGCATCGAGTTAACAGCAAGTATAAATTGAAGCTTTTTATATGTTTCGTGGGTAGGCTTGTAGAGTATTGTGATGTAGCCGATTAGGAACAGAGAAAAGAAGAACGCCACTAATGGGTAGAACCAGTAATTAATGAAGAAATACTGAATCGACTTGGGATGGAAAAGAGCTTTATGGCAAAATTTCCTGAGGCATCATGGAACAGTTAATTTGATAATGGATTTGATAATGGAGGGGTGTGTAGGTGGTGCGGTAGGAGGGGGGACCGGGAGGGAGATAAAAGGCAGATACAAAGGCTTGAATACAGTGCGCAGGTTTGAACAGATAAAGGGTGCCGTAATTATGCAGATGTGAAAAGAGTTTCACAAGGTAGATTAGCGTGGAGAGTGGCGTCGACCCAGACTCTGGACTGAGGACCACGACAAGTAAACTGTGTCCACATAGTTTACCGATACACAAATATGTTTAACGACTTTTGAACACGAGATGGTGCTCTCGGAGAGAACATAGTTCTTATTTCGAGCTTGTAGCAGTAACATAGAAGCTGATAATTTTACAGAAGCAGGAGTTTGGGTTTTCTCACATTCGGCTTGTAAATTTATTAAATATCAACCATAAGATGGCGACGTGAATTTAAACTTCCATTAACCAATTACAGAATAAACCTTAGATACCAGCAGAATTACTTTCACTTTCAAAAAGTATTTACGGGATAATTTTTAGGCCTACGGAAAATTTTAGATTTAAGATGATTGTAATGGATTAAATTCGTAACCTGTTAAATCAGTTTCGAACGTCAGTAAACTATTACTTTGGTCGAATGAGATTTAAAATCCTTAAGCTGGTTCGTTAGTTTGCTGCACCGTGGCTGTGTAAGTCCTAGTGTCAATATTTTCTAGAAAGAAACGTTCTGTTGGTAGTTTAATAGTCTCCTCTAATTTTCTAGACTGCTCCTATTTCGCTGCATAGTTTTCTAACGCATATTTTCAGCTACGCTTCCTGTCTTCAGTAGCCTTTGCTTCAAATTAAGGATCTGAATTATCATTTCTTTGAAAGGTACCTTTGGCGTGATTGATGAATGGACTGTTTCTGAATTTCCCGTGTACTTGGATGCATGAAGGTGGTCACCAAGTCTTCGGTCAAATTACGGTTCTTCGAAGAACACTGCACACGGCTGACAGAAGAGGACACTTCGATTTTACTTTCCGAAGATGAGCGCAAAGAAGGTGGGGGTGGTGCTGAGTTATAGTTTCCGATATAGTTCCGACAAGCCGTATCGGCGAATGTTCATTACGCGGAGTGCAGCTTTTGGGGAGAGAGCCAACCACAAGCTATAGCACAATAGGACTAATCAGCCGAAGTGCCTCGCCACACGTGAGCAAACGAAACGTACCTCCGAGCAATTTACCTACCGATGCTAGGGCGCCTTAATAGCTACCCACCGTAAGCAAGAAATGTGTTTCCGCAGACAGCAGCGGAATAAATTACTACACTACTCCGACACAGAAGAAAGTCTTGCGGACTTTCACCGTTTTATTAACTGCTATGAACATAATATTTTCACTTCGGTACCGAGTGAAATGATTTTGCATAACGAAGCAATCGCGGGTAGATAAGAATCACGGCGTGTTATCGCAGCATCACCTTAAGCGATCACTGCGTCTTAGAATCAGTGAACGAGAGGCTTAAGGCTCGATTCCAATGTATTCATCTACATTAAAGGACTGCCACTGGACAGGCACACGGCTACTGCGGTGCAGCTCGTGTCGCCGAGCAATGTTATGTGACCGTTGTCTTTCAGGGTAATAGTCTATTATTAATGAGGGCACAATTCTTTCAAGGCGGCATGAAATCATTTGTCTTTTTTAATATTCTTGTCATCCTTACCTGAATTAGCGACAAATAAGTACATTCACGAATAGCAAACATCGTAGTTAAGACTTGCGAGCAGTTCTGATATAACAACCAGAGTAAATAAGGAAAGAAAACTACACTATGGATCTATGCACAGATTCTGTTCTTTTATTTTTACATAGAAAAAAAAATAAATTTAATGGCTATCAGCAATCTCTCTCTCTCTCTCTCTCTCTCTCTCTCTCTCTCTCTCTCTCTCTCTCTGTGTGTGTGTGTGTGTGTGTGTGTGTGTGGCGCTTTTCTTGTTTTCCATCGCGGGGTTGTGTGAGATATGTATGATCATCCTATCTTCTCACTTATGATATAAAGCACTCTGACAGAACCTATGATTACAAATATTTTGACATTTCGGTAGACTTATGTCAAATGAAAAGCTCTTTACCGTGACATGCAAAATAAGAGTTTCTCCTGTGACAGTCACATCGATCCTCTGACCTGTGATACGGTGTGAAAAAACCTTTGCGCAGAGCTGTTTGACACGAATGTAAGGTCTTTGTTCTAGTTTCCTTCTTTCTCTCGACACATCCTGAGCGTGTTCTTGTTCTTCCTAAAGTTGGCAAGAAGTTCGATGATTTCAAATGATAGAAACACTACAAACAAAAATGACAATGTGTGTTACCACACTGAATAATAAAGAGCGAAACATCTAGCGCGCATGGGGTCTACAACGAAACTTGAGGACAGTACAACCTACTGGTACAATATGTAATTACAGTAATTTTGGAAAACATTAGCACGTCTCCCTGTACTTGTGAGGCACTTGGTAGATAGCAGTATCTTGCAGCTAATTTCCACTGGTTCTCTCATTAAACTGTCTTGGTACGCATACGCCCCAATGGTAGCGGAATTTTTAAGGAACTAAGCAGCGTGATACCAAGTCCCTCGTTCATGGGATAGTCTCTCTGGAGTTAGTGATGATCAGCCAGAATACTGACCATATGTAGGAGTGGTAAAATCATGGCACTGAAAACATTATTGATGACAGATCAGGAGAAAGAAAACTGGCATTCTACGGATCGGAGCGTGGAATGTCAGATCCCTTAATCGGGCAGGTAGGTTAGAAAATTTAAAAATGGAAATGGACAGGTTAAAGTTAGATATAGTGGGAATTAGTGAAGTTCGGTGGCAGGAGGAACAGGACTTTTGGTCAGGTGATTACAGGGTTATAAATACAAAATCAAATAGGGATAATGCAGGAGTAGGTTTAATAATGAATAAACAAATAGGAGTGCGGGTTAGCTACTACAAACAGCATAGTGATCGCATTATTGTGGCCAAGATAGACACAAAGCCCATGCCTACTACAGTAGTACAAGTTTACATGCCAACTAGCTCTGCAGATGATGGAGAAATTGATGAAATGTGTGACGAGATAAAAGAAATTATTCAGGTAGTGAAGGGAGACGAAAATTTAATAGTCATGGGTGACTGGAATTCGTCAGTAGGAAAACGGAGAGAAGGAAACATAGTAGGTGAATATGGATTGGGGGGAAGAAATGAAAGAGGAAGCCGCCTTGTAGAATTTTGCACAGAGCATAACTTAATCATAGCTAACACTTGGTTCAAGAACCATAAAAGAAGGTTGTATACCTGGAAGAATCCTGGAGATACTAAAAGGTATCAGATGGATTATATAATGGTAAGACAGAGATTTAGGAACCAGGTTTTAAATTGTAAGACATTTCCAGGAGCAGATGTGGATTCTGACCACAATCTATTGGTTATGAACTGCAGATTGAAACTGAAGAAACTGCAAAAAGATGGGAATTTAAGAAGATGGGACCTGGATGAACTGAAAGAACCAGAGGTTGTAGAGAGTTTCAGGGAGAGCATAAGGGAACAATTGACAGGAATGGGGGAAAGACAGTAGAAGACGAATGGGTAGCTCTGAGGGATGATGTAGTGAAGGCAGCAGACGATCAAGTAGGTAAAAAGACGAGGGCTAATAGAAATCCTTGGGTAACAGAAGAAATATTGAATTTAATTGATGAAAGGAGAAAATATAAAAATGCAGTAAATGAAGCAGGCAAAAAGGAATACAAACGTCTCAAAAATGTGATCGACAGGAAGTGCAAAATGGCTAAGCAGGGATGGTTAGAGGACAAATGTAAGGATGTGGAGGCTTGTCTCACTAGGGGTAAGATAGATACTGCCTACAGGAAAACTAAAGAGACCTTTGGAGAAAAGAGAACGACTTGCATTAATATCAAGAGCTCAGATGGAAACCCAGTTCTAAGCAAAGAAGGGAAGGCAGAAAGGTGGAAGGAGTATATAGAGGGTTTATACAAGGGCGATGTACTTGAGGACAATATTATGGAAATGGAAGAGGATGTAGATGAAGATGAAATGGGAGATAAGATACTGCGTGAAGAGTTTGACAGAGCACTGAAAGACCTGAGTCGAAACAAGGCCCCGGGAGTAGACAACATTCCATTAGAACTACTGATGGCCTTGGGAGAGCCAGTCATGACAAAACTCTACCATCTGGTGAGCAAGATGTATGAGACAGGCGAAATACCCACAGACTTCAAGAAGAATATAATAATTCCAATCCCAAAGAAAGCAGGTGTTGACAGATGTGAAAATTACCGAACTATCAGCTTAATAAGTCACAGCTGCAAAATACTAACGCGAATTCTTTACAGACGAATGGAAAAACTGGTAGAAGCGGACCTCGGGGAAGATCCGTTTGGATTCCGTAGAAGTGTTGGAACACGTGAGGCAATACTAACCTTACGACTTATCTTAGAACAAAGATTAAGAAAAGGCAAACCTACGTTTCTAGCATTTGTAGACTTAGAGAAAGCTTTTGACAACGTTAACTGGAATACTCTCTTTCAAATTCTGAAGGTGGCAGGGGTAAAATACAAGGAGTGAAAGGCTATTTACAATTTGTACAGAAACCAGATGGCAGTTATAAGAGTTGAGGGACATGAAAGGGAAGCAGTGGTTGGGAAGGGAGTGAGACAGGGTTGTAGCCTCTCCCCGATGTTATTCAATCTGTATATTGAGCAAGCAGTAAAGGAAACAAAAGAAAAATTCGGATTAGGTATTAAAATTCATGGAGAAGTAAAAACTTTGAGGTTCGCCGATGACATTGTAATTCTGTCAGAGACAGCAAAGGACTTGGAAGAGCAGTTGAACGAATGGACAGTGTCTTGAAAGGAGGATATAAGATGAACATCAAAAAAAGCAAAACTAGGATAATGGAATGTAGTCAAATTAAATCGGGTGATGCTGAGGGGATTAGATTAGGAAATGAGACACTTAAAGTAGTAAAGGAGTTTTGCTATTTAGGGAGTAAAATAACTGATGGTGAAGCTTTCGAAATTTGGTGCTACAGAAGAATGCTGAAGATAAGGTGGGTAGATCACGTAACTAATGAGGAGGTATTTAATAGGATTGGGGAGAAGAGAAGTTTGTGGCACAACTTGACTAGAAGAAGGGATCGGTTGGTAGGACATGTTTTGAGGCATCAAGGGATCACAAATTTAGCATTGGAGGGTAGCGTGGAGGGTAAAAATCGTAGAGGGAGACCAAGAGATCAATACACTAAGCAGATTCAGAAGGATGTAGGTTGCAGTAGGTACTGGGAGATGAAGAAGCTTGCACAGGATAGAGTAGCATGGAGAGCTGTATCAAACCAGTCTGAGGACTGAAGACCACAACAACAACATCAGAAATGATTGCGTGACAGAGAAAAGTTTAAGGGTCGGGTCGGCCCGGTTGCCAGCGAGCAGGCATCAGCTCACACAGGGCTCACCTGTAGTGAGAGAAACCTCACCCACATCTGATACCCCACAAATCGGATGAAAGGCTGAGACAGTAATGGAATAAATAATGGCTTCTAACCACGTGGAGAGGAGATTCCTAATAGCAAAAGTCAAAATGCTAAAATGAACAGTAGTACGGAAAATTGTAAAACAAGGTGAGAGAAACCATGTAAGTGGTGCGTGGGCTCAGCATGCTGCGGGAGGCGTACTCTTCCATAATCGGCCCACACACGATCTGATGCAGTGAAACTGTTAAAGATGGGAGACAGAACCAAACAGCTGTGAAGGCATGAGAACCTAATCACCTATTCTTTTGTCATTGGCTAGAATCGAGGATAAGGATTCCTTATGGCTTCGAGGTAATTGCAGTGCTATACGAAGACACACTTCTAAAAAAGTTATATAAGGGTGCGGCAGAGGAAGGATATATCGGTTCTGAAAGTAATTAGAAACGCGGTAAAATGTTGCGGCACCTTGCCGTAGTGTTTGGAACCCCCACATAACGTTGTGTGCAACCGACAAGACGGCCATTAACCCAGGGCTGAAACCGTAGAGCGTTAAAGAGCGTGACCAGTGGGAACTGTCTAGTGCTAAGGAATCTGAGTTTATGACTATTGGCAGCTTGGACCTAGCCAGCCGCAAACTGCATGGTTTAATGAAAACATAGCGAGTAACGAAAATTTTCAGGCAGTAACGTAACGGATATGCAAAATTGTTCAGTAGCTCCATCACTTTGCTACACAGATCATATGAGGGCTGAGAACAGAGCACGATAAATGTTCTGTCTAAAACACATATTGCATACATTAATTACGAGTGGGAAAGGATGAAGCATTCATATGTCTCGCATAATGTTTGGAAAGTACAATTATCAGGAAAACACTGACATTCTTAGACAGTTAAGTAGCAAGGAACTGGGATTTTATGTTCCTTCTGAGGTGTAGGTCCGACAAATGCTTCTAATGGTATCCTGATTGAACTCTCACGAGCGCGTAATTTTTCCAGTAAGTTTGCGAATAGATTGTTGATTCCATTTAACAATAAATCTATCTTCTACTCAGAGAAGACTAGTTACAAGCATAGATTGTGCAATAATCCTACATACTATATTTCGCGTGGTGCGCATGACAATAAAACATACGAATTTGTGAGTGCATAATGAAGCATACATTTTTTTCCTTTGTTCCAAAAGTAAAATGCATATAAAAAAAGACTGAGTAAAGCAGTCATCAAGGGTACACGAATGGGCCTTTGGCTGCAAAAGCCTACATCGATGATGTTAGGCTAAATGGTTCGCACACTGACACTTGTCGATTGCCCAGCACTGAAATCTGCAACAATTTGCGGAAGGGTTGCACTTCTGCCGCGTTGAACGATTCTCTTCAATCATCCTTAGTACTGTTCTTGCCGGCCGGAATGGTCGTGCGGTTCTAGGCGCTGCAGTCTGGAGCCGAGCGACCGCTACGGTCGCAGGTTCGAATCCTGCCTCGGGCATGGATGTGTATGATGTCCTTAGGTTAGTTAGGTTTAATTAGTTCTAAGTTCTAGGCGACTGATGACCTCAGAAGTTAAGTCGCATAGTGCTCAGGGCCATTTGAACCAGTACTGTTCTTGCAGGATCTTTTTCCGGCCTCAGAGATGTGGGAGATTTGATGTTTTGCCGGATTCCAGATTCACGGTACACTCGTGAAATGGCCGTACCGATAAATCCCCACTTCATCGTTACCTCGAAGATGCTGTGTCCCATCGCTCGTGAGCCGACTATAACGCCACATTCAAACTCACTTAAATCTTGATAACCTGCCATTGTAGCAGCAGTAACCGATCTAACAACTGCGCCGTATCCTGCCTGTTTATATATCTCTCTATGTATTAGAATACGCATGCCTATACCAGTTTCTTTGGCGCATCAGTGTACAATCACGCAGCGATCCTGTACATTATCTCCAATCTTTTAACAGCTAGAAGTCCAAACACATTTTTTTTTACTTTTTTCGTTACAGCTCTGCGATTTCGTCGGGTACTGCATACAGCTAAAATTTGAACATCTTCCGCGGCACTTAACTCATGTACTAAAGCCGTCTTCACATAATCTATCCAGATAAATTGCTGTTAGTGATGTGTCGGCAGCTGGGCCAACACCTTGTAGAATGAAGTGGCTGAAAGTGCACGCTACACTAACGCAGACGGGCGTGAAGTACTGGAACATGAGACTTATTAATGAATAAGAAGAAAAGTACGTAGCTGGAATAATATACTTAACTTTATTCTCTTGTTGGAATACATCTCTTGAATAGTAGTAAGCTATAAGCACTGATACAAATGGCGCCTTGCTAGGTAGTAGCTATGGAATAAGCTGAAGGCTATTCTATCAGTCTCTCGGCAAATGAGAGGAAGACTTGGTAGGTCTGGTCGCAAGCTATGTCGTCCGTACAACTGGGGCGAGGTCTAGTCCGTGTATTGTGACCTGCCATGTGGTGGCGCTAGGATTGCGATTACACAGTGGCGACACGCGGGTCCGACATGTACTACAGGACCGCGGCCGATTTAAGTTACCACCTAGCAAGTGTGGTGTCTAGCGGTGACACCACAGTTAGCAACTTTAAAAAAAAAGAAAAATATTAGTATAGCTTGGCCTGAAGTGTGTTTTCATACATAGAATACAATTAAAACGCATTGAATTTTACCATCGCTTGTTGAACACAAATTATTGATACCACTTCATCCATATTAAGACCAGCGTGGCAGCAAGGAAGATAATGAAAGTATCCCATTTCAAGATTAGCGGTTAACTTCTGGATCACTTTACATGATTTAATTATTTGAGGTAAGATGAAGAGTAGAAAAGTTTGTTGGAAGGTTTCCGGGGAAAGTGCGATGCATCTGTAAGGCGAATCGCGTGCAAGAGACTCGGCAATTTGACGAACTCAACAGCAGTGCTCCAGCGCTTTGAGTCCTTGTTAAATAGGCCTGATAGTAGAAATGTAATTCAGAGACGAGCTTCGAAGTTTTTTTATCTTGAAAATGACAGTTCTTCGCACGATATTATTTTGGGTTCGGACACATTCCCATCTTACAGGGCGTAGAGTGATATTGCGTTTTACTTAACTGAGGGTGCGGTTGTAGGTGGAGCTGACGTGGCTGCGCGGGAATGTGCAAACACTCGCCTGTTTGGCACCATATGAGGCGACTAATAACTCAGTGTCTGCTGGTAGGCGGCCATGTTGACCTCCGTGTCGCGGCTGATCGCCCCTTGACCTTGAAACATCTGCCGATTTGGAATTGGCCATCTCGACTAGCAGACATCATTTTAGTGTCCGTCTACAAATGCACCGAAGCGCCAAAGTAACTGATATATGCATGCGTGTTCAAATACAGAGATCTGTAAACAGGCAGAATACGGCGCTGCAGTCGGCAACCCCTATATAGGACAACAAGGGTCTGGCGCAGTTGTTAGATCGGTTACTGCTGCTACAATGGCAGGTTATCAAGATTTAAGTGAGTTTGAACGTGGTGTCACAGTCGGCGCACGAGCGATAGGACAGCATCTTCGAGGTAGCGATGAAGTGGGGATTTTCCCGGACGCCTATTTCACGAGTGTACCGTGAATACCAGGAATCCGGTAAAACGTCACATCTCCGACATCGCTGCGGCCGGAAAAAGATCCTGCAACAACAGGACCAACGAAGACTGAAGAGAAGCGTTCAACGTGACAGAAGTGCAACCCTTTCGCAAATCGTTGCAAATTTCAGTGCTGGGCCATCAACATGTGTCAACATACGAACCATTCAACGAAACATCATCGATATGGGCTTTCGGAACCGAAGGCCCACTCTTGTACCCTTGATGAATGCACGACACAAAGCTTTACGCCTCGCCTGGGCCTTTCTACGCCAACATTGAATAAGAGACTCCCTTTTCATATTATCCAGTACAAATACCACGTTATTTGTTTTGAAGTACTTATTGACTTTATAATTTGTATAGAGCATTGTCAAAGATAATAATCGTGACCACTGCGGTAGTCCACATATCTCTGCCCGTCGCCCAAAATGACTTTTCTAAACGAATATACGTTTCGAAACTATGAACGTATTTGTCACTGTCACTCTGAATTTCCTATTGCTACTACGGCCTAGCGTTCTTCATGGAACTGAATGTCGTTCAAAATTATATGTACGGAAATGTATACGCAAGGATGTATCAAATTTATGATTGTTATTCACGCCCGGTTCATTTTTAAAGAAGTTTTCATTCCCACAACTACCCTTATCTCTACGACACTTATTCCAAATACTGCTATTATTTGAAACTACAGATGTACGAAATTTCCGCCGGGTCTCTTGTTAAAGAAAATAATGTGGCATCCGTTAGCACAGACGTGTGGGAGTGTTGTGCGGTGAGTGGTTTGGAGTAGAGAGAGAGAGAGTGCAGCCGCGGCCGCAGCTGCAGCTCGGCGGCGGGCGTGCCCTTGGCCGGCACGCCAGGCCGCTGGCCGTAGTTTCTCGCAGTGGACTGTGCGTTACGTAAGCGCCAGCGCTGACTCACCGGGACCGACCCGGAGAAAGCCGGCACACTCCCCACACCGCGTAAACACGGCCTCGCGCGCTCGTGGGGTTGAAATATCTACCCCGATACCACTTGTCTGAATCAGAAATCCTTTATCAACTTCGACTGCTAACACCAACAACGGAACACTATGTCGAAGAACCCAGAGCTTTGACATGTAGAGCCGCTTTACGGGTTCGTTATTACTTACAAGGGGAGGCCGCCAATTGTGAAATTCAGATTCGATTCATACTGCTCATAATAAAAGCTCATGGCCAGAGGTGTAATGTGGCAAAGCACCAAGATGCACTTCTCAGCCGTTGTCGAGAAAATCGACAGTTAAAAGAAACCGCTGCCGTGAAATACTCTCTACGATTAATAGTTTTCTACAGCGTCGTAGCGCAGCGGTAAGCGTTCTGGTTCGTAATCCGAAGGTCGCCGGATCGAATCTCGCGCCATGCAACTTTTTTTTTTAGTATTTGTTTTTTGTAATTCAAATGTGTATACACACACACACACACACACACATTATATATATATATATATATATATATATATATATATATATATTCCCGGCAATCTGTTGCAACAATTATGCATATAATAAGTTGTTGAAAGTCGTTTGTCATGGAAAAACTGGCGACTTCGAAGATCATTATGTTTTCCGCAAACAAAGTTGTATTTCATAAATGTTATTAATTGTCCTCATAATGTTGACCACGTATAGTTAACGGAAGACGTAAAAACGATATTCCGAAACGAATACGTATAGCGTAAGTCAAACGTTCGAATTAGAATAGAGACCCCACGAACACAAATTTGCTGTGGCAGGTATGAAATATAAACTCCGTTATTCGCTCGTTACACTTGAAGGACAGATGTTTAATGGGCCGAAACGAGCCGCCGCGTAACAGCGTAGTTGCCTGCTAACTTCGAAAGAAGGTAGATGCGGTCCATAGCGCAACTTATAACATCGTCGAAAATCGGTGCGGACGTGAGAGCTTAAGTACACCCTGTTAAACAAACGGAAAAATGGAGGCGGTACAATTGGAGAGCGATCCGCCTTCACCAACATGCATAAGCAATTCATTAATAGTTTATATATATATATATATATATATATATATATATATATATATATATATATATATATATATATATATATATATGAATTACAAAAAACTAATAAAAAAATTGCATGGCGCGAGATTCGATCCGGCCACCTTTGGATTACGAACCAGAGCGCTTACCGCTGCGCCACGACGCTGTAGAGCACAATTAATTGTAGAGAGTATTTCACTGCAGCGGTTTCTTTGAACTGTCGATTTTCTCGACAACGGCTGAGAAGTGCATCTTGGTGCTTTGCCACATTACACCTCTGGCCATGAGCTTTTATTGTGCGCAGTATGAATCGAATCTGAATTTCACAATTGGCGGCCTCCCCTTGTTAGTGATAACTACAGGTTTCAGAATGAGATTTTCACTCTGCGGCGGAGTATGCAGAGTGAAAATCTCATTCTGGAAACATCCCCCAGGCTGTGGCTAAGCCATTTCTCCGTCATATCCTATCTTCCAGGAGTGCTAGTTCTGCAAGGTATGCAGGAGAGCTTCTGCGAAGTTTGGAAGGTAGGATACGAGGTACTGGCGGAATTGAAGCTGTGAGGACGGGGCGTGAGTCGTGCTTGGGTAGCTAAGTTGGTAGAGCAGTTGCCCGCGAAAGGCAAAGGTCCCGAGTTCGAGTCTCGGT
Organism: Schistocerca nitens; assembly: GCF_023898315.1. NCBI lineage: Eukaryota > Metazoa > Arthropoda > Insecta > Orthoptera > Acrididae > Schistocerca > Schistocerca nitens. Next base: position 170,993,775 of record NC_064617.1, on the reverse strand, counting down.
CGGGCGCACAGTTTTAATCTGCCAGGAAGTTTCAACTACAGGTTTATCCGCACTGCCCGTCAACGGAACGGGAGAGAACTTCACCATCAAATGGCACTATGCCAACATTACACATATAAAAGGGTATCGTCACTGAGGTTACTAAAATAACTAATAAAGACAGGAATTTCAAGGACGAAGCAGAATTTACCACCCCAATCTTTGACAGACCACTTTGATAGCCACTCTTATATCCGCCTCGTCGTAGTTTAGTTCCAGGAACAAGCTAGTGTTATTGGTTACAACAGAGTACTACAGTCCATAGTTAAATGTGAAGTGATATTTACCCGTCACTCATTGCAAGAATGAAAGTCACGCAGAGCAAACAACATTTTGATACAGTATTCGTGAGAATGTATGCATGCATGTATGTGAAAAATTCAAGAGAAATACTGATTTCAGCCGCAACTGGGCATTGAATTAAAGTCTATAGAGACAAGGGAAAATTTATGCCGAATCGGAACTCCCTCGAAACTTCCTGGCAGATTAAAACTGTGTGCCGGACCGAGACCCGAACTCGGGACCTTTGCCTTTCGCGGGCAAGTGCTCTACCCGAGTTAGAGTCTCGGTCCGGCACACAGTTTTAATCTGCCAGGAAGTTTCATATCAGCGCTCACTCCGCTGCAGAGTGAAAATCTCATTAAGGATTTCTCGCTTTACGAGAGCGGTCAACTTAACCTCTTCGGCTGTCAGGACACGCTCCCCTTCCAAACAAATCCTCAACTTGTCGTTCACTATACAAGTGGCGTGCATCCGCACTGAAGCTATGATTACTGTCAAGGCGCGTGTATATTACTGGGTGTGAGGTTTGTATTTCTCTTTATATATATATACGCTGCTGTATCAAAAAATTTCTGCTCTTTCAGACATGTTCAACAGAGCACACACCACACATATGATCGACCTCCACCAGAAGTAGAAGCTTAGAACTGCCAAATATTACTTAAATCCTTTTCGGTGTTACTCCGCATCATTAACAGTCACTGAAGTAGCTATAAAGCCGGAGCGGTGACTGTCTTTGCACCTACCTATTTCAGGACGACTAGTACGTAGTTCACCAACAGCTTACTAATTATTTAACATCAAATAACCTTTCAGATGAATACCAGTCCAGTTTCTAGCACAACCACAGCGCAACGACTGCTCTTAAACAGTGACTGATGAACTGAAACAAGCTATGGGTAAGCACCAGGCGACTATTACGAGCTTTTTGCATTTCAGCAAATGCTTTTGACACTATGGTTTGACATTCTACTTGTTAAGTGCTGTACAGTGGTTCCGCTCAAACCTTGACATCTCGCCAACAGTGTATGATGATTGCAACAAAAGAGTCACAATGAAGGCATGTAGTAACAGGGGTTCCACAAGGATCAGTGTTGGGCCCATTACTATTTTCTACCGCTGTGAGACGGACACACACACACACACACACACACACACACACACACACACACACACACACACACACACACACAGTAATAATACAGCAGTCTGCAAGGAAAAGCAGCTCTTTGTTCAGCTCTAGTAGTATCACACCCGTTCCGTTGGCGACAGACTTTCTAAACCATATTTCCTGGAGGTCGGTATGAATAAATCTGTAGTAAACTGATCGTTCACTGCTAGTCAGTTGATCGATTGTCACAGCCTTTTGGGTCATGCTGTGACTAACGCTTCTTTATTTCCTCACCCAGTGAGAGACCGTGAAGGCTGCTATTTATTTTGTTACGCTCGAACGGTTGCCGACGGCGATTCGGAGGAAACGACCGCGACTGCTTTCGAAAGGTGTCTTGTTGCACGACAACACACGGTCTCCACTGGGGGCCGAACCGCAAAATAACCCAGGGTTCGTTGTGGGGCGGCGTTGGGGTGGGTGGACTGCTGCGGCCTGTTGTGGGGTTGTGAACCACTGAGGGCTACGGAGGGACGAAGTCGCTCCGTCGTTTCTAGGTCCCCGGTTTAATACACACAGTAAGCAGATGCGAATGGTTGTATGTTTCATTAGTTATGCAAAGGTCAGAATGTTTGAACGGAAGACGACAACGCCAGTCTGATAGCGAAATCACACCGCACCAGGCAGGTAAACAATTCTGCTACACTTCGAGTCGGGGCCAACGGAATTACAGGGCCGTGCAACGAACTTATGACGTCACACTAGTCGGCTTGTCCGCCACACTCCGCGAACGCTCGGCTCCCAGCAGGGCCCCACAGGAAATCAATATGTAATTGAAAAGGTACCCACTAAAGGTCTTTAACGGTGTCGTGTGCTATCGAGAACTTGCATGTATTCAAACTTGCAGACCAATATTATTATTTAACTCGTCTGAAATAGTTTCACTGGTTCACGGGCGTGACATCCGATATGTTGTGGATGCTGCACAATATATCAACGAGCTTACACCATAATCCGAAGATGACGAGCAGCTGTCTCGCTGAAATACTGTGCAGCTTCCACAATGTTATCCGACGCGACGCGACGCCCGTGAACCAATGAAGCAGTTACTACGTCGTGAAAGTCTCTAACAGCTCATCGTCTGAAACAGTTACTCGCTCCCCGCCAGAGACCGCTACTGGCAGCCTTAAGACCTGCAGTTTCACGTGCTGTGATGTGCGCGCCACGTCTTTTCTTTCTTGTGGGCCTCACTTCGTGATTACCGCCGCACATCGTGCCGTCGGTTGCGGAGTACAAGTGCAGATGTTCACTTAGCGCCAGCTAGTAGAGCTCTGTGGGTATTTTGCGTACTTTATGGTGGAGGTGCCTTACCAGTCAACTGTAACGGAAGATTTTTATTTTTACTTCCAGCACAGCACAAGTTCCATCTGTCGACCCTCCCCTACATCAGATAAGAAAACGAGGCAATTCCAGCAGTGGCGACCCTCTTCTCGTAAAGATTTGTGTCCGTGTAATTCCGGGGTCAGGAGACAAGGAAGAGTAGGGGCGACTGAATCAACATTGGTAAGCCGGCAAACCAGACAGCACTGACAAAGCAAAGCGGCAACACACAATGCGTGCGGTAATTGCTTATCTGACAGAATTGCCACAAATTAATAGTTTATAACTTTTCTTAAAACAGGAAGTAATTAATATCTCAGCATGGAACTCCGCCACTGCCGGTCCCAAGCCCGGGGCCTCATCTCGCAAGTGATGAGGAAGAAGGAGGAGGAGGAGTAACACCTCGGAAAAAAAACCTGGGTCCATCTGGCTCCGGATGGTAACACCCTGTAAGGGCCCCTGCATATGATTACAGGTGAAAGCTCCAAAATCCAGACACGTCTGTGTGGTAGCCACCGGTACTGTGGTCAGCGTCTGTTGGCTCTGTGAGCTCGGCTCTGTTTAATCTTCTGGAACTCCAAACTCCAGTCGAAATTATGTGAGATCCTTCGTGATTTCACCACCAAAACCTCGAAACAAACCAATAATCATGACAGAACAATGGGAAAGAATCCACTACCCTGGACCTCAGTCAGCAAGACTGGGTAATAGACAGGATCATCGGATTCCAGGGGATCAGGCATGTCATGAAGAGAAGAATCGGGGCTTCTCAAAAACCGTCAATATAAAGAGAATATTTTACATGGGAACAAGCAACACAAACACTACTGAAGCCAGGTAAATTGAAACAATTAACAAACACTATGGATAAATCCAACATCAAAATTATGGCAATATAGGAAAATCGATTCGCAGATGCGAACCACTTTGATTCGGAAAATTACAGAATATATACGGGGAAACCAGCCATAACCACACCAGGAAGTAATCTCAAACTCTTCGGAACAGGATTTGTAGTACATAAATCGATACTGGACAATAGATTTCACCTCAAAATCAGAAATATTTCAACACACACGATACGGTCTGGAAACAAAGCCTATACACTAATTAGTGCACATGCTCCCTCAAATAATTACAACAAGAAGAACCCAGAGATGATAGAGACATTCTGGGAAGATCTGGAAGAAACTACCAGCAAAATCCCCAAGAATCATGTAAAAGCGTTATTAGGGGATTTCAATGCCCAGTTAGGCAAGGAAAGAGAACTCCGAGACACGACAGGGAAACACACGGCCCACAACAGAACAAACAAAAATGGAAAGAACTTTATAAATTTCCGTACGAATTTTGAGCTGAAAATCACGTCAACGGAATTCCAGAAACCACACAGAAAACTAGTAACTTGGAAATCCCCCAATAATGCTCTATGAAAATTTCAGATAGACCGCGTAGCAATATCCATGAAAAACGCTAGAGAAATAAAAACTCCTTTCCTTGCTCTTACGTTCATTGAGTCTGATCACCACCTTCTCCAAATCAAAGCAAAATTTATACCCAATAGACAAATCAAGATAAACAACAGACCTTCCATAACAGATCCAGAGTACCTGCAACTAAACAAGAAAGAAATAATAGAAGAAATTACGAAAATCAACAGCAACAACTGGACAGAACAGTAGGGAAAAAAATGAGAGCTGATAAAACTGGGGCAACCACAGAAATGAAGGTACACAACAAGACCAGGAAACTAATCCAGGAAACATTAACAAATAAAAAATCCAAAGTGAAGTTCATGGGAGAGATCTCGGAACCGTTAGAAATCAAGGCAGGAGTGAGACAGGGAGACGGCCTGTCACCCATTTTATTTAACCCAATTTTAGAAAAAATAATCAGGACATGGGACAAAGGAGTCAATGGGGTAAAGATGCGGAGAGACAAAAATAGAACCATCAACATAGAATGTCTGGCCTTTGCCGATGATATAGCCATCATAACAAATAACAGAAAAGAAGCCAAAGAAGCCCTAGAGACACTACATAAAATCGCAGCCAGAACATGACTACAAATTTCGCATGGAAAAAAAAAAAAACAGTACATGGACACAAAATCCACAGACAGAAACCCATTGGTAACAAAGTATGGAATGATAGCACAAGTAGAAAGTTTCAAATACCTGGGAGAGGTTATACAGAAAACAGGGCTAAATTCGACAACCAATGAAGAAAGAGTTGCAGAGCTACAAAAAGCTTACAGACTTACACGGAACCATTACAACAAAATAAGTATTTCCGTTAATGCCAAATCAAGACATTACAAAACAGTAGTCTTACCCGAAGCCTTGTATGCCTCAGAAACGACAGTAATCAGGGGAAGAACGAAAATCAAGGAAATCCAAAAGCAAGAGAGGAAAATTCTGAGAAAGATCTTTGGGCCATTTCAGAAACAGGGGATCTGGATAAAAAGACCCGCAAAAGAACTGTACAAACAGACAGACAATTACAAACAACATCAGAAGAAGAAGGGCTAAATTCTATGGGCACATTTATAGGATGAACGAAAATAGGCTCATCAAGAACATGTTTAACATAGTGATGAGTAATACGATGAAAACCAACTGGGAAAAGGAAAACTTGGAAGATCAAGAAACTAAATATCTCCACAGAAGAAATAACGAACTGAGAAAAATACAGAGAAAAAAAATCAGAAAACAGAAATTAGAGGAAACACCAAAGGAGAAGAAACCAGGAAAGAAGTGGCCAGAAGAGAGGAAGAAGAGACAGTGACTATATGAGAGTTTTTTGGGAAGAGCAAAGAGACATACATTTAAGTGCCATGAAAATTAATTGTGTTTTAACGCTCTCCTAAATGGGGAATCAACGACGATGATGATAATTTCAGCATGGATAGTGGCCGTTTTTAAAATGTAGTACGCGCGTGTGCTTGTTCAGAGAGAGAGAGAGAGAGAGAGAGAGAGAGAGAGAGAGAGAGAGATGTATGTTTACACGGAATGAGTATTTCTGAAACGCATAGAACGAAATTAAGTACGCTTACAGTGGACTTTATAATTTGTACCTACGCTGTATTTAAACTACCTGACCAAAAGTATCCAGACATCAGTGGGCATTAAAATGAAATGTCTCCATCCTTCGCGTTTATGACGTCTTTAACTCTGCTGGGGACACTTTCAGTGAAGTGTCACTGTCTGATGGAAGGGCAGCTCATTCTTCCTCAAGAACTGAAACCAGAGAGGATAGAGGGCGTTGGACGCTGGTGTCTGGAGCTGAATCTACGTTCTAACTCATCCCAAAGGTATTCCATTGTGTTCAGATCGGGACCTTAGGCAGGCCAGTCCATTTCAGGAATTTTACATTCCCCAAATCCAAACCCTTCCATCGAACTGGCAGAAGGTATGGCGAGATTCATCACTCGTTTCCAGCCGACCAAGGCCCCGTGGCATCTCTCTTTACACCATCCCAAGTGTCGTTTAGCATGGACCACAGAAATGTGTGCTTATGGGTACGTGCCCGACGGGTGTACCCCACTTTTTCTGAACTCCTTACACGCAGTCGTTGTGCTGCCTAAACTGATGGTATCACTTTGAAACTCACGAGTGATTCCTCCCGCAATGCTCGACCGCCGCTCTCCGTCAACACATGAGGTCTTCAGGTCTCTGTTTGTCCGAGGTTGCTCTTTCGCGTTTCCACGTCACAATCATATCACCAGCAGTCGACTTGGACAGCTTTACAAGCATTAAAATATGTCTGATGGATTTGTTACCCAAGTGAGATCGAATGACTAGCCCCTTGCAATGTTATGTTAGCCTCACTGCCCCCCTTTTTTTCTTTTTTTTAACTAATTAGTGACTGATTTTATTCTGAGCTGCTCAGTAATGTATGTAAATACCGTAAATGTAAATTTGATTCAAAAGTACTTGAAGTGAAGTGCAGCGAAGTGAAATGAAGTGCAGCTGGACAGCAACAAACTCTTTAGCGCGCAATCCCCGCAACGATAGTAGTGTGAATCTTTGAGTATGGACTCTTAAAAAAAAGAATTGATTTATTAAAAAAAAGAGGACTTAATCCGTATTTTGTGGGAAGAGGACGTGTTGCTAGGCCGCCGCTCAGAGCGTATGGGTACATTTAATGAAAATTGATATTTTAGTGATAAAACCGAGTAAAGTATGCGTAAGAGTTGCCAAACATTTATGTATACAAAATTTTTGGAAGTGAAGAATAGAAATTATTTTTTTTTTTTTTTTTTTTTTTTTTTTTTTTTTTTTTTTTTTTTTTTGGAAAAGGAGGTGAACACTGTCGTCGCCGTCTACCAATCGACAGAATTGTAAGTGTACAAAGTTCACTAAATACAGGAAAAGAAATGCATCCTCTATAATTTTCATTCAATAAGTAACAACCTCTCATAATTTCTTAATTACAGTAATTGGAGTATGTTCTTGTACAATAGTATGGTGCTGAACTCCACTGACCAATTCTGATGTAGCAGGACGTGTAGTTTGAAGGAAGTTTATGTGCCAAGCGATCTCCTTTTCTCACGAAAAGCAGATTGCTGTTTGATCTTATTTACTTACAATAGTGGTCCCTTAGGTATGAAAATCTACGAAAACTCGGGCTCAAAGCTACGAAAACTCGGGCTCAAAGCTATCCGCAATACGGCCAAGTAACTAGCAGAGTCGTATTTTAAACCTTAAAGAACAATAACTTCCTCCAAATTGTAATAAGTCACCAACTGGTGCAGAAGCTGATCATTCAAGGAGGTAGCAACCACAATTAAGGTACCAGGTACGATTTAAAGTAAAAATCTCAATCAAAAATCTCTCTCTCTCTCTCTCTGTCTCTCTCTCTCTCTCTCTCTCTCCAAACACGCATATAAATATTCATATTATTAAGATAAAAGTCATTTTACACCCTGTTCGAAGTTACTGAGCTCTCCTGCCCGGACCCATCTGCTGCTGCTGCTTCTTATTTACTAACAACAAAATTCTCCCCGCCTGCTGTTTATACTGGGCGGGTCCACCTCAAGTGACAGCTGGTGATCAATTTCACATTACATTGGGTGTCCGTACAATTCTGATCAGATTAACTTCTAGCAACATATAAATAAACTAAGTGTGTTTTTACATTACAGGAAGATTTAATTCCTTTGCGCATCTAATATACGATCGAGATAAATAAGTTACAGGGGACGTAGTGTAACCAGCTAGTAGTATTTCTGTCTGGCATCTGTGCAAGCGTGTAACTGTCAGGACAACTCTGACGCGTTGAATTACAGTGAACAGAATCTTACAGTGATTTACACTGCTCCGCCCGAAGCCGTTCGGTGACTCCACGACGGCGGCGGCCGGCATTCAGCCCAGCAGAGCGTTTAGTATACACGGGGGCAGCGAGCACGCGCCGGCGAGACAACATTCCTGCAGCCCGTGACACAGTGACCGTCAGCGAGCGCTCGCGATCAGCGCTTTAAAAGTCCGCTCACGGCGCACCGAGGCTGCTTCTGGTAGCAAAGCGGCCATAAAAGCAATGCCACGGCGCGGCGCAGCGCGCGTCCTGAAACACAAGAGCCGGCCACAAGGCTAGCAGCCGGTGCTGCTGCAGCTGTCTGCGGTTCGGGAATCGAGTCCCGGGCCGTGCGGTCACGGCGGCCGATCGGCTCGCGTTGCACAAGCGCCGCGGCCTGCCAAATGTCACGCTCACCCACCGTGACGCGCGAAGCGAAGGCTCCGGGCCGCTGCGCGCAGGGCCGAGTGGGCTAATATCGATTTCCAGAGGGGAGCTAGTTTTCGGAACGCTGCTTTCGGCAAAAATTAGCAGGCAAGTGGGCAAGTAATATAATTACATGATAATTTCTTTCACCAACCAAGATATAGAAACAGAAACTGTACAGGGTGTCCCAAAAAGAATGACCAGATTTTAACTTTTAATAATATTCAGACAATGTCAATAGGTAACAAACAGCGCTAGATGGTCTAGAGTTTCAGAAAAAAATCCGCTAAACGTCGCTACGAGCGCAGTTTCCTCAATGTCAACGTGCCTCAACGTTGGATAGGGCGTACAGGAGCGCGAGACCAGGCTTTACACTGTTGGCCTCCTAGGTCCCCTAACTTAACACCATGTAATTTCTTCCTGTGGGGATATGTTAAACAATGTGTTTACGTTCCTCCCTTACCTCTTGACATTGATGAACTAAAAACCAGAATATCAGCTGCTGTAGCTTCAGTGACAGAAGAGGTCTTACACTAAGTTTGGGATGAATTCGGCTATCGGCTAGATGTCGTCCGTGCAGCCAATGGAGGACATACTGAACATTATGATGGATTTTTATAAACTTCTGTCTTTTCTGCGTAATTTAGTATGCAATTTGTTGGTTTTAAGCCCTTCTTCCTAATAAATAATTCTATTTAAAATAGGGTCATTCTTTTTGGGACACCCTGTACATTGAGGTGACAGAAGTCATGGGATACCTCCTAGCATCTTGTCAGACCACCTTTTTTCCGGCCTAGTGCAGCAACTAGACTTGGCATGGACTCAATAAGTCGTTGGATGTCGCCTGCAGAAATATTGGGCCATGCTGGTTCGAGTCACGCCCATAATAGCGAAAGTGTTGCCGGTGCAGGATGTTGTGCACGAACTGACCTCTCGATTATGTCCAATAAACGTTCGATGTGATTCACATTGGGCGATATGAGCGGCCAAAACAATCGCAAATAGTTGTGGTCCGGTGTCACGGCGCATCGCTGTTTGGGAGCATGAAGTCCATGAATGGATACAAATGGTCTCTAAGTCAATGAACGTTTCAGTTGGACTAGATGACCCACTCAGTCTATTCCATGTAAACACAGCCCACCTGATCCTTAGAGAGCCACCACCAGCTTACGAAGTGCCTTGTTGACAGCTGGAGTCCATGGATTCGTGAAGTCTACGTCACACTCTAAAGCGATCATCAGTTCTTACCAACTGAAATCTAGACTCACCTGACCAGTCTCCTATCGATATGGTCACGAGCCCAGCAGAGACGCTGTAGGCGTTGTCATGCTTTAGCAAAGGCACTCGCGTATGTCGTTTGCTGCCACAGCCCATAACGCCTAATTTCACAGCACTGTCCTAACGGATATGTTCGTCGTACGTCTCACATTGATTTCCGCGGTTATTTCACGCAGCGTTGCTTGTCTGTTATCACCGACGACTACGCAAACGCCATTGTTTTCGATCGTTAAGTGAAGACCGTTAGCCACGGCGTTGTCCGTGGTGAGAAGTAATGCCTGAAATCTGGTGTTCTCGGCACACTCTTGACACTGTAGATCTCGGAATATTTATTTTCCTGACGATCTCCGAAATGGAATGTCCCATGCATGTAGCTCGAAGTACCATTCCGCGCTCCAAAACTTAACTCGCGTCGTGCGGCTATAATCACGTTGGAAGCCTTTTCACTAAAATCACCTGAGTACAAATGACAGCTACGGCAATGCACGGCGCCCTTTTGTACCTTGTGTACGTGATGCTACCTCCAAACGTATATGTGCATATCGCTAAACCACAACTTTTGTCATCTAATTGTGAATATTCTTGACCGGCACTCTAAAAATCTTGGAGAGAGGTGACCAGTGATAAAATGCCTGTTATACACTACTTGGCCAGAACTACAAGAACAGCAGGATGATTTGGTCAGCACAGGAAATCGTCGAGCCTTTGATAGCTTGAACTTTGCTGGGGACACTTTCAATGACGTGTCCATCTGTAAAGGAATAAAGCCCATTCTTCCTCGAGAGGCGAAACCGGAGAAACTCTGGACTGGTCCCATGCAGGTTCCATTAGGTTCAGGTCGGGATTCCGAGCAGGCCAGTTCATTTCAGGAATCTTGAAAACCGTATGAAAATTCGTCGAGCAGTTTTGGAGATTAGCGTGTTCAAACAGACCATCAGACAGACGCGACACGGCTGTTTTCTTATTAGTACAAAGACATCCACCCACAGCAAGGGAGGCCTGCTTGGAGGTGTTATGGCCTCAGTATGAGCGGTCGTTGAGCACCTGACGATCACGGCACCAGAAGGAGATGCTTCAGTTTGAAATTTGTTAGTCTGGCGGACGTTTGTCTTGCTTCAGCCGGATGTGATAGGCGGTGGAGAACGATTTTCCGTTAATGTGTGTCGCTGCCCACCAAGGTCAGGAGAAACTACCAGATAGAGCGTACTATTGCAACAGACGGTTGGTGACCAACAGTTCGGAAACTATCTCCACCGCAGCTGAGGTCACTGCTGCCCCCTGCAGTTTTAGCTTCCGAATCTCAACTGCCGCAAAAATACTACAAGCTAGTCCGCTGAAGTAGTTTTTCAATGACAGCCATCTTGTTTATTTCTTCAATGTGAAAAATCGCGTAAAACGCAAATGACGGCAAAGTTCTATATCAGTTTCCGAAACTGTACTTACAATTTGCCAATAATACATTACTTATTAATTAAATATATGCTGCCGCTAAAAATCACACAGTGGAATCGCATCCCTTTTTAGCAACGACGCTTCTCCGAATGGCTGAGCAGAGAGGTGAGTACTCTTCTTTCACTATGCCCTGTGTCAAAGTTGTCAAGTTAGACGATCAAAAAATTCGCAGAGAATGGGGCCAATGTATGATGCCATTGCCATGTAAGTTATCGTCAACGTTTTAATTCCACATAAGGCTTCCCCATCGAGCTATATGAACAACACCTGTTGGCAGCTGAGGGTTTCAATCAATCATTTATTCTAGAGAAGCTGCACGGTCATCAGTGGTATCTGCTCTTTCAAGAACAGTAACTATCTTCATATACAGGATGGTCCACTGATCATGACCGGGCCAAATATCTCACGAAATAAGCGTCAAACGAAAAAACTACAAAGAACGAAACTTGACTAGCTTGAAGGGGGGAAACCAAATGGCGCTGTATTTGGCCCGCTAGATGGCGCTGCCATAGGTCAAACGGATATGAACTGCGTTTTTTAAAATAGGAACCACCATTTTCTATTACATATTCGTGCAGTACTTAAAGAAATATGAATGTTTTAGTTGGACCACTTTTTTCGCTTTGTGACAGATGGCGCTGTAATAGTCGCAAACATATGGTTCACAATTTTAGACGAACAGTTGGTAACACGTAGGTTTTTTAAATTAAAATACAGAACGTAGGTACGTTTGAACATTTTATTTCGGTTGTTCCACTGTGATACATGTACCTTTGTGAACTTACCATTTCTGAGAACGCATGCTGTTACAGCGTGATTACCTGTAAATACCACATTAATACAATAAATGCTCAAAATGATGTCCGTCAACATCAATGCATTTGGCAATACGTGTAACGACATTCCTCTCAACAACGAGTAGCTCGCCTTCCGTAATGTTCACACATGCATTGACAATGCGCTGACGCATGACATCAGGCGTTGTCCGTGGATCACGATAGCAAATATCCTTCAACTTTCCTCATAGAAAGAAATCCGGGGCGTCAGATCCGGTGAACGTGCTTCGACGAACAATCCACCTGTCATGAAATTTGCTATTCAATACCGCGTCAACCGGTGCGAGCTATGTGCCGGACATCCATCATGTTTGAACTACATCGCCATTCTGTCATGCAGTGAAACATCTTGCAGTAACATCGGTAGGAAATCAGCATACATTGCACCATTTAGATTGCCATCGATAAAATGGGGCTAATTATCCTTCCTCCCATAATGTCGCACCATACATTAACCCGCCAAGGTCGGTGGTGTTCCACTTGTCGCAGCCATCGTCGATTTTCCGTTGTCCAATAGTGCATATTATGCCGGTTTACGTTACCGCTGTTGGTGAATGACGCTTCGTCACTAAATAGAACGCGTGCAAAAAATCTGTCATCGTCCCGTAATTTCTCTTGCGCCCAGTGGCAGAACTGTACACGACGTTGAAAGTCGTCGCCATGCAATTCGTGGTGCATAGAAATATGGTACGGGTGCAATCGATGTTGATGTAGCATTCTCAACACCGACGTTTTTGAGATTCCCGATTCTCGCGCAATTTGTGTGCTACTGATGTGCGGATTAGCCGCGACAGCAGCTAAAACACCTACTTGGGCATCATCATCTGTTGCAGGTCGCAGCTGACGTTTCACATGTGGCTGAACGCTTCCTGTTTCCTTAAATAACGTAACTATCCGGCGAACGGTCCGGACACTTGGATGATGTCGTCCAGGATACCAACAGCATACATAGCACACGCCCGTTGGGCATTTTGATCACAAGAGCCATACATCAACACGATATCGACATTTTCCGCAATTGGTAAACGGTCCATTTTAACAGGTTATGTATCACGAAGCAAATACCGTCCGCACTGGCGGAATGTTACGTGATACCATGTACTCATACGTTTGTGACTATTACAGCGTCATCTATCGCAAACGAATATGTAATAAAAAACGGGGGTCCTATTTTAAAAAACGGAGTTGATATCCGTTTGACCTATGGCAGCGCCATCTAGCGGGCCAACCATAGCGCCATCTGGTTTCCCCCTTCAAGCTAGACGGGTTTCGTTCTTTGCATTTTTTCGTTTGATGCTTATTTCATGAGATGTTTTTGCCCTGTCACTATCAATGGACCACCCTGTATATACAAATAAATGGGCGGCACGAATAGTCATAGGTCTGTTTGACACACTGGAGAGCGTCACTGAAAAGAAAATACAAAAAAATAAAAATAAACTACCAAACGTTTGGAGATGTACCATTATCTCGAGAAAGTGTATTTACAAAGTTTAAAGAACCAATATTAACTAAAGAATCTAGAGATATTCTTCAGCCACCTACGGATCGTTCCCATAGGGGCTTAGAGGAGTAGACTGAAGCATGTAAGTGGTCTTTCTTCCCGCACTCCATATGCAATATGAGCGGAAGGAAATCCAAACAAGAGACACCATGGCACGTACCCTCTGCCATTCGTCTCACTGTGGTTTTCGCAATATGTTTGCAGATGAAGTAGGTGCGTCCATTTCTAGTGATGGAAAGGCAAGTGCTATGAAAACGGACGTGTGTCAGCAAATTTTGCAAGTTGCAGCCGCCGCTGTAACCTTGATGGAGAGGACGTCCCACTCGCCACGGACTGCTGGAGACACATACACAGGAAGCCGCGTCCTGGGCTTACGTAAGGCAGAGTCGCCTACCTGTCTGCTACTTTGTATCACCGCCAAATTTTGCTGGCCTGGCCGAGTAGTTGTTCCATCGTAACACACAAACAAGCAACGCTTCAATTGTCATCTCTCAGCTGCACTGGCAATGGGTAAAGAGGTTAGCAAGCTGACTGCAGGCGACGTCTGCATTGTATCGGTCCGTAATAGGGATAGGAAAGACCGACCATTTAAAACCAATACCGGTATTTTAGTTCTGAATAACCGGTATTTGTTTGTCTGTTAGAACAGATGTTCCTAATTTTTTACTAATCATAGAGTAAACACACAAACTCAATTAGCTACCGCTGCAGTGTTAAAATTTTTCTTTTTGAAGTAAGAAATTTTTATTCACAAACTTTAGATTGACATGAAATACTGCTTTATTGTAGAAACTCGGAAAAGCGATCAGTGCTTTTTCATGACAACGCCAACAAAAACGAGCAACAAATACACTGCACAGAAACTAGCACAGTTTTTCTGAGACAATGTCCCTGTTGCCGTGTATCGTGACTTAAGGGGGGGTAGGACGTCAAACGGGCCGACTTGGAGCAGGAGAGGCACCACAGGACATTTTAATTTCCAGTGTCTATAATTTTACAAAAATTCATAAAACTTTGTCAACACGACCAGGAGGGATTCAGGATTCAAATTGATAGCAATGTAAGTTCAAAAGTGTAACAAAATAAATTTTTTCACTTACTATTGGCTGCATTTGTTGCTATAGGTACACTTTTCTTCACAAGAGAGATTCTTCGATGAATTTTGCACAGCATACAAACCATACCTACAGGTGTATGAAACTCTAGAATTTATTTAATTGATGAAAAAATGAACGCTGTTACATTTTAAACTTCATGTTTAGAAAAAACTCAAATTTTATGGTTAATTATCTCAATTTTTAGCACAGTTTTTAATAGATTTGGAAAATACAAGAGTTTCATACACCTGTAAGTATGGTTTTGTATGCTGTGCAAAATTCATCGAACAGTCTCTCTAACTTATGAAGAAAAGTGTGCCTATAGCAACGAATGCAGCCAATAGTAAGTGAAAAAATGACATTTCACACGTAAAAAAATATTGTTATTTTTTAAACTTCCACTGCTATGAGCGTGAATCCTGAATCCTTCCTGGTCATGCTGACAAAGTTTTATAAATTTATTTGTAAAAGTATAGACAGTGGAAATTAAAATGTCCTCTGGTGCCACTCCTGTTCCAAGTCGGCTAGTTTGACGTCCTACCCCCCTTAAAGTCCCTATGTTACAGGCAGTGTGCATGACCCGACCCGCCCCCCACCTCACCTTTCTTTGGTGATCAGCCTTCTGACTAGCTTGATGCGGCCCGCCATGAATTCCTCCCCTGTAGCAACCTCTTCATCTCCGAGTAGCACTTACAACCTACGTTCTGAATTATTTGCTGGATGTATCCCAGTCCCTGTCTTTCTCTATAGTTTACCCTCTACAGCTCCCTCTAGTACCATTTACACGTTTTGTACATAGCCCATCATGAGAACATCAGATAAAAGTGTTTTAAGAAAACAGATTTACTTTCCGTCCGTCGGTTACTGTTTTTATTATTTCAAACTGACCGGCTTCGGGCAACGTCATCCATCCTCAGATCTGCTAAACAATATGAAAATAAATGACAACTTCGGTATATTGTAGAGCTAAAAGGATCCAACTAATTACAAAAGCCTCGCCGAAGGCTCGATAACGATAAACCGTCTCACATGTACGTAGTTTGTGGGACTTGAGCATATGCGAAGCGACTTCCGCAGAATGTACGCTTACTGTCTTGATTACATTGTTCTTTATCCGTTTCGGCGTCCTGTTCACACTAAGCCGACAGAAGTCATGGGATAGCAATATGCAAATACAGGGCGAGTCTGGAGGAAAGGCACAAGCTTTCATCGGTGATAGTATTTCTGAACAAAAAACATCGGTTGGGCACATGCCCTATTCCGAATGGTTTCTGAGATAACACATTTAATGTACATTGTGTTTTATTTTCTGTACTTTCAAATATAGTTATTGTTTACATTGTAACGCAGTACTTTGGAGGAAGCTGACACGTACAATTTGATACGGACCTTTGTGGTCTAGTAAATCGGAAAACTACCTCTCATTCCCTACAAAAGCAAAAGTTACAGCGCACACGCGTAGCGCAAGATTTTAAATATCATCGTCCTCTCTTCGCAAACATTATTAGTCCTAGAGAGAAAAAAGTACACCCTTTTTTTTGTAGGAAATTTGACTTAGTTTAATTTTTTGCTGCGACACATTATCGCTGGAGGGAGTGATTTTCGAGATGCTTAAGAGAACATATAGAAAAGTCGTTTTTTCTTTTGTTTTATTATCCGCAAAATCGATTTTCGGTCACTTAGTGACCATCCTCAGTGCTGTAAGACACAAACTTGTTAGGCACTGGTATTAACAGGCTTAGAGCGATCACATAAATCGATTTTGCGGATAATAAAACAAAAAAATACGACCAAGGCTGTTTCTCCTTCCAATTATATCCATTATCTGGTCGTGGTGCACAGAACACTCCATGGAGTCGCCAATCAATATAGAAAAGTGATATTAAACGTGTTTATCTCGGAAATCATTCAGAATAAGGCATATGTGCACATAAAGATTTTTGTTCAGAATCACTAATACTATCACCCCTCTCAGCATGTACCTTTCCCCACGACTCCCCTGTATATAGATGGCGGTACACACTGAGTAAAAGGGTAGTGCATTACCGGAGCTGTCATATCTACTCAGATGATTCATGTGGCAAGGTTTCCAACGTGACTATCCGCATGACGGGAATTAACAGACCTTGAGCTAGACGCAGGGGACATTCCACTTTGAAAATCGTTAGGGAATTCTATATTCCGAGATTCGTAGTGTCAAGAGTGTGCCGAGAAAACTGGATTCCAGGCATTACCTCTCACTACGGACATCGCGGTGGCCGACGGCCTACACTTAACGACCGAGAGCAGTGGCGTTCGCGTAGAGTTGTCAGTGGTAACAGACAGGAGACACTGCGTGAAATAACCACAGATATCAGTGGACAACCAACGAATAACGTATCCGTGAGGAGCGTGCGCCAAAATTTGCCGTTAGTGGGCTGGGGTAGCGTACGACTGACGCGAATGTCTTTGGTGACAATGAGACATCGCCTTAGCGCCTCTCCTGGGTTCGTGACCATATCGGTTGGACCCTAGATGACTGGAAAAAGAACGTGATCTTGTCAGATAACTACCGTTTTTAGATGGAAAAAGCTGATGGTGAGGGTTCGATTGTGGCGCAAGACACCACCAAGCCATGTACTCAGGTTGTCAACAAGGCACTGTGTAAGGTGGTGGTGGTTCCACAAATGCATGTGCTGTGTTTATATGGGATGGACTGCGTCCTCAGGCCGAGCTGAACCGATCACTGTATATGGTTATGCTCGTCTACATGGGCACCATTTGCAGCCGTTCATGTTTCCCAAACAACGATGTCATGTCGTCACTGGGCGACAACTGTTCCCGACTGGTTTGAAGAACATTCTGGACAATTCGAGTAAATAATTTGGCCACCTAGATCCGATATGATTAACACTCAATATCTGTGGGCGTGATCGAGAGGTCGGTTCGTCCACAAAATCCTCCACCCGCAACATTTTCGCAATTACAGACGGCTACAGAAGGAATAGGAGGCCAGACACGATTTTGTCGCCACTTTCACTTCTTCACTGTGCGTGTTTATTGAACACTAGCATTGTTCCTAGGTAAAGTATTCGCTATTAGTAGGTCGAGGCAATGTGACAGTACGGCAGGTGCAGCTCCAAGGCTACCGAGAACTCGCTGCTCACCCGGACGCTGAAACCGCATGTTTTAGTGAGGCGAGAAGGAAATTCGCCCACTAAAGAAGACTGACCAGCAAGAGCTTTCTCTTGATAGCCGCGTAAGATGGAACATTGACTGCAACGCCATAACCTGCGCAGTCTTCACATGTTGAGAGGTCGTTACGTATTTCTTTTGCTCGCCTCGGTCCCCGAATTTACACCTATTAGGAAAAGGATTAACGGCCATTACTGAATCTGAATCACATCATTGACGAGAGCCCTATTTGGCATTTTAAGCCGCAACAGCCGATCCCCGCGCTTTGCCTTTCGGTTTTAGGGTATTTCTCCGGTATTTTTGCGAAGAGCTGCAACACCAACGTTAAAGAGTGTTACGTCACTGCACTCATTTCCAGAGCTATCGAATGACGTTAAAAACTATGCAGTACCTAGTTAAAAAAACTGCTTGTCAATATTTTAGGTTCCGTTGGGCCTGTAGCTTAGTATACGTTATTATAAGAATATAATTAAAATGAAAGCACCAAAGCAAGCTGCAGTAAGGTAACATATTTAATATTTTACACGATAGTCCTGTTTCGACAATATCAAGTGACATATCAAGTGCAAAAAATGGCTCTGAGCACTATGGGACTTAACTTCTGAGGTCATCAGTCCCCTAGAACTTACAACTACTTAAACCTAACTAACCTAAGGACATCACACACACCCATGCCCGAGGCAGGATTCGAACCTGCGGCCGTAGCGGTCTCACGGTTCCAGATTGTAGCGCCTAGAGCCGCTCGGCCACCCCAGCCGGCTATCAAGTGCAGTCTAGCTGGAAATGTAGTCCACATTGCATGTCTAGCTTTTTCTTTCAAGGAGTGGGAAGTATAATTTTTTTTGTAGTTACAAAATGTGAAAAATACTTTGACAGATATTTTGACAGTTCTTTACATCGATGTTGTATATTTACAAAGTACATGTATCATATTAGAACTGAACTGTCAACACACTGAACTGTCAATATGTATTTTCTACGTTTTGTCACTACAAAAAATATCACACTTGCCACGACATGACTTCAATTGAAGAGTCACTTGATTAAGCCAAAACAGGCCTGTCGTGTAAAATATCAATCATAATACCTTGCTGCAGCTAGTTTACGGGCTTTCATTTTCATTATGTCTTATGAAAACTGCTTGGTTCAATATTTCAGGTAATACTAGAATTCAAAGGATTTAACACACAAAAATTATCTACCCATCTGTGTACCATCTTTTGGCGAAAACCAAGCTACGATAAATTCAATCGTTCATTACATCTTGCGTGGTGTATCTGCTAAAACAAGGTTGACATGTGGGGGTGGAGGGGGGGAGAGAGAGAGAGAGAGAGAGAGAGAGAGAGAGAGAGAGAGAGACCCGGTGGTGGGGGGGGGGGCTGAGTAAGGTTGCTATAGATAGTTTCTAACGCGCTACAGAGTCCTGTCATCGGGAGGCACAGATTGCAGTGATGTTCGGGCACAAAGGAGCCTTGTGGAAGGGGACAGGACGCAGTCAACAGTGGGCGCTAGCAAACGACACGGGAAGTGTGGACGCGACGTCGAGAGGGAAGTGGCTGACAGGGTACAGGCGCTCAGGCCCGCACAGTCTCCGCGCCGTTCCGTAGCAGAATTCAATCACTCACACATCATTTCGAAAGTCTGTATTTGCAGTGAACAGTTTCATCCCAAACAGGCCCAACTGCACAAGAAGGTAAGAGGGCAAAGTATTTCTTCCTGGCTTCTGCAATCCCTTGTAAACACTAAATACGGGTACATTGTTCTCCATTAATAATGCAACACCAGGAAGGATAGGAAACGAAATTGTATGTTGTGCGTGTACAGTCGAGTGCGAAGAATAGATGACTAAATCTGTAGGTGTTTGGGGTGCGCGGCACGCGAAATTTTAGCACACGGCGCTGTCACCTCTGGCAGCAACAATGGCTCTAACTTGGATGGGCATCGAGTGACGCTGAGCTTGGGTAACAGACGCTGGTACATAGTTCCATTCTACTGCAGCTCAACACCAGAGGTCATCAATCGTGGTTTCTAGATAGTGGCGGCTTGCCAGTGTCCCAGCATTCCGTTGACCTTACGTTTTCAATGGTTGGGAAATCTGCAGAACGTGGAACACACTGTATCGAGGTACGTTAGGGAAGTAAGGATAACATGCAGCTCGCGTTATTTTGTTTGAAGTTAACGTCGCGGAGACCTCGAACATTCGGCACACAAATGCAGCAGGACTCCTGTCAAAATTACAGGCTACGGTAAACAGAGATTATTATGGTGTGTATCCAAAGGCACCCCGTACCATAACGCTATGTGCTGCATCTTGTGACAATCGCATTTTCAATGCAGTAACTTTCGTTCTCGGAGCCTCCGCCCACGGATGGGCCCACCGCGATGCTGTACGTATAATCACGACTCACTTAGAAAGATGACGTGGTGTCCCTCCTGTCCACGGTATCTTTGGACGTATTCACAGAGTAGAAATATCTCTGAAGTGAGCACTCAGACGCGCAGAGTTGATTTTCTGTTTTCAAAATACATTGCGGCAGGGTTCATGTGATCTCGGGAAGGCGTAGGTTTGTCCGTATTACATACTACTAATTTTCAATGTCATCATACCGCTAGTACAGACGGATTCCCTATGCAGGTGGTGTGGACTTGGTACAGGCGTTTTGTATACAACATAATAATTTGCGTTTGATACCTGGAATAAACTGAGTTCTTAGCTTTTAAGAGGAAAATGAAAGGGCATCACGTCACGGCGCAATCACGTCAGCCTCTATTCATACTGCCCGTCACGCCATGTCACGTCACTTCCCTTAGCCCAGTACCAATGGCGAAAGTGATGTTACCCGTCACCATCTGTGATACGAAAGGTCAGAGTATAGTATCGGAATCCAGAAAGTAATAACTACGAAGTTTACCAAAAGCCAAAGCGAGTTTCGTAGCTTATGTTCTAGATTTTCTTTGGTAAACTGCTGAGAACTGAAACAACACTTCAAAACATCGACGTTTATTTTCATTTTATATTTTTATTTCCAAGACGGAATATATTTATATAAAACACGTCAAACAATAGCTATAACCGAAAAAATGGAGCCTGTTTAACCAATTCATTAATTTTTATTTACGTAAAGCGTCATTGAATCTGACCTTTCCACTTAAATTATTTTGTAATGGAAATTGCTTCGTCAATTTAATTTCTTATTTATGTACATCGTGGGAGTACGCTGTTCCGTTAATGTAAATTCTATATAATTTTTCGCTGTCATATCTGACTTCGCTTTTGTAAGACCACTCAATGGAAAAATATCCGAGTCGTCCGGGAAGGTTTGCAATTTGCTACGAAAACAAAGCGCAATAATAAATCAAAAGATTACGAAGACACAAGAAGACGAAATCAACTACTATAACACGAATGAACTTAGCCAATATAGGTTAATTTACGATGTTTGCAGATGAAACTTTCTTCCCGAGAAACCTTGACGACCTGTTGACGACCTGTGTAAATGCCGCCATTTGAAATGCATTATGGAATTATTTGACGTGACGGCCAATGGGTCCTGGGCTTAAAAACACATCATCGTCCCGAGATCGCGTGAAAGTTTCAGCTTAATGCTGACAACAGGGGCAGAACGTACTGCTAACCACAGACATATTTCTACTCTATGGGCGCATCTATCTCTGCTGCCCCCCCCCCCCCCACCCCCCCGAGAAAGCCCCAATAACGATAATCGGTGGTCTCTAGACAACGTCGCACTGTCACTGTGAATTATTGCTGTAAACAAGCTCGTATCCTGACATAGTTATACGATCTCGCATGGCCTAGCGAACAATATGTATATCCACCTAGCTGGGAGGCAGCAGAGACCCTACATGCCGTTCACTACGGCCCTCCTGAATCCAACGATTCCATATTCGTATGGCAGCAGTGGGATGAATTATTAATTAACAAGTTCACAACCTAGCGAAAAATGTGTGTGTGTGTGTGTGTGTGTGTGTGTGTGTGTGTGTGTGTGTGTGTACCTTACTAACCTAAGGACATCACACACACCCATGCCCAAGGCAGGATTCGAACCTGCGACCGCAACAGCAGCGCGGTTCCGGTCTGAAGCGCCTAGAACCGTTCGGCCACAGCGGACGGCTATTTGTATGTGACAGGTCCTTTATTCACTATTATACGAAGATTGGCACTTAAATAGTGGCAACTATTTATTCACAACCGATACAGAAGAGTTACAAGTTTGAACCTGTTACTATCCTTCAAAGTAGCCACCAGCGTTGTGTAGAACCCGTTGCCAGCGATGTGGAAGGCGTAGTATACCGTTAGCAGAGCCTGTAGTGTTGATGGTGCGATTGGAGTGGTCTACTGCCTGTCGAATCTGTGGAACAGTTCTGAAGCGAATGTCACGAAGTGGTTCCTTCATCTTCGGAATCAAATCAAAATCACAAGGACTTAAGTCCGGGGAGTATGGTGGATGTTACAGTACTTCCCAGTCCCATCGACTGCACCGAAAGTAGCCAAAGTCCGTATCATCTGTGGGAAAAGGTTCGCTGGGTGGCGACCGAGGGACAAACGCCGAGGTCGGTAGTCCCTCTGCCGAAAAGGTCAATGCTAATATTTTTACAACGAGAAAGGAAATAGTGATTATTTCGAACAACAGAAAAATTCGTGGAGAACATTGCGCATGTCTTTTGGCCTAAACGGACGGAAAATAAGGTGCGAAAAAGCTTCGATTGCAAAAGGAAAGTACTCTCAAGGCCAATGAACAAGTGCACAGAGCTGTAAATTACCAGTTGTTTCAACATCAACCTGACCCTCCAGAAATTCTCCAAGATTTGTGGCAGATTTTCCCACTCGCACTTCACCATTGTAATTCACATACTAAAAACACCTTTGGCGAAAGGAATGGGACTACAAAAGCTAAAGACAATAGCCGTTCAGTTGTTGGGTATGTAATAGTCTGACAATACCGATTTTATCACTATGTTTTGCTTTTGTAACTAAGAAAGTGGGGCGGAAATAGTACTGTATGTTAAACAGCAAATCGAAAAAATGCTTTTTCTAAAGATCGCATAACAAAAAATTCTTCGTGATAGTTTCTAATAATCAGAGAATTTTGGGTGCCATCACCTTCTAATATGCTTTTTTAGAGAAAAGCGAAAGCAAATTTTCCTTCTGTCGTCCCATCCCTTCCCACCCCTACACTGATCGTTCATGGAAAAGCTATTTGCCTAAAATGCCAATGACACAATTGGAATATGTCAAGTCATAAATACTTGGACTTAATAATTTGTAGGGATATGTAATGGAATTATCACATAAACTCAGTCGGAAGTAAAACACATGGTAGACTTCGGTCCATTGGACGTGCACTACTATATTACTTAATACCTCCTGAGCTCCTTCCTTGCATATTGCTGAAGTGTGCGGGAACAGTATCAGAGAGGACTTAGAGGCGATATTAAACGTATAGAGGTAATGATAGCACGAATGTTCAGAAGTTTGTTTTGTCCGTGGAAAAGTGTCACAGAGATGCTGAAGAAACTGAACTGGCAAGATGGACGTTAACTACTCTGACAAAACCTAAGAAAAATTTCAAGAATCAGCTTTAAATAACAAACTACGTATGTGCTGTCCGCCTCCACAGCTCAACTTAGCAGCCAGACACGCTGACCACTGACCACTAAGGACCCGGGTTCGATTACCGGTGCTGCCAGGGATTTTTCCTTCGTGAGAGGACCACAACGGGATGCACTCTGCCTGTTAATGCCAATTCAGAAGCTCAGTGAGTGAGAAAGAAGCAGCGGCTCCAAGGTCAAGAAAGCCGACAACGACCGGGAGGATGGTGTGCTGACCTCACGCCCCTCTATATTAGGGAGGGCGGTTATCGCTGGAGAGGAAAAAAATAAAGGTTTACGGTATTATCGCTATTTCCACGGCAGTTTAACCTTACTTAAAACCGCTCAAAATAGCCGGTTTCTGAACTAACCGATTTTCTGATTTTGTTCCGATTATTTCCTGTGATAAATCAAACAAAGATGGAAACATTTTGACTTTCAGTTTCAAGATAAATAGAATGAAAATATTTAATTTAGCAGGCAAATTTAAGGATAGTTCTTCCGTTCGTCGTTCGTTGCTTTCTTCGAAAAGTTGTTGAATACTAGAAAGAAAACCACCAGTATTCTCTTATTGCTTTTAATTTTTTGAAACTCTTCAAAAATCATGTTGTAATCATGGTTCGTATCAGTGTTTGGGCATTACGAATAGTCATGCCAAAGGATGAAAACTGAAGCTGAAAAAGGCAATTTTTTCATGTTAATTTGTCCGTTTTCAAGCGCTACAACCAGATAAGGTGTACTATGTAGACACAGGCTGCAGATTGACTACTTTCTATTTTTATTATCTATCATCAATGAATAGTTCCTAAGTTTTTAATTTATTACTGTTATCACAATCTCCTTCCTCTTACTTTTTCGTACAATTGGCGGACAAATCTAATCTTTTTAACGCAAATAAAGCACTATACTTCAATGTTACGTCACTTTGTAAAAATATTTCCGGACTACGGTTGGTGCCATTCTGCAACACAACTGATGGCCGGCGACGACAGCGATAAACTACTGTAAAGACCAGGTGGGGAGAAGTCTCGCACACTACGCGTACACGTGTGCCTTAGGCCATGACACAAGGCAACAGCAATGCTGTACCAATTCTTATGCGATGTGTTTGTTGCTCGTTTCTTTCGGCATTGTTATTAAAATAGCACTGATCGCTTTTCTGATTTTATGTAATAACACAATATTTCAAAATAAAGCAAATTTTAAGTATAGAAATCGCTCTCTTAAGGAAGGATGTTTTAGACAAATTTAGCAGTGTTAGTACGGCTAACTTATTTCGGTTTTGTACTCAGTTATCAGGAAAAAACAAAAAACCTGCTACAACCGAGACCAACTGAATACCGAAAAATACCAGTTATTTGGAACTGAAAGACCGGTACCAGTTTTTTCCATCCCTTCTCAATAGCCGGCCGCGGTGGTCTAGCGGTTCTAGGCGCGCAGTCCGGAACCGCGCGACTGCTACGGTCGCAGGTTCGAATCCTGCCTCGGGCATGGATGTGTGTGATGTCCTTAGGTTAGTTAGGTTTAAGTAGTTCTAAGTTCTAGGGGACTGATGACCACAGATGTTAAGTCCCATAGTGCTCAGAGCCATTTGAACCTTCTCAATACCGCATCCAGTGAGGTCACTGATTAGAGGACGACACGGCGATCGTTCGGACGCGATTGGCCCATCATGGCCAGAACGCGGAGCTTTACTCGCTTTTCCTTGGGTGTGTACAATCCCTACGAAACGCTCCCGTAGATACCACGAAGAAAAGATGTGACTAGTTATAGCGCGCACAGAGACATGAAAGAAATCATTCTTCTGGTGTTCAATGTTTGAGGGGAACTGGAAGAAGCCTTAATAACTGGTACGATGGGAAGTACCGTCTGCCATGCAGTCCACAGACGTTTCCAGAGTACAGATGTCTACGACCTTTAACCTCCGAGTGGTACGTGGCGGGAGGGCGGAGAGGAGGTTGCAGCACACAGTCCCCTTCATTATCTTCTGAACAACCTGTACTCATTTAAATTCGTTCGTCCCGCGGTACGAGCTAGTCTTGTCACAACCGTGAACGGCGACCCATTTGGCAACCTGCCCGAGCCCCCACCTTCACACACTGAATGGATCAACCTGTCGGCACGGGCGTGCAAAATTAATAGGCGGCGTCACAGCTCGCTGTCAAGACCACGCCTCTGAGGAGACAAGTACAGCCACTGCTGTCCCACGCGAAACACGTGTTCTGTGCGGAGATCACCGAGAACATTACTGGCTAGCTCGCGAATCTAGATACCTTTCACCATCTTAGATGTTTGAACTGCTGACGTCAATGTGAGCCTCACGTGATACCAAGTAGTAACTGCATGATTAATCTACGCTCGAAGAGTACGCTGTGTGTCCGCCGAAGGTGCAGGTTACCAATAATAATAATAATAATAATAATATTTCTTTCCTTTCTCAGAACTTGGGTCTGGTTCGAAATGAAACTGACGCGGACCTTGATCAAGCGTGACTTCCTTTTAACTGTACGGTATATGTTACATTGCGTTTAGGAACTTTCGGGTAATTGAACATGTATCAATAGTTACGGATTTCTGTAGTTGTATATATATGTTTGGATGTAGCTGTATTGCATTGATGTACTGGTGGATATTGTGTGGTATGACTCCTGTAGTTGATAGTATAATTAGTATGATGTCAACTTTATCCTGATGCCACATGTCCTTGACTTCCTCAGCCAGTTGGATGTATTTTTCAATTTTTTCTCCTGTTTTCTTTTGTATATTTGTTGTATTGGGTATGGATATTTCGATTAGTTGTGTTAATTTCTTCCTTTTATTGGTGAGTATGATGTCAGGTTTGTTATGTGGCGTTGTTTTATCTGTTATAATGGTTCTGTTCCAGTATAATTTGTATTCATCATTCTCCAGTACATTTTGTGGTGCATACTTGTACGTAGGAACTTGTTGTTTTAAAAGTTTATGTTGTAAGGCAAGCTGTTGATGAATTATTTTTGCAACATTGTCATGTCTTCTGGGGTATTCTGTATTTGCTAGTATTGTACATCCGCTTGTGATGTGATCTACTGTTTCTATTTGTTGTTTGCAAAGTCTGCATTTATCTGTTGTGGTATTGAGATCTTTAATAATATGCTTGCTGTAATACCTGGTGTTTATTGTTTGATCCTGTATTGCAATCATGAATCCTTCTGTCTCACTGTATATATTGCCTTTTCTTAGCCATGTGTTGGATGCGTCTTGATCGATGTGTGGCTGTGTTAGATGATACGGGTGCTTGCCATGTAGTGTTTTCTTTTTCCAATTTACTTTCTTCGTATCTGTTGATGTTATGTGATCTAAAGGGTTGTGGAAGTGGTTATGAAATTGCAGTGGTGTAGTCGATGTATTTATATGAGTGATTGCCTTGTGTATTTTCCTAGTTTCTGCTCGTTCTAGAAAGAATTTTCTTAAATTCTCTACCTGTCCATAATGAAGGTTTTTTATGTCTATAAATCCCCTTCCTCCTTCCTTTCTGCTTAATGTGAATCTTTCTGTTGCTGAATGTATGTGATGTATTCTATATTTGTGGCATTGTGATCGTGTAAGTGTATTGAGTGCTTCTAGGTCTGTGTTACTCCATTTCACTACTCCAAATGAGTAGGTCAATATTGGTATGGCATAAGTATTTATAGCTTTTGTCTTGTTTCTTGCTGTCAATTCTGTTTTCAGTATTTTGTTAGTCTTTGTCTATATTTTTCTTTTAGTTCTTCTTTAATATTTGTATTATCTATTCCTATTTTTTGTCTGTATCCTAGATATTTATAGGCATCCGTTTTTTCCATCGTTTCTATGCAGTCGCTGTGGTTATCCAATATGTAATCTTCTTGTTTAGTGTGTTTTCCCTTCACTATGCTATTTTTCTTACATTTGTCTGTTCCAAAAGCCATATTTATATCATTGCTGAATACTTCTGTTATCTTTAGTAATTGGTTGAGTTGTTGATTTGTTGCTGCCAGTAGTTTTAGATCATCCATGTATAGCAAATGTATGATTTTGTGTGAGTATGTTCCAGTAATATTGTATCCATAATTTGTATTATTTAGCATGTTGGATAGTGGGTTCAGAGCAAGGCAGAACCAGAAAGGACTTAATGAATCTCCTTGGTATATTCCACGCTTAATCTGTATTGGCTGTGATGTGATATTATTTGAATTTGTTGGGATATTAAGTGTGGTTTTCCAATTTTTCATTACTATGTTTAGGAACTGTTCAAATGGCTCTGAGCACTATGGGACTCAACTGCTGTGGTCATAAGTCCCCTAGAACCTAGAACTACTTAAACCTAACTAACCTAAGGACAGCACACAACACCCAGCCATCACGAGGCAGAGAAAATCCCTGACCCCGCTGGGAATCGAACCCGGGAACCCGGGCGTTTTAGGAACTGTATCAATTTAGGATCTACTTTGTATATTTCCAATATTTGTAGTAACCATGAGTGGGGTACACTATCAAAAGCTTTTTGGTAATCAATGTATGCGTAGTGTAGCGACCTTTGTTTAGTTTTAGCTTGATATGTCACCTCTGCATCTATTATCAGTTGCTCTTTACATCCTCGTGCTCCTTTGCAACAGCCTTTTTGTTCTTCATTTATAATTTTGTTCTGTGTTGTATGTGTCATTAATTTCTGTTTAATGATTGAAGTTAATATTTTGTATATTGTTGGTAGGCATGTTATGGGGCGATATTTAGCTGGGTTCGCTGTGTCTGCTTGATCTTTTAGGTTTCAGATAAGTTATTCCATGTGTAAGTGTATCAGGCAATGTGTATGGGTCTGCAATGTAACTGTTAAATAATTTAGTTCGATGTGAATGTGTTGAGGTGAACTTCTTTAGCCAGAAATTTGCTATTTTATCTTTTCCAGGGGCTTTCCAATTATGAGCAGAATTAATTTCTTGGGTGACTTCATGTTGCAAAATTATCACTTCAGGCATTTGTGGTATCATCTTGTGTCTGTTTCTGCTTGTATCCACCGTGCATGCCTGTTATGTTGTACCGGGTTTGACCATATGTTGCTCCAGAAGTGTTCCATGTCTGTTATGTTTGGTGGATTGTTTATTTTAATGTGTGTGTTATCTATTGTCTGGTAAAATTTCTTTTGGTTTGTGTTGAATGTTTGGTTTTGTTTCCTTCTATTTTCACTTTTTTTGTATCTTCTGAGTCGTTTGGCTAATGCTTGTAATTTCTGCTTCTTTTCGTCTAATTGCTCTGTCGCTTCTTGTTGTGAGATTTTACCTAACCTTTTTCGTTTTTTTTCCGAGATTTCATTTCTTATAAATTGTGTTAGCTGTCCGATGTCTTTTCTCAGTTTTTCTATTTTGATCTGTAGCCTGTGTTGCCATGCTGGTTTTGTGGGTTTCTTCTGTGTGTTGGTTGGTTCTGATCTCTGCCTAGTGTGTATATTTAGTGCAGTGAGTGCTCCTATATAAACCAGTAGTTTTAACTCTTCCATAGTTGTGTTTTCATTTATTTTGATGTGTATGATTGTGTTGATAAATTTTATTGTTGTTTCGACTTGTGGGTTATTTGGTGGTCTATGCAAGAATGGTCTAATGTCTGTATTTGTGTCTTTGTATTCTATATGTGTCAGCTGAAATTTTTCTTCTATATCTAACATGTGTGTCACTTCGTGTTCTATTTGTGCTTGTTCTGGTGGCTGTCTTAAGATTTCGTTTTCCTCTGATTGTTTAATTGATGCGTGTTGTTCTTTGTTTGTTTGCTCTGGGATGTTTGAGTCCATTACTGTATTTTCTTCTTCTTCTGATAGCACATTATTTTGTTCCAGTATTTGTTGTACTTGTTGTTTGATGTTTTCTAATTCTGACTGGGGTATCCTGTTATTTTTGATTATTACACGGATCTGATCAGCTAGTCGTTGTTCTGTTAAAAATTTTAATTGTGGGTATCTGGTAATAAATGTTGTGTATACTTGTGATCTGTATCCAGTTGTGTTGGTTATTATTATTATTTCTTTACTTTCTCAGACGTTAAGTCTGGTTAAAAATGGAAAGTGACGCGGACCTTGATCAAGCGTCACTTCCTTTTAACTGTACGGTATATGTTATATTGCATTTAGGAACTTTCGGGTAATTGAACATGTATCAATAATTACGGATTTCTGTAATTGTATATATAAGTTTGGATGTAGCTGTATTGCATTGATGTACTGGTGGATATTGTGTGGTATGACTCCTGTAGTTGATAGTATAATTGGTATAATGTCAACTTTATCCTGATGCCACATGTCCTTGACTTCCTCAGCCAGTTGGATGTATTTTTCAATTTTTTCTCCTGTTTTCTTTTGTATATTTGTTGTATTGGGTATGGATATTTCGATTAGTTGTGTTAATTTCTTCTTTTTATTGGTGAGTATGATGTCAGGTTTGTTATGTGGTGTTGTTTTATCTGTTATAATGGTTCTGTTCCAGTATAATTTGTATTCATCATTCTCCAGTACATTTTGTGGTTCATACTTGTATGTGGGAACGTGTTGTTTTATAAGTTTATGTTGTAAGGCAAGTTGTTGATGTATTATTTTTGCTACATTGTCATGTCTTCTGGGGTATTCTGTATTTGCTAGTATTGTACATCCACTTGTGATGTGATCTACCGTTTCTATTTGTTGTTTGCAAAGTCTGCATTTATCTGTTGTGGTATTGGGATCTTTAATAATATGCTTGCTGTAATATCTGGTGTTTATTGTTTGATCCTGTATTGCAATCATGAATCCTTCCGTCTCACTGTATATATTGCCTTTTCTTAGCCATGAGTTGGATGCGTCTTGATCGATGTGTGGTTGTGTTAGATGATACGGGTGCTTGCCATGAAGTGTTTTCTTTTTCCAATTTACTTTCTTCGTATCTGTTGATGTTATGTGATCTAAAGGGTTGTAGAAGTGGTTATGAAATTGCAGTGGTGTAGCCGATGTATTTATATGAGTGATTGCTTTGTGTATTTTGCTAGTTTCTGCTCGTTCTATAAAGAATTTTCTTAAATTGTCTACCTGTCCATAATGTAGGTCTTTTATGTCGATGAATCCCCTTCCTCCTTCCTTTCTGCTTAATGTGAATCTTTCTGTTGCTGAATGTATGTGATGTATTCTATATTTGTGGCATTGTGAACGTGTAAGTGTATTGAGTGCTTCTAGGTCTGTGTTACTCCATTTCACTACTCCAAATGAGTAGGTCAATACTGGTATAGCGTAAGTATTTATAGCTTTTGTCTTGTTTCTTGATGTCAATTCTGTTTTCAGTATTTTTGTTAGTCTTTGTCTATATTTTTCTTTTAGTTCTTCTTTAATATTTGTATTATCTATTCCTATTTTTTGTCTGTATCCTAGATATTTATAGGCATCTGTTTTTTCCATCGCTTCTATGGAGTCACTGTGGTTATTCAATATGTAATCTTCTTGTTTAGTGTGTTTTCCCTTGACTATGCTGTTTTTCTTACATTTGTCTGTTCCAAAAGCCATATTTATATCATTGCTGAATACTTCTGTTATCTTTAGTAATTGGTTGAGTTGTTGATTGGTTGCTGCCAGTAGTTTTAGATCATCCATGTATAGCAAATGTGTGATTTTGTGTGGGTATGTTCCAGTAATATTATATCCATAATTTGTATTATTTAGCATGTTGGATAGTGGGTTCAGAGCAAGACAGAACCAGAAAGGACTTAATGAGTCTCCTTGGTATATTCCACGCTTAATCTGTATTGGCTGTGATGTGATATTATTAGAGTTAGTTTGGATATTAAATGTGGTTTTCCAGTTTTTCATAACTATGTTTAGGAACTGTATCAATTTATGATCTACTTTGTATATTTCCAATATCTGTAGTAACCATGAGTGGGGTACACTATCAAAAGCTTTTTGGTAATCAATGTATGCGTAGTGTAGCGACCTTTGTTTAGTTTTAGCTTGATATGTCACCTCTGCATCTATTATCAGTTGCTCTTTACATCCTCGTGCTCCTTTGCAGCAGCCTTTTTGTTCTTCATTTATAATTTTGTTCTGTGTTTTAGGTGTCATTAATTTCTGTGCAATGACTGAGGTTAATATTTTGTAGATTGTTGGTAGGCATGTTATGGGGCGATATTTAGCTGGGTTTGCTGTGTCTGCTTGATCTTTAGGTTTCAGATAGGTTATTCCATGTGTAAGTGTATCAGGGAATTTGTATGGGTCTGCAATGTAACTGTTAAATAATTTAGTTAGATGTGAATGTGTTGAGGTGAACTTCTTTAGCCAGAAATTTGCTATTTTATCTTTTCCAGGGGCTTTCCAATTGTGCGTAGAATTAATTGCTCGGGTGACTTCATGTTGCAAAATTATCACTTCAGGCATTTGTGGTATCATCTTGTATGAGTCTGTTTCTGCTTGTATCCACCGTGCATGCCTGTTATGTTGTACCGGGTTTGACCATATGTTGCTCCAGAAGTGTTCCATGTCTGTTATGTTTGGTGGATTGTCTATTTTACTGTGTGTGTTATCTATTGTCTGGTAAAATTTCTTTTGGTTTGTGTTGAATGTTTGGTTTTGTTTCCTTCTATTTTCACTTTTTTTGTATCTTCTAAGTCGTTTGGCCAATGCTTGTAATTTCTGCTTCTTTTCATCTAATTGCTCTATTGCTTTTTGTTGTGAGATTTTACCTAACCTTTTTCGTTTTTTGTCTGATATTTCATTTCTTATAAATTGTGTTAGCTGTCCGATGTCTTTTCTCAGTTTTTCTATTCTGATCTGTAGCCTGTGTTGCCATGCTGGTTTTGTGGGTTTCTTCTGTGTGTTGGTTGGTTCTGATCTCTGTCTAGTGTGTATATTTAGTGTAGTGAGTGCTCCTATATAAACCAGTAGTTGTAACTCTTCCATAGTTGTGTTTTCATTTATTTTGTTGTGTATGATTGTGTTGATAGTTTTTATTGTTTCGACTTGTGGGTTATTTGGTGGTCTATGCAAGAATGGTCTAATGTCTGTATTTGTGTCTTTGTATTCTATATATGTTAGCTGAAATTTTTCTTCTATATCTAGCATCTGTGTCACTTCGTGTTCTATTTGTGCTTGTTCTGGTGGCTGTCTTAAGATTTCGTTTTCCTCTGATTGTTTAATTGGTGCGTGTTGTTCTTTGTTTGTTTGCTCTGGGATGTTTGAGTCCATTACTGTATTTTCTTCTTCTTCTGATTGCACATTATTTTGTTCCAGTATTTGTTGTACTTCTTGTTTGATGTTTTCTAATTCTGACTGGGGTATCCTGTTAGTTTTGATTATTACACGGATCTGATCAGCTAGTCGTTGTTCTGTTAAAAATTTTAATTCTGGATATCTGGTAATAAATGTTGTGTATACTTGTGATCTGTATCCAGTTGTGTTGGTTCCTAGGTTTGTTGCTTGGTAATAACAGAACATGAGGTGTCGATTAACTTCATCTGACCATCTCATCCTCTGTCTTTGTTTTCCTTCTAGGGTGGTTGCAGGAAGCATATCCTGCAAAACACCTCTATTTGGATTTAGATCATTTTCCAGTTGGCTAGCAGTGTCGTTACCATTGTGGGCGGGCATAGGGTTCAAGCGTCGTCCCCGACCATGACGGCGCTTGTCCGAGGCTTCTTTAGTTCTGTCCTGAACCAACTAATCACACTAAAAGGGGGGTTAGCCCTATTAGTGGTTTGTTCTTTTCGTCGCCTTTTACGACTGGCAGAACATACCGGAGGCCTATTCTTTTCCCGGGCCTCCATTATTATTATTATTATTATTATTATTATTATTATTATTATTATTATTATTATTATTATTATTATTATTATTATTATTATTATCAGTAGTAGTAGTAGTAGTATTAGTATTACTGGTATTATTATTAACTACAGCAGCTGAACCCAAATAATGTAGGTGGTAGCTTTCTTTTTCTCCAGCGTAAGATTTCACAGAAATGCACGCCCAGAAACAAACTTTTTAGCGTGTTCATATTTTTATGTATATGGCTAGGGAATGTGTACTGTTGCAATTGACGGTGCTAAACTGAATGTTTTTTTAATTACTATTTAAAGAGAGCCCCGTCTACTAAATAATGTTTTTGTGAAAGTTGTTATTTCACCTGCTAGTGTTTCCTAGAACGGCTTCCAACAATATCAAAACAAATATTTCTGTCTTCTGCTTCAAAAACACTTTTGGATCATTAGCATAGACGGTGTCCTAATTCTGAGGTAACTGTCGAAAAAATGGAACAATTTTTTATTATTTATTTAATTTCCTGTGAGCTGCATACAAATACCGTAACGGTGCTTAGTTTCGAACAAGTTCGTTTATTTCCGGACAACTGCCTTCGTCTTTATCATGTGATTTTAAAATAATTCCGATGTAATGCATGGAACTTTTGTTCTGTACTTAACAGTATACATGCGAATTGTCTGTCCTTCGCAAAACTGACTTCCATACACGAGGTAAAGTTATCAAGTAATTCGAAAAGGAATGGAGTCGTTCGAAACTAGTCACCTTTAAGGGATGTGTATGCAACTGCGAGAGGCAATTAGAAAAGTAATTTGGTCCTTTACGTCAAAGGAATGTTGGAAAGGCACAAATTTTCTGTACGGCGTTCTACAATTTAATTTTGCTTTCGGCCTGGAAATCTATTCATTGTAACTTTACCTGCAGTTCCAATCGGAGACTAGTCAAACACCGTCAAGTGCGTACAGAATAACAGACAAAGCCCACGTCGTGGCCACTGAGCAGTGCCTGGACTTCCAATGCACATACGCTGAAAAGGGAGACTGGATAGTTCCTGCCTTTCAGAGATTCCTGTACTATTGCTGATTAAGTAAACGAAGGCGACCATAACAGAAAAATCCTGGTCGTTCAGTTTTTTTTTACTAGTTGTCTGTTTAATTTATTTACTTCTGTAACGAAAACTAACTTACGACACCAAAACTACCCTAGAAAACAGGGATTCCACTTTTTTCCGATTTTTTTCTCTCCACGTGTCACCTGATTGTTACAGGTCTTATTCAATATTGAAGAATTCCATCTACAACCTAGGCACTTCCTTTAACTGAAATTTATTTCAATTATGATTTAAATTGTATATGTACTGATACGTTTTGGTGAACGTCACGTATTTATATCAGTAGTATGGTTGCTCCAGAGCGTGTTAACCACACACGAACAACTGTCAGCTGTTACGGTTTGTGTGAATCGCCTACTTTTCGAATTGGCTAGCCGACTACAATTCATCGCCAGCAAGTAACGACAGTTGCCTAAGCTGCAAATGACATACTATAAAACGAGTCCTGTAACAGTGTGATGATACGTGGCAAAACGAAGTATTGCAATACCTCAGCGTCTGTTCGTTGTTAAATAACAATGTCACTGTACATCATTCTGTACGCCTGTGCTTCCATATTCTGATGAAGCGAAAACTATGCTGGGAAAAGTTTTGTCGATACAAGAAGTTTCGCATCAAGGCGAATCGATAAATAATACAAAGATACCCTACCGTCACTAACAAATCAGGAGAAGACTAAACAGTGTAAAACGTCTGTCGTGAATCACCTGCTTATCTGTGTATTACTTGTCTGTCAGTTTTACTGGATTATAAGTATAATGCATGGTGCAGTAAGCTAAAAATCTTTCGAGAAAAGAGATTTTTTTGCGAATTCCACCCAACGATGAACGATGGTAACACACCCTCCATCATCTCCGAAGTGTACCCTGCTCGGTCGCCTTTCCACATTGCACGCTGCATTCTGTGGAAATCAAATTCCTCGTACAACTTGTTTATCGGTATTTATACACTTCGAAAACTTTTTTTTTTCATGCGGCAGCTGTCTCACTGTAGCATGTAGGCCCCAATCAAGGACCACGGCCGTCGTGCTTTTTCAAAGAGCTCCTTTGTACATCAGCAAACACTGTTACTGCTTCTAATTTTCTGTAGTGTGCTAATTGCGACCATGTTAGCGAGTGAGTGTTCCCGTAAGATCCGTAGCTGTGAAACTAACGATTATTCATCGGAAACAATGCTTCCAAAATAGATTCAATGCAAAGGATAAAGGATTACTAAGGACACCCAGAAGTATATCGATACAAGGAAAACTCCGCATCGAGGATTATTCCAACGATGGATGTGTGTTTACTTGTTTCTCAATACTTACAGGGAAGGACGAAAGGAAGGATATATTGTTTCTCAATACTTACAGGGAAGGACGAAAGGAAGGATATATTGTTTCTCAATACTTACAGGGAAGGACGAAAGGAAGGATGTAACGTCGCGGGTAATGAATCATGGATCAACACTGTTTCTTATTTTAAAAATGTAAAGGAAGCTAAAGACCTTCACTTCCGTGTCTTCTTACTGCTCAATTCAGTGTAGGGAAAAAAATTACGACTACAAATATCAGGAAAACAAAATTATCAGCGTATGGTTTCAAAGATTTCTCTGATACATCGAGGTTAAGATTACTGTATTATGCATAAAACAAAAACGTACCAATAAACAGAAAGTATCAACGGTTATGTGTTTATTTTGAGTCGTGGAAGGAAGGCCAAATCATGCGGAAACAGGCTGCATAAATTCTTTGATTCCCGTGATGCTATTGTTATGGACGGAGAATACGATGGGTGTGAAATGCAGTGAGTCTTTCAGATTCAGGAGGAAGGTTTTTCTTGTATACGGGGTGCGTCCAGCAGGAATGGTCAGTATTCATGGATGTGACAAAAACGATCATTCTAAGCAGAAGTCCAGTAAAAATGGCCTCTAAAATGTATGCCTTAAGAGCTATGATCACTACTTCATCTTCGGTACCGTGAAACCTCTAGTGAACAGTGCTCACAGCCTTTCAAGCATACATTTTAGAGCACATGGTTTATCAAACTTTTTGCTTCGAATGATCTTTCCTGTCATATCCATGAACATTGACCATTCCGTCTGCGACACCTAGTGTACACGGATGGAAAATACCCACATCGCATGAGCGGCGATGTACACTACAAACTGAAGAAGGTCCGACATTTGTCCCGTTTTTACATATTTCTTTATTAGTAATAGTAATTTTAATTGCTGTTGCTATGCAAGCTATCAAAATACATCAAAGGAGGAAATTATTTAATTATCACATAGGCCTGATTTCAGTTTTATAAAATGTGTATTTGAACTATTAGCTGTTTT
Organism: Schistocerca nitens; assembly: GCF_023898315.1. Taxonomy (NCBI): domain Eukaryota; kingdom Metazoa; phylum Arthropoda; class Insecta; order Orthoptera; family Acrididae; genus Schistocerca; species Schistocerca nitens. The sequence goes on along the minus strand of NC_064617.1, from coordinate 170,957,111 downwards.
TATTTTAAATCCAAATTCTACCGGTTTCGGTCTTGGACCATCTTTACGGATGAAGGGTTAAAACGATTTAAGCCGCCATATTGTGTTAGTTATTACTTAAAGTGTGTAGTGCGTTTCATGAATATAAATATATGATTCGGGACTTTCTAAGCAAACACCAAACTACAAACTGTATACAGAGCAGTGGTTTCAGTTGTCATGTCACAAAGAAACGCTTTGTATGTTAGTAGAGAGACACTTATAAAGAATAAATATTGTAGGAATAATTGATGTTATATGACCATATACTTCTGAGTTGAGTGTTCGACAAATTTAGTAATGTGGGAGAGTGCTGCTGTTCTGTCCGTTGATGTATACATATTCCGATGAGTTCTCATCTGCAGGTAAGATTTATATATGACAGTGAATAATACACATCTACAAACCATTTTGTTTATTCTGAAGGATTCACAATAGGAAGCTGCTATTCTACTACGTACAGGGGGTGGCCAATGAGTGTGTTGGATGAATAATTAAGTTCCCGGAAAATGAAGAGATACTGAACAGAAGAGACTAGATCACAAAAATTCGTCCGTAAAATTATTCCAATTTGTGATAAATAGCAAATTTTCTGCATGTAGTAGTTACTATTTTTTTAACAATTTTACTTTGGCGCATTCCGTATCCGTTCCGCAACGCTACCGTAGCAGAATTATTAAAACACAAACTCGTTAATATGATCAAAACGTAAGAGACAGCGGCGGTTCTCTCTTCCTTTTCTATATCAAAACAATTAGCGGCGCCTGAGCTATGAAACAAACTAAATGCCCTTGACTTGTCTCTTAAAGGTTTAAGGGGTTCCACTTTAGATATCGATTGCAAATTGTTAACATATCTACGAAACGCGTTTACAAAACAAGCGGCACTTTTGCGAGGGACCTGTCTGCACTTGAGAGGTAATGAGGTTCAGAATCTGTAGACTGCTTAAGGGCTAACCTTGCACTGCACGATGATCACGTGATTTTTGGAGTGTGTGTATGTTTGTGACAAACATCTCAGTGCTTATTGCTACTGTACGGCCCAGTCCCCAGATGCCGACGCCACTGTGACCGTCACCTTATTCTTGTTTTTCGGACACAGGGCGCCAGCGGCGGCCTTGCTATGTTCCCAGAGGCTCTCCAGAATTTCTCCTCTGTGCTCCACCGATCCCACACTCCTCCCGAGATGGAACTGCAGGCCGTGTGAAGCAGACAGAAAAGCCCACTGCTGCTGCTTACCTGGTCACAGATGATGTCCCACTTCTTCTCGTCGTCGTACTGCTTGAGCAGTTTCGCCTTGTCGGGTGGAAGGTCCATCGAGGCCTGCACACAAACAGAAATAAAAACATTTAGTACTAGAAATAAGAGCGCATTTTCTATTTACATACTAAGAGCACATAGCATGTCAACACGGAAAAAACTAAGGTTATGATTCAACATCCCACAGACGCTAAAGTCACTGGAGACGAAGCGCAAACAGACTGGAGATGGACTCTAATGGACTCTATCCCTTTGTTCCGTGAATGAATGTTCTTGCCCCTACAACTTACAAAATACAATAAGCTTCCGATTAGCTGGCTTGGTGATATAGGTTTAGCGATTTTTGAAAAATAAAAAACGAAAGACGAAGCATTCCGTTACAACAACAAATTTTCGTTTAGAATATAAATTTCTGGTTAGCAAGATGTAAATGACGAAAACACGCGCGAGTGGTTATCCCTATGAATCGCGATCTGAGCAGCAAGGTGGCATTGATATAGTTAGTGATCTACAGTGATCCGCTAGGGGTAGATGACGGAGATGAGTCGATAGAAGAACTCTCACACCGAGACGCTGGAAAGTGTTCCAGGACGAAATTCGCTCGACTGCACCGCTATTTTGACTCCTTGGAGAATGAGAACCATGGTCAGAAAAAAAAATTATATAAAATATAATGTATTTGAACAGCAGTTTTGTAAGCAAGCTGTCAGTTTCCGGTGAGTAGTAACTAAGTTGTGAAATTCGTTTTCGGATATGACATGTTGTGTTTTGTTTTTAAACAGACTAACAGCAGTTTCCGATAAAACCTGGGTAATTTGTTTTATCGGTGTTTTTCAGCTGGAGTTTGCTATAACTCAAAAACAAAACAAAAAAAATATTGTGATGCAGGAGCAGTTTATTCTCTACGTGCGAACGAAGGTGCCACACCACTAATAATTCAATAATAATAATTTCAAATAGTTTACCACTAATAATTCAAATGTTGAAAGACCAGCTACTGAGCTGGGCGACTGACAAAAAGTGAGAGGTGTATTATCAGTCGTTCGTGTATCCCAGCTGAATAGGATGTCATAGCAATGGTATGGGCTTTGAAACACGTATCTCCGAACGAAATACAAATCATCCGAACGAAATACAAATCATCCGAACGAAATACAAATCATCCGAACGAAATACAAATCATCCGAACGAAATACAAATCATCCGAACGAAATACAAATCATCCGAACGAAATACAAATCATCCGAACGAAATACAAATCATCCGAACGAAATACAAATCATCCGAACGAAATACAAATCATCCGAACGAAATACAAATCATCCGAACGAAATACAAATCATCCGAACGAAATACAAATCATCCGAACGAAATACAAATCATCCGAACGAAATACAAATCATCCGAACGAAATACAAATCATCCGAACGAAAAGAGGCACCTGTCGATGTAGCGGTTAGTGTGAAAGATATTACAAATCGGAAGTCAGCCGTGGTTTTTCTGAAATAGCCACCCTATCGTTCATCAAACGTGAGTTTGGGAAACTACGGAAAACACCTGGATGGCAGGAGGGCACTGTACCCCCGCTCCTCCTACACAGCACCTCAACCACAGCGTCGCCTATCTCGTAAACTTTAAAGACAAAGCAATTGCAGCGAGCTGACGGTCTTTCCAATATTCGTTTCTTGAAAATATCGAAAAAAAATTGTGCCGAAGGTAGAAGAACGTACTTACACGGGTCGACGTACGTGAGGTTTCTGATCCTCCCACGAAGCAATGGCAATAACAACAAACCGTTAAGACTGCTCTATGTGAATGTTTCGTGTTCATGTCTCCTAAAAGTTCATTAATACTTTGTCTACTTCAGGCAAAGGAAGAAAGGATGTTTTTGAATTCAGCTTTTGGAGAAGTAATTAGAATTAGCCACCATGTTAAAGTAAACACACGATTTTCGTATTTATTTTTTCCTATCGCGAAAAATCCTTGTGCACTTTTCCGGTCAAGAGGAATGTTCGATACGACCGTCGGCTTTGACCAGTGACAATGTCACGTCACCTTTTCGTGCATATATTCACAATTTTGTTGTTAGTAGCCGAAACCAACGAATGTGACTGAAAAATCGGTTATAATGACACATTGATCTGTATCTTAGCCCGAGGTATAGTTTAGGTTGGAAGATAGGAACGTGGTTGTAGTAACAGACTAATTTGTACCTTCACCCGTTAGAAAAAATCGCCAATAACGTTGTAGCCGCCATACGATTACCGCGTTTGTCACATATTTCCTATGTCACTGATCAAAGCCGAAAACTAGTATGGAACATTTCTCTATATCCCACTCTTTCTTACCGACAGATATTAGTCAGTCGGACCAAATTTTGAGAAGTTTTAACTCAACTATACACAAACTGCGCATTTACTTATTTTACTGAACAAAAAGGAACAGCGAACAGAAGCGACTATTGGCTACACATTCCTTTAGCTCCATCGCTCTTGTTCTTTACTTCTCTTCGAAAAGAGTTTCCAACTATGTTTTCAGCTGACTACATGACTATAAACAGTGAAACACCTCCAATCGGAAGAGTGCAATGCCCCCGCGCCGCATCGGGCAGTGAATGTGAACAATGCCTGTTTCTGTTTCCCACGCCCTTTGTGTTTTGCGACTGCGCACAGTGGCCTGTGTGTCGACCAGCATAAACCGCCACTGGTGGATGCGCATTTTGGCACTAGCGCCATGAGAACCGAACCACCACAGGTGAAGGGGACTACGCTCGTAAGCACTCCCGATTACGATACTACTTGGAACTGTTTCTCCGCTTACTGCATACCATACAAGCACTCCACCGATTCTGGGCTATTCTCACGCAACCACATCTGTGTTTTTCTCCCTACAAATCGCATCAATTCGAGAACTTTTTCCCTTGTAGGGAAGGAGGTAGGAACAGATATTTCTGGTCAGGCGTACACTTCAAAAATATTTTTCAAAGAAATTTTCAGGAGTAATAACTATGTTTGGAACATTAAGTAGTGAAGCAAGTCAATACACTCAACTTCGAAAAAGGCAAAAAAAGTAATATCACTCACAATTTAATAATTCAATACGAGTGTCCACCTGAAGATGAAGAGTAAAACTCTCAAAACACATCACATCATAGAGCAAACAAGTAATTTTTTTACTGTAAGCTTCAGTCACGTTTCAGTCGCAATACTTGGCGAGATTCTGCATCGCCACTTTCAGGTACCCATCTCGTAATTTTATATTTTGTTTTCTTATGATATAGTACCACGCTTTTGTTATTGGGTGTGCAAATTAGATGGTCAAATTTCGTTGGTCCAGTCCAGAAAAACTAACAAGAACTCTGTCTTTTGCTAGGTCTTAAATTTTGAAAAATAAACTATTACGTGACGTCTAATGAGAAAATGGATTTCTTCAGGTATATATGGCATTAAACTCAAAACATCACTTACACAGTTTTGTTTATACTGGAGCGGTTTAAACTGTTAAATACGGTACTTTTAATACTGTTAATGTACGTTAATATTACAATACTGTGAATATATTCCACTGGAACACATTTATTATATTAAAGTTACATTACGATCACTCGCGACAACACATGTCAACGAACAGTAATTTTTTTTTCCTTACAGAAACCACAGGAAAATATCCAATTTGTTACTACGGACTCGTTAGCGGAAACAACTTTAGTGATTTTTATTTTTTCTCTCCAACAAAGACTTTTTTTTTAACTTCACGTTATTTTTTAACTCTTCATTCAGCAACATTCCCTATTTTGTACCCCTCTAGTCATTTATAAATATACAGAACTGCCTGTTGTCAAACTAAGTGCTGGTATTGTAACGCGATTGCATCAAGAGAAATAAAGTGTTGCTTGTAAAATTCTGAAGACAGTCGCGAGCCTCATCTGGATCCATGTAAGCCGTGCAGGAAGTACACTGAACAGGGGTTGGCGGAAAGCACTTCACACTAACGTTAACATTTTCTGTTCCATTCCATTCATTTGTTGAACGGAGAAAAAAAATGCACTCTCCCCATACCTTATTCTCAAGATACCTACGCGATATGCACTTTTGCGGCAGCAGAAATGTCGCAGTCATCTTCGAATACCGGTTCTCTAAATTTATCCAACAGGCTTTCGCGAGAACAATGTAGCCATTGTTCCCTCGTTCAATATAGGAATGGAATAGGAAAGAATATCGGTAACACTAAGATATATGAACCTGCCACGCAAGTATAGTGTCCCTTACGGAGTATCTACAAAGGTTCAACAACAATTTGGAGCTATACGAAACACGTTGTCATTCAGCTGTTATGAATATTTAGTTTATTGTTGACAGTCGAGAAGGTTACACACGTTATCGGCTGGTCGGGGAATTTTTACTTTCGAAAATGATGGATCAAAGATTTTTCATTAAATTTTGCTTGAAAAAATGGAATAAACTGCTGCACCGCATTCGAAATGTTGACTGTGGCTTTTGCCGAATCTACTACTAGTAAAACGTAGTTTACGAGTGGTCTAAATGTTTCAAAGAGGGCCGAGAAAACGTTTAATACAACCGCCCTGGACGCCCTAGCAGATCATTACTGAAGACATTGTGGAAAAACCAAAGAAAATTGTTTTGGAAAATCGATGGATCACTATCAGAAAGATTGCTGATGATGTCGGCATATCCTTTGGCTCATACTAAGCAATTTTTTCGGGTACCGGCATTAAACGTGAAGCAGCAAAGATTGTTCCTTCGCATCTGATGTTTTTCCGCTTTCCCTGTTCAAAATGGCCCTGAGCACTATGGGACTTAACTTCTGAGGTCATCAGTCCCCTAGAACTTAGAACTACTTAAACCTAACGACATCACATACACCCATGCCCGAGGCAGGATTCGAACCTGCGATCGTAGCGGTCGCGTGGTTCCAGACTGTAGCGCCCTGAACCTCTCGGCCACCCCGGCCGGCTCTTTCCCTGTATGCAGTATAAATAGTGTATACGGAGTCTTTTCAAACACCAAACACTTGGGCTCCGTTGGTTACGAAAGCACCCACCATAAAAACTCCAAAATTTTGCACCCACTCAGTTCAGACATTAATGCACTCACAGCCACACAGAAGACTGCCCCGACCGCGACTAGGACACTTGTAATGTTGTTGTTGCTGTCTTCAGTCCTAAGACTGGTTTGATGCAGCTCTCCATGCTACCCTATCTTGTGCAAGTTTCATCTCCCAGTACTTACTGCAACCTACATTCGTCTAAATCTGTTTAGGGTATTCATCTCTTGGTCTCCCTCTACGATTTTTACCCTCCACGCTGCCCTCCAATACCAAATTTGTGATCCCTTGATGCCTCAGAACATGTCCTACCAACCGGTCCCCTCTTCTCGTCAAGTTGTGCCACAAACTCCTCTTCTCCCCAATTTTATTCAGTACCTCATTAGTTATGTGATCTACCCATCTAATCTTCAGCATTCTTCTGTAGCACCACATTTACTTGTAATGTACTGAGGAAATTTTATACATGCCATTCGTGCCACATAAAACGTGCAGGCTTGGCTAGCATTTGAGTTTATGTTCCAAGATACATTTCTCGCGGTGTTTTCACGTTTTTGTGCGGTTCCTGTCAGTATATGAAACGACGTAGGATGTCGTTTCCTGACGTGGGTTCCGATCTTATGTACTCGTCATGTCACCCTCTACTGTACCGGGAAGTTTTTTTTTTTTTTACACGCCGTGTGTAGAATGGGCGTAAGATCGCTGTCAGTGTGTATGGTGGTACCGATTACGTCTATGTCAAACGGTAAAAAAGAAGGTGAGGTCAGCGCCAGAAGCATGCTGCAAGCGGACAGGTGTGCGACGCCCCGGAAGCCGGGGCCCGACGTGGGCGGCGGCTTTGCGTGCGGCACGCGTGCGTGGTGCGTGCAGCGGGACGCGACGAGAGGGGCGGGGCTGTTGACAGTCGGTCGCATCGCAGCTGAACACGCAGGGCTGAGGGCGAGGGCGGCTGGGAGCGGGCGGAGGGCGGCGGGCGCAGGAATCTGATTTGCCCTGCGCGGGGCGGCGCGGCGCTGCGGCTTGGTCGATACGACACCCCGCCGCCGGCTGGCTGCACCCCAGGCCACGGACACACTGCCTGCCGCGTGCTGGACCTGCCGCTGTAGCAGCCGCGCGGTCCAGCGCTACACGCCTACTGGTTCTGCATTCTTATCGTACCTAAACTCTGTAGCTCGGAAATACCCCACGCATACAGCAGTACGGTGGCTACGAAAATTGCACAACCAAGAAGGAAAGGAAATGGCAAAAATTTACTTATTGTCCGTATACAGTATGTTGTTGTTGTGGTCCTCAGTCCCGAGACTGGTTTGATACAGCTCTCGATGCTACTTTATCCTGTGCAATCTTCTTCATCTTCCAGTACCTACTGCAACCTACATCCTTCTGAATCTGCTTAGTGTATTCATCTCTTGGTCTCCCTCCACGATTTTTACCCTCCACGCTTCCCTCCAATACTAAATTGGTGATCCTTTGATGTCTCAGAATATGTCCTACCAACCGATCCCTTCTTCTAGTCAAGTTGTGCCACAAGCTCCTCTTCTCCCCAATTCTATTCAATACCTCCTCATTAGTTATGTGATCTACCCATCTAATCTTCAGCATTCTTCTGCAGCACCACATTTCGAAAGCTTCTATTCTCATCTTGTCCAAACTATTTATCGTCCACGTTTCACTTCCATACATGGCTACACTCCATACAAATACTTTGAGAAATGACTTCCTGACACTTAAATCTACACTTGATGCTAACAAATTTTTCTTCTCCAGATACGCTTTCCTTCGCATTCCCAGTCTACATTTTATATCTTCTCTACTTCGACCATCATCAGTTATTTTGCTCCCCAAATAGCTAAACTCCTTTACCACTTTAAATGTCTCATTTCCTAATCTAATTCCCTCAGCATCACCTGGGTTAACTCGACTACATTCCATTATCCTCGTTTTGCTTTTGTTGATGTTCATCTTATATCCTCCTTTCAAGACACTGTCCATTCCGTTCAACTGCTCTTCCAAGTCCTTTGCTGTCTCTGACAGAATTACAATGTCTTCGGCGAACCTCAAAGTTTTTATTTCTTCTCCATGGATTTTAATTCCTACTCCGTATTTTTTCTTTTGGTTCCTTTTCTGCTTGCTCAATATACAGATTGAATAACATCGGGGAGAGGCTACAACCCTGTCTCACTCCTTTCCCAACCACTGCTTCCCTTTCATGCCCCTCGACTCATAACTGCCATCTGCTTTCTGTACAAATTGTAAATAGCCTTTCGCTCCCTGTATTTTACCTCTGCCACCTTTAGAATTTGAAAGAGTATTCCAATCAACATTGTCAAAAGCTTTCTCTAACTACAAATGCTAGAAACATAGATTTGCCTTTCCTTAATCTTCGTAGGGTCAGTATTGCCTCACGTGTTCCAACATTTCTAAGGAATCCAAACTGATCTTCTCCGAGGTCGCCTTCTATCAGTTTTTCCATTCCTCTGTAAAGAATTCGCGTTAGTATTTTGCAGCTGTGACTTATTAAACTGATAGTTCGGTAATTTTCACATCTGTCAACACCTGCTTTCTTTGGGATTGGAATTATTATATTCTTCTTGAAGTCTGAGGGTATTTCGCCTGTCTTATACATCTTGCTCACCAGATGGTAGAGTTTTGTGAGGACTGGCTCTCCCAAGGCCGTCAGTAGTTCTAATGGAATGTTGTCTACTTCGGGGGCCTTATTTCGACACAGGTCTTTCAGTGCTCTGTCAAACTCTTCACGCAGTAGCTTATCTCCCATGTCATCTTCATCTACATCCTCTTCCATTTCCATAATATTGTCCTCAAGTACATCGCCCTTGTATAAACCCTCTATATACTCCTTCCACCTTTCTGCTTTCCCTTCTTGTACTATACAGTATACTAGGAAGAATTCATCATTAAATTTCGTCACTGCATACACAACACCCCGTGCTACACACTTGCGTATCTTTACCATTCTTCTACGTCATCTAACTGTGCGGGGCCACTGAAATTATTCTCCTGGGCCAGCCTCTTCGTTTTACAGTATCACTTGCAGCAACCGTCGTCTTCTTCTTCTTCTTCTTCTTCAATTATTTGTTGCGTATCTTCCAATCCCCAACACCACGTTTGTTATGTTATCCGTCCACCTAATTTTCAACGTTCTTAAATAGCACCACATCACAAACGCTTCTATATTGTTTCGGTTTTTCCGCAGTCCACGATCCACTCTCGCTCCCATCTCAGGTTCTGGGAAATTTCTACCTCAACGGTCAATATTTACAACTGAGCCGACTTATTTTGATGAGGATAGCCGTCTTTGCCTGAGCTAGGCTGCTTCGTATGTTATTTCGCTTCTATGGTAGCAGAATTCAGTCACTTCGTCGTTTCCAGTTTTGATAGTAAGTCTAACATAAATCATCTTATTATTCGCCACTACTTTCGAGTTTGCTCTGTTTGCTTTTCCGCCAATGTTAATTCCATTAAACTTAATTCCATTGATTAGTGTTGCAATTCTTCCTCATTCTCAATGAGGATAGCAATGTCATCGCCGACTAGTACAACCACTACCACCCGCCCCTGAATTTTTTTTCTACTGTTCAACCTTTTGTACATCCATAATCTCTTCTTCGATTTATAGATTGTACCGTAGCAGCGGAAGACTCCATCTCTGTCTTCTACCCCCTTCTAATCCGAATACTTTCTCGGTCTTCTCCATCTCTGTCTTCTACCCCCTTCTAATCCGAATACTTTCTCGGTCTTCGAGTCTTATTTTTCCTTTCTTGGCTCTTATACATACAGTGTATAATCGTTCTTTTCCTATAGCTTACACTATTTTCGTTAGTATTTCTACCATCTTGCACTATTTTATGTCGTTAAATGCTTTTTTTTAGGTCTACAAATATTATGAAAGTGTCCTGCAGACTGACCCTTCTGGCCATTACAATTGCGACGTAAGGAAGGACAGCAAATAAAATTTTACCCCTTGTCCGCCTACAGTACATTGGGGAAAAAACATTTTTAACTTGTTGGTGATTTTGGGGGCACACAGTGTGCGAAATTTTGTGCACACAGCTGCCACCTCTGGTAACCTTGGGTCTAACTCTGCTTGCTAACGAGTCGAACTGAGCTTCGATGACAGATCCAACCCTACGCCAGAGTTCTTGCTGTAACTAACACCAATTCCTGGCTCAAGGTTTATGGCGCAGTTTTGCGAACCTGCAGCGCCAAGGGAACATTGTCCGTATCCTTGGCTGCAAGTTGCTTGGGACCGTAGAGATCCCGCACGGTGAGTACGGTCTTCCTGAACACATCGATTCCATATTCGCATGACAGTCACTGGACGCCGACCAGAGCGAGCAGTAAAAATCGTGAAGTGATACAGGCCACAATCATACCGCTGTCTGAGACTTCTATTTGCTGCAATGGCTTTAGGTAACAAATCGACGAAATCAGAGAGACGCTGCTAGGACCGTAACAAGTAGCTATAATTAATTAAATGGCGCTCCAGCTGCTCTGTTGAACTTTATTTAGTCCACCACCAGTTTCGGCTTTTTTTAAGGCCTTTCTCAAGTGGATCTGAAACTGTCATAGATGTATATAATTGAATATACAAAAACGTATGTTTAGTGCTTTTTGGATATAAAACTTACAGTGGAGAAGTAATGTCCAAAAGATATTAAAAGAAAGTCTGGTAGATTTAAAATCTTGCTTGAATAATGATATCAGCAGAATATGGTCATCTGGAGACCGTAAAATTCATTACATTATAATTATTCTTTACATTTACTAAGAGTTATGTTTTGACACACTATTTGCATCTTGTGTAAATAAGAGGCTAAAAAAGGTTGTTAAAGTGCGACTTAGCTGCGGTGGACGGATCATCAAAATAAAGTACACTCCTTGTGTATAAAAGTTTAACTACAGACGTGGTTGACATAGCCTGCACGTCAGCATAACTTTGACGAGTCTTCGACTGGTCATAGAGCAAATTTACAAACATCTAGATACCATCTACGTACAGTTACAAATTTGCGGACTGACGTTAATGAAGTTATTAATGAGAGGGCGGCAGATGACTAAGGAACTAGTGCTTTTAAGTACGCAATATTCATTAATCGCGTTTTCTTTTGGATCTTTTAGGTGTCTAAATTTTTATTTGTTAAATAACGTCCAAAAAGTACCCTTTATTCACTGTATGAAGAATTACTTAGTTTTTTCGACACTGAGCACTGTGGGATTCTCTTGTCTGAGGTGAGCTGTGAAGATTAATATTTACTTTTTTGTTTTTTTCTTTTACAAAGAACAAAGAACTGAAAAGAAAAGAAAAACGTACGAAATAAATCATCCTTTGCTGATCACCTCACACAAGAGAATCATAGTGCACAATATTGCAAATAACCTAATAATCATTCATACAATGAGTGAAGGATACTTACGGACGTTTTTGAACATGTAAAAGTTTAGATACATTTAAAAGATCCAGAAGGAAACACGCATAATGAGCAATGTCCACTTAAAAGCACCAGTTTCTTGACCATCTGCCGCCCCGTTATTGATAACCTCTTTAAAGTTACTCCGAAAATTCGAGACTGTATATAGGAGTTTGTAAATATGCTAGTCTCTAAATAGACAGCATGTTAGCATAGCTTGGATTTGTGGTGGATTATGCTGACAGTCAAGGTATTCCAATCCTGTCTGTAGTTCAACTCTTGTGCACCAAGAGGGTAATTCCGCACTTCACTTGGATAGCCTGTCCACCACTACTTAGTTGCACTTTGGTTAAAAACCTAATTTTAGCCTCTCAATTATACAACATGAAAACTCGAATAAATCCAAAGAATAATTACAATGTAATGAATTTTACGATCTTCGAAAAACCAAATTCTCCTGATACCAGTCAAGCAAGATTTTAAATCTACCAGACTTTTTTTTATATCTTTTAGACATTTTATAGCCAAAATGTACCTTAACTTACGTAAACCTTGTTTTTTCTTCTTCAGTTTTACACATGTATACATCCATCACAGGCACGGCAGTTTCAGATCCACTTGAGAATGGCGTAACAAAAAAGCCGAATGCGATAGTGGACTGGAAGTTCTACATAGTAAGTGGAACGCCCTTTTCATTACTCGAACAGCTGCGGACCAAATTGAGAAACTAATAATATCGGTATAAGCTACATCAATGTCAGCACAAGCTACATCAAAGTGTAAGAGAGGTGTTCGAGAAACTTAAATGGGAATTTTCGTTCTCTAGAAACTCTGTTGAGTATATTTACAGACCCTACACTTGCGGCCACCATGAGAACACTACACTATGCTCGTATTCATCACTGTCACCTACACGAGATAATGAAACGGGGGACCTCTTACACGTAAGCCATAAGAAAGGATGACAACTACAAGCACGGCACCATATCGTCAACTATACGAGGTAATGAACAATCCAATAAAATCATATACAGGTTGCCTTACGTCCTCCTTTGCAGTTACCCACACCGGTGAAGTTCCTCTGGCTCATCGTTCCGTAAAATGCGGCATTCTGACACACTTCTCTGAAGGAAAAGTTATGACACGGGTAAACAGTACACAACTTACTACCAGAGGATGTCGGCAAGAATTATCAAAGGCTGGCTTCTCCATGATGCTCCTTTATCACGACAATCGTTACCCATCGAACATTAAACTCACCCTTTTTCTAGCACAGTTCTCGATACAGAAGTAGCTTTAGAAAACCTGAAAATTTTATTCTTACAGCCCAGAGAATTTCGCTCGGGCATAGGGAAAGCGTAACACGACGGAATAAACGCATTGTGGGATGTCGTTATTTATGCCGATTCCTGCCTTCAGCACAGCAGCATATACTGCCCACGTTTAGTATGCGGGACGTGTCCCCTACGGTTTTCCTCCACTTGTGCGTAGGTATCATGGTTCCCATGAAATCAGGATTCTTAGGAGGATATAGAATTTTTACTAAAGATGGTATCCCGCTTTCCTCTTAAAAGGCTTGGCCTTAATCTTGCTGATAAAGCAGGAAGTAACAATTCTCAGATTTCTCCACATCCGATAAAGTTTGTATTACACACTCCGTCCAAGTTTACCTATGCCTCTTAACACAGCCGTTCCGTGTATTCATACCACAAAAATCTCCGATTCGACGACTGCTGAATAACGGATGCCGGCCGCTGTGGCCGAGCGATTCTAGGCGCTTCAGTCTGGAACCGCGCGCCGCTACGGTCGCAGGTTCGAATCCTGGATGTGTGTGATGTCCTTAGGTTAGTTAGGTTTAAGTAATTCTAAGTTCTAGTGGACTCAGGACCTCAGATGTTAAGTCCCATAGTGCTCAGAGCCATTTTTGACTAACGGATGACATGTCTGCTGGAGTCATTGGTATGCAAAGAGCTGAAAACGATTTTGTTTCGTTGCCAGTGGTTTTGTACGTTCATTTACCGTCCAACGATATATAGTTTATGAAGTAGGTACTATTATATACAGTGAGCATAATGTGGTCTTTCGAACATTCGGAGCAGTTAGGTGACAGGATAGATCACATTCTAGCACATAGAAATCTGTTCGTCATTCTCCGTGGGGAGGAATCATCAAAACAAACTAGTAAAAGGTGTGTCACTGGAAAATTTAAACAATACAAGGTGTTGAAAACAGTATTTCTTATTTCAGTATTCCATATTTGGAGGGGTGATAGATAGTACGGGCCAAAACAAGAGAAAAATGTCCAGTAAACATGGGCGCTAATGCGCACACCGTAAGAACAGTGACTACGTGGTCATCTTCGCTACTGTGTAACATATCTTCTACCAAAAAGGTACTCATAGCTCTTAAGGTATGCATTTTGGAGCACATGTTTACAACAGGACATTATCTTATTTTAGTCGATACTGTCACCCCCCCAAAATACGGAACACCTTTTTAAAACCTTGTTCATCAAAAAGGATTCGTTATAAAAATTCGAGGTCAATTTAATGCCATCAACGCAAAGGGTTAGCCACAAAACTTCCATTAGTTAGATTCTTTAGTATTGCGCGTCTACCTGTAATCCATCCTGAGTGTAAGTAACAGAGGGGAGACAGAAGTTGCATGTGGTCACTGGATCGTTTAGTAAGCGGGACAGCGGCACGAAGATGCCCACTGAAATACAGTAGCAAATGACACACGAGACGGATCGTGAATCAGACAGTTATGCCGTTGAAATTCCGAGAACTGACCTACCAAGTACTCAACTCCCTACCATAAACGTTGCATGAGATAGCCACAACAGTAAAAAGCAGATAAACTCGCTCTTACATATACACTTTATGCCCAGAACAGGCACGAGAGGAAGGCGCGCGCGATTTTTCCAGGAGATGGCACGAAAACTTCACCTTACATGTTAACACGCCGCAAATCCATTCCCAATGCAGATGCTACTGTTCAAACAACGCCACTTGTCACAGAGCACCAGACTGGAGCCGAAATACTTCATTATCATCTTATGGCACCAAACAATACTTAGCTGTCGCCTTATACGATACCTTACCGTTCAAAGTCAATCATGGTTCAAAAATGGCTCTGAGCACTATGGGACTTAACAGCTGAGGTCATCAGTATCCTAGAACTTAGAACTACTTAAACCTAACTAACCTAAGGACATCACACATCCATGCCCGAGGCAGGATTCGAACCTGCGACCGTAGCGGTCGCTCAATTCCAGACTGAAGCGCCTAGAACCACTCGGCCACAACGTCCGGCAAAGTCAATCATGTCTGATGAATTTAACAATGATATTCTTAGTGCGTTGCCATGTAGCTTGTAGAAACAGTTAACACACTTCAGACCTTCCTCTACAAGCTCACTCGTGCTTGGTTATAGCTGTCCACGAAAGCACTACACGATCGTGTCACTGTCGTCCATATTGTGTATGGCGTAACCGCTCCGGCTAGCATGTGATATGTTAGTCTAACGCCGCGTATTGCATATTGGTCTGTAATAAGACATTGCAATTACTAAGAGTTCACACATGTTCGTCACTTAACAGTATATGAAGCCTCCACAAAAACATTATCAACATTCTGTGTACAGGGCGGTTTACTTTGCCGTTTCGCGCACGCGTCTTTTGAGTTTACGACCGCCGTGCTTTGTCGTAGGAAGTGGTCCCGTGTGGCTCGTAAAGACTGACCCTGTGTGTCTGTGGGACCACTTTGGCGGGAAACACAAGTTCCTTTCCTTCAGAAGATCTCGTTGATCCAAAACTAGCGACTTCCCTTCTGTCATCTCTGGTTGTGTAATATTAGTAGTATTCGTAGAAAAAAAAAATAATTTTAACAAAATTTACTTTTTTGTTGGCGTTTAAATTACACTGTACAGCTAGCTTACTCACACATAATGTATACAAATGTTGAAAGATCGTTACTGTTAGAGCATCTGTGTGCTATAGTTTAGTTATGTTTTTTGATTGACAATGTCAACACTCCTTCCCTATTTTATACCTAAGTCTATTCTAACCCACTCTGTTCCCTTGGAAATGCGTATTTAAGTAATCGCATTTCACCACTATGCGCATTTAGCCTCTTTATCGATGGCTCCTTTGTTTTCGGGAATGTTTCATTAACGGTGAAAGTTATGAATCATTGAGCGGTGTGGGGTGAGGGGGGGGGGGGAGGGGGGGTGCGTGGGGTGGTTTGTAAATATTTCAACCTGATGAAACTTCCTGGCAGTTTAAAACTGTGTGCCGGACCGAGACTCGAAATCTGGACCTTTGCCTTTCGCGGGCAAGTGCTCTACCAACTTTGCTACCCAATCACCTCTTTACACAATACATGAACCACTAAAAGAAATCTAAACGCTTACAGTTATCTTCAGGGTGACAATCCATGAACAGCACTAATTGTCTACGGTTGCACCTCAACTTCCGTTCACAATGCCCTTTGGTAACTAACAACGGAGAGGCGAGACTCGCTAGATGGGACGTCGAAGCGACTTTAATTGACTGAGTTCGCAACTTGCTACTTTTCTAGTGTTAGTAATTTCGGTCGACCACTTCAGGCTGTATTAGCAACATTTACTGTCTTCTGCAATTTGTCAGAGCCGCTTGGTGCTTTATTTCCTTGCTGCTTCTTTAGCAATCTTTTCTGTGAAAGCATTCGGAGTCTCGGCATAACTGATACATATAAATCATTGCAGGACAATGAATACCGTCTGCTGTAATGTATAAACCATTTATTCCTCAAATAAGAAACGTGCAACAAGAGATACACACATACGGGAGATGCGCCGACTCCTTACACAGATGGAGTAAACTTCCTTCGGCCGCTTGCGACTGTGGCGCTGAGAGACAGACGGTCAAACACACCGTGCAGGAATGCCCACTAAGGGCATATGAGGGTGACCCACAGGATTTCCTAATGGCGACCCAAGAGGCAATCTACTATATATTATCTAAGCTGAACCTTTGTTTGTGATTGCTCTTTTGTGAGTGTAAATTTACAATTGGTGGTGTCCTTATATACAAACTTATTTATTGTTCTGTTTATACATATGTGATTTTTTTAAAATCGTGTTATCTCTGTAATTTTTACTGTGATATTAGCCATACGCTAAATAAATAAATCATACGGGCATGTACACCCCCCCCCCCCCCCCCCCGTTCGACTTACGCTGCGTCCTAGCTTCTGGAGAAAACTGTCGACATTATTCTACCGTGTACCGTGCTCGCCCCGTTAACCTGCCTTGTGAAGGTGAAATAGAGATGCTGTGAAATGCAGAATGTAGCTAGTGGCATGTTTAGGAACGGACAGGAGGCGTTACGGGGGAAAGCAGTGAGAGGCGTGTGTGCTGCAGGCATTGGGCTGGTGAGTCATAAGGCAGGCTACTGGGTCACACAGGCCACGGGCGTGGGCGTCGTGACTCAGTCAGAGGTCATCCGCGTCTGGCCACTCTGCTCACGAATCTCTCGTGGAACCCGCTTCAGGAGTGGTGGTACGTGCTCAATCCTGTTGTCAGCCCGAGTCCTCTAATGGTACACTGACTGCATCGGGTGAAGTACGTTTACTTGCAGTTCACGTACATTAAACAGTGATGGGCCGTAGCCACGGCGACTGCTTGTAAGTCTCTGTTAGCGGCGAAATAGACGAAACATTGAAAGCGTATTGAATGCTCGGTTCCTTTCCAGAAAATGGCACCTGCGGTGCTACAAAAATTCAAGGAAGAATAGACTGAATCAGGATGCCTTCATAGCGATTTGGGATCTAGTGAGTCGCACGTTTGTGTTAGGAATAATGCACATCAGCTGCACGATCCCCTTTTTCAAGTACAAAAGCTGGATGTTTGTCTGGTGTGCAACGTCACGTAGGCTGATCTTCACATTCTTCGGTGACAGTTAATACAGAACGACAGTTACATTTGGTGAAATAATTAGTAAACACTATACCTCAAGACCAGCTACAGTAAGCATGGTTTCAGCGGTAACGTCATACCCCGTGCAGCCAATAACGTCACGACACAACTTCCATATATCCGCACGGAAAGGGGGCCGAAGTACATCGAGGAAGAACACCCTTTTCTGACAGTCGACTGAACCCATCCCCTGGGATATTCCAGTCAAAAAGTATTATTTCCTGGGCCAGTGTTTTTAAGGACAATTGATGTTTAAGGGGTGTAGCCCCCCTCGATAACCCGGCTTATCCCCTTTGACTTTTCCTTGAGAGGATGTTACTTGCAAGATGCCACATCCTCCCATTATTCTTGAACTGCAGAAAGGCATTTAACGACGTTTTGCTAAAGTTCCTCAACAAACATTTGAACATGTGTTTAAGAACATTCAGTTACTTGAATCACCTAAACGGATGTGCTGCACCCTTCAACTGCCGCCACCTCCCCCAAAATAATACGTCTGAAACTAGTTAACACCGAAGTCCTAAGTCTTGCGGTTCGAAAGCTTTCCCGCTTATAATAGAATTGAGTAAGAATATTCGTCATAATTTTATACACTGAATATATGAAGCCGTGTCGTACATTATCTACAGCCACGTTAATCTACAGTAAGCGCTCACACGCCAACGCAGAACATTATAGTCAACGACACTTATCAAAAGTACAATTATCATATGTACCATCATATAGCATAACAATTTCTTACTGCGCTGAGAATTTCTTAACATGGATGACAGAGCACATCTCTGATGAAGAGTGGTCGACATAAGTGGAAGTACGTTTATGCGTTCCGCGGCCCCGATTCCACTTCTGGCTGCGCAAAGGCGAGCCGAGCGTCATCCTTTTTGTTTTCAGAAATGAGAATGAGTCACTAACACGAACATGCAAGTAAACGAAGAATAGCTGGCGCTCAGTCCGGAACCGCACGACTGCTCCGGTCGCAGGTTCGAATCCTGCCTCGGGCATGGATGTGTGTGATGTCCTTAGGTTAGTTAGGTTTAAGTAGTTCTAAGTTCTAGGGGACTGATGACCACAGATGTTCAGTCCCATAGTGCTCAGACCCATTTTTGATGGTCGCATCCGTGTTTGGCGACATCGCGGTGAACGCACATTTGAAGCGTTTATTCGTCATCGCCGTACTGGCGTATCACCCGGCGTGATGGTATGGGGTGCCATTGGTTACACGTCTCGGTCACCTCTTGTTCGCATTGACGGCACTTTGAACAATAGACGTTACATTTCAGATGTGTTACGACCCGTGGCTCTAACCTTCATTCGATCCCTGCGAAACCCTAAATTTCAGCAGGATAAAGCACGATCGCATGTTGCAGGTCCTGTACGGGCCTTTCTGGATACAGAAAATGTTCGACTGCTGCCCTGGCCAGCACATTCTCCAGATCTCTCACCAATTGAAAACGTCTGGTCAATCGTGACCGAGCAACTGGCTCGTCACAATACGCCAGTCACTACTCTTGATGAACTGTGGTATCGTGTTGAAGCTGCATGGGCAGCTGTACCTGTACACGCCATCCAAGCTCTGTTTTACTCAATGCCAATGCGTATCAAAGGCCGTTATTACGGCCAGAGGTGGTTGTTCTGGGTACTGATTTCTCCGAGTCTATGTACTCAAATTGGGTGAAAATGTAATCACATGTCAGTTCTAGTATAATACATTTGTCCAATGAATACCCGTTTATCATCTGCATTTCTTATTGGTGTAGCAACTTAAATGGCCGATAGTGTACTTTCCACTGTGCCTTAACCAATCAGCTGTTGACTACGCACGTCCAGTCGGCATTTTATGCATGGAAGTCGGCAGTTATTGAGAAATACATCACACTAGAACAAGAACAGGTAGTAGGAAATGGCTTATAGATTTATGAAGCGGCGAGATCACTTGGGGTGTAATTTTTACGGGTGGTTCCATCTAAAATATTGACAAAGACAGAAAAAGTGACCCTTTGATCTCCAAGTGTGTCTGAAAATGAATAAGTGGCATATAGACGCTGCAGAGGAAAGGTGTAAAAAAATTGACAGCACTCGACAGACGCAGAGGACAGCAGTGTAAAACGTTCTGTTACTTCAAAAACTTTATACATTTGACAGATTAATTTAAATTCCCAAGTTGGTCGCTTCGCAATTTAATTACTATGCAATTAATAACCCTTAAGGTAGTGTATCTTGTAAATAACAAGATACACTGGTTCATAGCTATTCTTCAAAAAATGGTTCAAATGGCTCTGAGCACTATGGGACTGAACATCTGTGGTCATCAGTCCCCTAGAACTTAGAACTACTTAAACCTAACTAACCTAAGGACAGCACACACATCCATGCCCGAGGCAGGATTCGAACCTGCGACCGGAGCAGTCGTGCGGTTCCGGACTGAGCGCCAGCTATTATTCGTTTACTTGCATGTTCGTGTTAGTGACTCATTCTCATTTCTGAAAACAATAAGAATGACGCTCGGCTCGCCTTTACGCAACCAGAAGTGGAATCGGGGCCGCGGAACAGTTTCCACGTTTCCACGGAAACGGCGTCACGCGGCGCTTCCTATGACGTCACGCGTCCAGTCCGCCGAGACGGGTTTCGCAACTCGTGGCACAACTGGCACACTGTCGCCCCAGGAGTGGCGCTGCGGGTGCGTTCCCTGAGCCCCGCCCCGCCGTAGTATGAGCTGCTGCTTGCTGGCTATAGGCGCTACCCACTAATGTCATGCAGTGCCATGAGGTGATACCAAGAGTCCCTTATATATATAGTGTGTGTGTGTTGAGCCAACCATTGTGAATTGCATTGCAGAGGTACTTGGCACTGTACCCTATGATACGGTTTCTTTCCATTCCGATCGCGTATGATTCGAGAAAAGAATGACTGCTTCAATGCCGCGCACTGTAATCAGTCTAACGTGCTTTAGTGGTTCTCTCGGGATACGTAAGGAGCCGGAGATAACTCTACATACCGCACGTAATAGTGGTTCTTGAAATTTTGCAAGTATGATTTCGTGTTATAATTTCTGTCTACTTGATTTTCAACATTTCTGTGACGCTGTCACGTGAGTTGAAGAAACGTGTTAGAATTTTTAAGGATCACAAAGTGGGGCTCGTATGATGAGATCCTGGAGCAAAATTCTAAGGTGGTACACGTGGGTGACATTAGCAGTTTCCTCTGTTGACTGACAGATTCGGTGGCAGGATACTGGGCGATAAGTCTGCTCCCTGTCGTACCTACGACAGAGTCTGTGTGATGATTCCATTTCGTATAGTACAAACCGTTAAATTCAGATATTTGTACGACTTGATTCGTTCCAATAGTAACTCACCGGTGTTGTAGTCTTAGGATATTACGTCTTTTGCTGTGTGAAATGAAGAATTGTACATGCCTGAACATTCAAACAAAATTGCCGATCTTTGTACCACTGTCAATCCTTATCCAGATGGAACTCAATATTGAGTGTTTTTTGGACAGCACTTCGTAGTAGATAACTACAGTGTCTGCGAAAAATCCCGACAGTACTATTAATATTGGCTGCTTGGCCATTAACGTAGGTACAACATGAACAGCAAATGTTGTAACACAATTCCCGGCGGCACGCATAAACGTACTTCCACTTACGTCGACCACTCTACAGAGATGTGCTCTGTCATCCATGTTAAGAAATTCTCAGCGCAGTAAGAAATTGTTATACAGGGTGATTCAAAAAGAATACCACAACTTTAGGAATTTAAAACTCTGCAACGACAAAAGGCAGAGCTAAGCACTATCTATCGGCGAATTAAGGGAGCTATAAAGTTCCATTTAGTTGTACATTTGTTCGCTTGAGGCGCTGTTGACTAGGCGTCAGCGTCAGTTTATGCTAAGATGGCGACCGCTAAACAGAAAGCTTTTTGTGTTATTGAGTACGGCAGAAGTGAATCGACGACAGTTGTTCAGCGTGCATTTCGAACGAAGTATGGTGTTAAACCTCCTGATAGGTGGTGTATTAAACGTTGGTATAAACAGTTTACAGAGAATGGCTGTTTGTGCAAAGGGAAAAGTTCTGGACGGCCGAGAACGAGTGATGAAAATGTAGCACGCATCCAGCAAGCATTTGTTCGCAGCCCAGGAAAATCGACTCGCAGAGCTAGCAGAGAGCTGCAAATTCCACAATCAACTGTATGGAGAGTCCTACGAAAAAGGTTAGTTATGAAACCTGAACGTCAACTACCCGAGGCGATGGATCGGCCGCCAGGCAGCCCGTGACAGAGCACTTCATCACTGGCCTCCAAGAAGCCCTGATCTTACCCCCTGCGATTTTTTCTTATGGGGGTATGTTAAGGATATGGTGTTTCGGCCACCTCTCCCAGCCACCATTGATGATTTGAAACGAGAAATAACAGCAGCTATCCAAACTGTTACGCCTGATATGCTACAGAGAGTGTGGAACGAGTTGGAGTATCGGGTTGATATTGCTCGTGTGTCTGGAGGGGGCCATATTGAACATCTCTGAACTTGTTTTTGAGCGAAAAAAAAACCTTTTTAAATACTCTTTGTAATGATGTATAACAGAAGGTTATAATATGTTTCTTTCATTAAATACACATTTTTAAAGTTGTGGTATTCTTTTTGAATCACCCTGTACTATATGATGTTACGTATGATAATTGTACTTTTGATAAGTGTCGTTGACTATAATGTTCTGATTTGGCGTGTGAACTACTTAAACCTAACTAACCTAAGGACAGCACACAACACCCAGTCATCACGAGGCAGAGAAAATCCCTGACCCCGCCGGGAATCGAACCCGGGACCCAGGCGTGGGAAGCGAGAACGCTACCGCACGACCACGAGCGGCGGACGATGCGACCATCATGATGCTGTAAACAGAACCTGGATTCATCCGAAAAAATGACGTTTTGCCATTCGTGCACCCAGGTTCGTCGTTGAGTACACCATCGCAGGCGCTCCTGTCTGTGATGCAGCGTCAAGGGTAACCGCAGCCATGGTCTCCGAGCTGGTAGACCATCCTGCTGGAAACGTCGTCGAACTGTTCGTGTGGATGGTTGTTGACTCAGGGATCGAGACGTGGCTGCACGATCCGTTACAGCCATGCGGATAAGATGCCTGTCATCTCGACTGCTAGTGATACGAGGCCGTTGGGATCCAGCACGGCGTTTCGTATTACCCTCCTGAACCCACCGATTCCATATTCTGCTAACACTCATTGTATATCGACCAACGCGAGCAGCAATGTCTCGATACGATAAACCGCAATCGCGATAGGCTACAATCCGACCTTTATCAAAGTCGGAAACGTGATGGTACGCATTACTTCTCCTTACACGAGGCATCACAACAACGTTTCACCAGGCAACGCCGGTCAACTGCTGTTTGTGTATGAGAAATCGGTTGGAAACGTTCCTCATGTCAGCACGTTGTAGGTGTCACCTTGTGTGAATGCTCTGAAAAGCTAATGATTTGCATATGACAGCATCTTCTGCCTGTCGGTTAAATTTCGCGTCTGTAGCACGTCATCTTCGTGGTGTAGCAATTTTAATGGCCAGTAGTGTACTTCGTTCGTAATCTACATTTACGTACCATTTCAATTAGTTTTCGAATGCACACGAGATATAGTGTTGACGATACCCTCGTTTTTCCCGTTATTCGGTACCACACACACAATCAGGGACTGATGTCGATGTCTGACTGAATACAACACGCACCGTCACTTCTGTTGTGTTGCAGACTCAACCAAACACATATTGGAAGTCAGAAGGACACAGTTCTTAGTGAGATATTTTATATGAGACTGCTTCACTAAAGCTATCCACCATGTCAGATGTGCGCTAACTTGCGTAGCTCGTTCTGCACCATTGAGATTACGTCACGTATCATGCGAATGGGCTACCGCAGAAAGTCAGGGTAGACCTACCTCGCGCGGGTAATCGAATCTAAGTAGATGGCTACATTGAACTGCACGAAATTGAGGAGGTGGATGATGATGATGATGATGATGATGATGATGATGATATTAGTGTTTAACATCTCGTCGACAACGAGGTCATTGGAGCACAAGCTCGGATTTGGGAAGGAAATCGGCCGTGCCCTTTGAAAGGAACCATCCCGGTATTTGCCTGAAACGATTTTGGGAAAGAACGGAAAACCTAAATCGGGATGGCCGGAGACGGGTTTGAACCGCCGTCCTCCCCACTGCGAGTACAGTGTGTGTGAAATTGAAATGGCCACATTTGTCACTTCACGAACATTCACAGCACAGGAAGAATTTAATGGCAGAAACAGTTTTTACACGCAGAACGGAAGTGACATGCAACAACCAACTATTTTGATTATTTTAAACTCCAGGACAAAAGAAGTAGTTGTTATGACTAAGTATCGCCGATTATGTATCCTTACTACAAACCCACTAAGTTATAGAATTCTACATATAGATTCCATGCCAAAAAAAACTGGTATTCAGCGAGGGACCCCATTTAAAACTGCAGGTTTGAATCTGGCTTTCAACCAACAAAAATGTTGACTTCCAAATGTCGACATTGGGAGTGTACTCAGCCTCGTGACGCCTATTGAGGAGCTACTCGACCAAATAGTAGCGGCTTCAGTCAAAGAAAACCATCATAACTACCGGGAGAGCGGTGTGCTGACCACACGCCCCTTCTATCAGCATCCTCAGCTGAGGATGACACCGCGGTTGGACGGTTCCGATGGGCCACTTGTGGCCCGAAAACTGAGTGCAAATGTCGACACAATAAAAGAGGTAATCATGAAGTTTTAATTATCACTTCGAAAAAATATAGTTACGTATTTTTTGTTATTACATGTCTGCAATCCCAGTGTACAATGAAATTGCCTGGTCACAGTACCGAAGACCGCCGTTAAAGGGGCCAATACAGAAAGGTGAGCCCCGAAGTCGGGTATCGTGCGATAGTTGGTTTTCGGCAGACTGCAAGTGCTGCAGGTGTATCAGACCAATTCACACAGCTACATAAGCCATCATAAGTGGATTGACACAGCTGCAACACTTCCGCCGCTGCTGCTGCTGCTGCAAACCAATTACCGCACGACACTCCAATTTGTGGTTGGGCTGAGCCGTTCTGTTTTCGGTCCTCTAGCGGCGTGCTGCGGTACTATAGCGTGAGAATTTCAATGTGTACCGGGACTGCAGACCTGTACCTCTGAATATTCAATTAATTACCGAACTATTTTTTCGAAGTGAAAATTTGAAATTTATGAATACTCCTATTACGGATAATCAAAAGCTTAAGGGAACTGTATTCACTGTAGGATTTAATTTCATTACACGGAGTGCTTGTCAATGAACGAGATGTGTTTCAGAAAGTACCTTTTTGAAACAAAAATAAAACCTGAAGATTTTTCTTGGCAATTCTATTTTTTAATAAAATCCTGTACTTTAACATACAGAATAGCGCAGTAGCCTGTTAAGCATAAAGGAAATGCTCCGAAATTACAGAAACGAAGAGCTGAAATGGACTTATTAGTTATTTAAATGTATTTTTCATTGTAAAGAAGATGTTGAAAGTGACCACCCGCAACATCAATACACAGCTGTGCACGTCCAAGCACATTCAGATACACCCGGCGTTAAGTTAGGATATCGCTGGCGGCAACTTCACGGTTGACGTTCCCTTTGATTTCCGGTACTGTGTGTGAATTCGTTTCATGGACCTTATCTCTTCACGTGTGTCCACCGAAAAAAACCACACGTTGATAGATACGGCGAACGTAGCGGCCATAAATGTTTGCTGACAATTCTTTCCTCGGTGACGACATCATGGTCTATTTCCAGGGATCTTACTGGAAGGAGCAGTATTGTCTTTCATACTCAGTACGATGAACACAAAATGTATCAAAAATATCCATATATGCAACCGTGCTGAGGGTAGTGTCAAAAAATATCTTTCCAATGATGCGCGTTCCTCTTACATCGCACCAAACGCGCGATTTTTTCATCATGTAGCGGCTGTTGCCAAACAGTGTTAGTACCTCGTATTCTGAGAATTTACACGACCGGAAAGATGAAACCAGGCTTCATCACTCATGATGTAATGGAAAGGGTGTAACAAACCATCGATGTTATTCAAAACACAAGTGAAGTTACGTAACGTTTCTAACTACCATCCTTCTGCAATTGCTGTGTAACCGTCACACGCTATAGCTTCATATTGAGACTTTTCAATATCCGCTGGCAATTCCTACTACTTACATGTGCATGTTTGTCCAATTTACGTGTAGACTTCTTTGCGCTCTGAATAATTCTTCGGCGAACGTCTGCAATAACTTCTCGTGTGCCCATTGAAGGAATTCTTTGTCGTTTTACATTTTGCATAGATCCGTATGTGCACCAATTTTTGTATAGACACTGTATTGTTCTCTTTGCTGGTAGTTCTCTATCCGGATACTTGACCCCGAAAATTTTGCAAGTTTCCCTAATCGAAACTTTTTTCACCTATGCTTCCACAATCTCAGTTCCTTCTATTGAGAAAGTTATTTTTCAGACCGCAAAGAGAAACGTCCAACTTCACTGATAAAATAAACTGAACTGCTGAGACAAGAATGCTAACGATCGATTATTGCATAAAACTGTCAATTACTGCAACTGTTTACTCTATTGCAGAAGTCGAAATATGGCCTTCGCATTCAAAGTGGAGGCGGGCTACTTTTAAGTGCGGCATCTTGTAATTTTCCACATATTTCACAATACTATTCTGCGTATCCCATAAAAAGCCCAAAATTTTATGTACCGCGAAAATATGAAGACGCACAATATTCGGCGTGTTTACGTTCGTTTTGAAGTACCGTATTTGAAATGCCTCCTCCCACTGAAAATTCCACCGACTGAGAAATACGCACTAATCTGTTTACTTATATCGTCACATTCCTCATGTGTGTGGAGTTAATATTGTAAGCGATGGGATGGTGCTTTTAAAGATAGCGGCGTGAATACGCATCATCAGGAACAAAATGGGCGACCTTCTGTCATTACTGACTATTTGGTGCAGGAAGTTAATGCAAACTTTAAAGAGAAGAGACTCTTTACGATTTCGACGTCATCTGATGAGTTTCCTTAAGTGTCAAGGAGTGTGGTTTATGCAGTTGTTGCCTAATCTCAGGTGGGGAGATTTCTCCAAGGATAATATTCAAAAGCTTGTTGTACGACGCGTAAGTGCCTTAATATTGGTGGGAATTACGTAGAAAAGTAGGCTGAAGTACAGGCTTTCATTTAAAAACTTTCTAAGAAAAATCTACTTTATTTCAAAAGGGTACTTATTTAAGAAACACGCGTCGTGCTTTGGAAAGACGATTAATTATTAAGTATTTTCCGGATTGCAAATGTGAATTTTTACGATGGCAATCAGATACACAAAAGGACAAGCAGTTACACGGAACAGATGGACTACTCTCATGCGTTCATGTCCAAACAGCTGACAAAAGTGTGACTCCAAACGCACGGTCGTTAGAAAGCGGATCCATAGTCAGATGACTTGTTCTGGAGGAAGAAAACAATAAGCCGACAGCTGAGTAATGGTTCTTTCAAGGTGAAACAAAGTATTAATAACTATTCAGCGGTTTAAAACTTCCTTACACATCAATAAGAATTTTTCTGGCTCGCTAGATGTGAACTGTACGTGACTGGTAAAAGAATTTTATGTCCTACCTCCAAGTGTCAACAGCGGGAATCTTGTTTTGTGAGGTGAGAAACTGCCCAACCGCAGGCGTTTGTAACTGAACGGAATTTCATCATGGACAACTGAAGGCGATTCTGGAGAATATTCATGTCAGCTTACAGAAGAAGCTGTTTATTTGATGAATACTGCACACTGGAATGGTGAATCGATACGCTAATCGAGTTCACGGCGTCAAGCGAGCGGCTGATTCACTGGTGGTGCCGCTGTAAATCCGCGCGCTCTTTTAGTCACCAGGCTAGGGAGGGGCTGACGTGTTTTCGCCTTCTGGCAGCCTCTCAAGGCACAGTGACTCTGCGATGAGGGAAGACTGCATTCTGCCAAGTCCTCGTCATCCCACTTCCCCTATCGCATTGCCCGTAAGGACTTGGGGGATTTCTGAAAGAACCGAGCACTCTACAAATGTGTCGGTCATATGACTAAGTCATATGATTTTGCGGCGAAAATAATTTTTAAGGACATCAAAATCTGGAAAACCGAGTTACACGTACTTTTCGCACGTAAAATTAAAACCTTTGTCAAAATCTTTCGGCAAGTGATTATATATAACGTAAACTTATTCTCTTAAAATGGAGCTGTAGCTCCGAAACGCGTAGCACTTAAACAGAAACGAAAAATATTGTCCCCCAAAACCGTATTACACCAGCAGAAATACCCCAATCTGCGAACGGACTTAGCATGGGCGGACATGTGGAATTATTTTCTAAGACCACCGCTCAGCAACAGTGGCGCATTGTCAGAACAGCACTGTTACATTACGGGTAACCTGTGCATCACAGTGTGGGAGTGAAATGTGCCGTCAACTGGAAACTTACTCCAAAGTTGAAGTACGCGGGGCAGTACGAGCCTTGGCAGCCTTGCGTTTTGGTTCAAATGGCTCTGAACATTATGCGACGTAACAGCTGAAGTAGTCAGTCCCCAGAACTTAGAACTACTTAAACCTAACTAACGTAAGGACATCACACACATCCATGTCCGGGGCACGATTCGAAACTGCGACCGCAGCGGTCGCGCGGTTCTAGACTGAAGCACCTAGAACCGCTCGGCCACTGCGGTCGGCAGCCTTGCGTTTTAAATGCACATCAATCCACCGTGAAATTCTGGCGGTATATGGACCAAATGCAATGTCGCGGGATGAAATACAGGGGAAGCAGATTTTCCGGCGACGAGGACGGTTTACGTAAGGGTTATCGAATATCTCCGTAGCAAAGGAACGAATTTTTATCGTCGAGGAACTGAACGACTGGTAGAACGTTCCAACAATGTTTACCGAAACTAATAGATTACTTTGAAAACCAGAGTCATGTATTTGTGTCACTTTCAAGTATGGTACAGCACTAAATAAAAGTTAATTGGCCTGCGCCATACTATCATGTAGCTTGCTCCCCCCCCCCCCCCCCCAAATATGCTGGGAACATTTTATTATACACTGTAGCGCCAAAGAAACTGGTATAGGCATGCGTATTGAAATAGATATGGAAGACAGACAGAATACGGCGCTGCGGTCGCCAACGCCTATATAATACAACAAATGTCTGGCGCAGTTGTTCGATCAGGTACTGCTGCTTCAATGGCAGATTATCAAGAGTTAAGAGAGTTTGAACGTGCTGTTCTAGTCGGCGCACGAGCGATGGGACACAGCATACCCGATTTAGCGCTGGAGTGGGGATTTTCCCGTACGACCATTTCATTTCAGGAGTGTACCGTGAATATCAGGGATCCGGTAAAACATCAAATCTCCGACATCGCTGCGACCGGAAAAAGATCCTGCAAGAACGGGACCAACGGCGACGGAGAAGAATCGTTCAACGTGACATGTGCACCCCTTCCGCAAACTGCTGGTAAATTCCAATGCTGGGCCATCAACAAGTGTCAGCGTGTGAACCATTCAACGAAGTATCATTGATAGTGGCTTTCGGAGCTGAAGGCCCACTCATGTACCTTTGATGACTGCACTACACACAGCTTTACGCCTCGCCTGGGCACGTCAGTACTGATAATGGACTGTTGATGACTGGAAACATGTTGCAGGAAACGAAACCCAGCAAAAAACAACGCGTTTTTGAAAGATCTTTGATGAGCGTCAGACACTGTACATTTTCGTAACACGAAAGTGTAAACAGGAATTTCACCAAACACAGCACGATAGCTTCCGAAGCACTGAAATCGAGATTATGACGCATTTTCGTCGGTCACATCTCATGTCACATGATCTCGCCAGCCATTGACAGCAGATATTCAGAGCATAGGACACGTGATGTAGTCAGCTATATCGCTGTTAAGTGACACACACACACACACACACACACACACACACACACACACACACACACACACTTAATACACATACAGTATAGCTACAAGAATAGCTTATCTTTACATATAATACTGGTCGTCAAATATTTTTTGACGTGTTTTTCCGTAGTTATGGTTAGGCGGAGTCCTAAGAGCACAGTTTAAATCGCAGCAGCTGAATATTTCTGACAAGCACGATTCTGAACTGCACTGTTGTGCTCCGAACATTTCGTGTGTTACCCAGCTGAGTATGTATCCCGTCGAGCACTTCGACTTTTTCGTAGAGAAGTTCATTTCATGTAAAATTGCTGAAGAACTCACTTCACACTGTTTCGAAGGATAATTAAACTTTTTCCCATCGTTATTGCGATTTGTAATCCATGAAACAACTAAAAGAAACATGAAAAATTAACCCTGAAACTTTGCATTTTTTAAGCGCGTGTTACCAAAGATGTAGCAAACACAAATGAGATAGAAAAATTTTAAGTAATGGCATTAATGTCTGGTCGTCTGGGCCCAGGAGTTAAGTGGCTGGTCCTACTATGAAGATGGCACTGCAGCATGTATGGATTGCAAACTATTTTCGAATCGAATCATCATCATCATCCAGGACACGTGTGGCAGATTAAGTACGGATGAGAAGCTGTATTGGTTCGAGGGATGGGAACAGGAAAGGAACCGCGACCCTCCAGAACGGAGGGCAGCGCCGTGAAGGCAGTGGAGCACAAATCACGCGCGGCCGTGGACTCGAGACAAATGGGAGACTGAGTCAGCCTTGTTTGGCCAGTCAGCCGGCGCGGCCTTATATAGCGAGCTCTAGCGTAGCATCGCGGCACCACGGCGGCCGGCGCCTCGCTAGGCGCTGATTTACGTCGCGGCAGCTCTGCCGCCGGCCGCAGAATCAGTGAGGATGAGCAGGCCATTCTCACAACTGCAGCTGTAGAACTACTGTAGGCTACCGTAGACTATCTTAACTAACCGTGGACTACGGTAATTTTCCTAGTAGCTTTCGTCGTACTTGCGTTACCTGTACGTTAGGGGTGTTGCGTAGCTATCGGGGGTTACCTTATAACGATAGCTTTCTTTGCGTATGCGATCAATGTGTTACTAGACGCCCTTTAAAACCGGAAGCGGCGAACTGTGTAGAAACTGATTGAGGATACACAGAGTTTTATATCCCGCCTAGAAGGCGGCGCGTGGATCTGCTCCTGCAAACTGAAGGGTAGGCCGAATGAAGAAAGCGAGTAGGAGCAGGAGGGGACAGGCACTTCGGTACTGCGATTAAAATATTAGATGTTTGCTATAAGCAAAAAGAAGTTAATAAATCCAGAATGAGACTTTCACTCTGCAGCGGAGTGTGCGCTGATATGAAACTTCCTGGCAGATTAAAGATTGGAAGGTAGGAGACGAGATACTGGCAGAAGTAAAGCTGTGAGGACGGGGCGTGAGTCGTGCTTGGGTAGCTCAGTTGGTAGAGCACTTGCCCGCGAAAGGCAAAGGTCCCACGTTCGAGTCTCGGTCCGGCACACAGTTTTAATCTGCCAGGAAGTTTAAGTTAATAAATGGTTACATAACTTTGCGTACATCCCGTCGTGAGTAGTAGAAGGTCTCAATAGCAAGTCAAAACACACTTTAGTTTAAGCGATGTTCCAGGCCGTCTACTCTCGATGAAATGGGCTGAATCTGTAGCGGAGCTCTTAGACCTCCAAAGCAACGGCTAGAGGGCGCTGTCGTCGGTGTCTGTCGTGGTGCCAACCTAGCAGAGCGCACTTATGTTGTGGCATCGTAGGTATCGATATCACAGAGTTGTATAACCTACAAAACATTTGTGTTCTACGTATGTATGTAACTTAAAAGTAAACAGTATTAATTGCAAAATTGAAATAGTCTATGTTTCATTCAGGTTTTATTCGAAACTTGTTGATTTGTAACACTAAACAAAGGGATGTTGTAAAAATACAACAAACAATACAGGTTTATGCGTCATTTCCTCAATAAAAAGGTAAATTTTAAAGAAACGTAAAACAAAAATATACATCTAACATCGCTTCAGTACTTCGTCGAACTTGTATAAAACATGCGTCTATTATTAAAGAGTTGTTTGAGACTGGTTTGATGCAGCTCTCCATGCTACTCTATCCTGTTTAAGCTGCTTCATCTCCCAGTACCTCCTGCAACCAACATCCTTCTGTATCTGTTTAGTGTATTCATCTCTTGGTCTCCCTCTACGATTTTTACCCTCCACGCTGCCCTCGAATACCAAATTGGTGATCCCTTGATGCCTCAGAACATGTCCTACCAACCGATCCCTTCTTCTAGTCAAGTTGTGCCACAAATTTCTCTTCTCCCCAATCCTATTCAATACCTCCTCATTAGTTGTATGATCTACCCATCTGATCTTCAGCATTCTTCTGTAGCACCACATTTCGAAAGCTACTATTCTCTTCTTGTCCATACTATTTACCGTCCATGTTTCACTTCCATACATGGCTACACTCCATACAAATACTTTCAGAAACGACTTCCTGACATTTAAATCTACACTTGATGTTAACAAATTTTTCTTCTTCAGAAACGCTTTTCTTGCCATTGCCAGTCTAAATTTTATATCCTCTCTACTTCGACCATCATCAGTTATTTTGCTCCCCTATTAGCAAAACTCCTTTACTACTTTAAGTGTCTCATTTCCTAATCTAATTCCCTCAGCATCACCCGATTTAATTTGACTACATTCCATTATCCTCGTTTTGCTTTTGTTGATGTTCATCTTATATCCTCCTTTCAAGACACTGTCCATTCCGTTCAACTGCTCTTCCAAGTCCTTTGCTGTGTGACAGAATTACAATGTCTTCGGGGAACCTCAAAGTTTTTATTTCTTCTCCATGGATTTTAATGCCTACTCCGAATTTTTCTTTTGTTTCCTTCACTGTTTGCTCAATATACAGATTGAATAACATTGGGGAGAGGCTACAACCCTGTCTCACTCCCTTCCCAACAACTGCTTCCCTTTCATGTCCCTCGGTTCTTATAACTGCCATCTGGTTTCTGTACAAATTGTAAATAGACTTTTGCTCCCTGTATTTTACCCCTGCCACCTTCAGAATTTGAAAGAGTATTCCAGTCAACATTAATGAGTAACTTTCTCATTTATCAATAATAACAGGAATCTCTTCCCTTTGTTCATTAGGTAGAAAGTAGTATTAAGTTCAAAGTAACAACAGTAAGGCCCAACGATGCCGACCGGCCGCCGCCATCCTCCGCCCACACACTACTTCTCAATCAAGTATCTCCTCAGTCTACCTCATAGGGGCTGAATGCACCCCGCTTGTCAACAGCGCTCGGCAGACCGGATGGTAACCCATCCTAGTGCTAGCCCAGCTCGACAGCGATTAACTTCGGTGACCCGACGGGAACCGGTGTTATCCCTGCGGCAAGGCCGTTGGCACTACTTAACCTAACTCGTATGCTAAGAACATTACACACGCCCATGCCCGAGGGAGGACTCTAACCTCGGGCGGGAGGGGCACCGCGATCCGTGACATGGTCCCCTAAACCGCGCGGCTCCACATCTCCAATAGGACCACGCCCGTTGGTAAAGCAATGTGATGTTCACAATCATACAGGCGACGTCAGCTGTACCATTTAGTCCGTAGGCTACAATGACTAGGCCATGCAAATCAAACGCCAACCTGTTAGTGGAGCCCTCCACGATCGTCTTCGCACCCGCGCCACACAATACGCGTCCACAATCGAGCCACGGGCGCTTTCACCCGGCACGTGCCGTTGGAGATCCCTGGAGGGTACAACTGGACCGGCCCTACAAGTTGGCCTTGCAGCGACCCTCAAACACCAATGAATCAACTCTGCGCCTTAATGAAATGTTCCGAAGCATACTAACACTCTTCCTTTTCAGTTACTTCCAGCATTTCTCCCCGAAGGTACCCAAGTGCAGCACTAAATCTTAACTTTGATTCTTCAGAAAGGGACTAACGTGTGAAAATATAATTCACTTATCACACCATAAGACGGTTTAATACATCGCGTAATCGTGAACTGCAATGAACATCTAAATATAGCACTCATTTATTTGAAATTCAGAGACAAGACAAACAAACACAATGTTTACGCTGCACATAAAATGTAGCGGATGATTCACTGTACTCCCCAGTTGTTAACGATATTTAAGATTTCAGTGCATGCGACGCCCAAAACGAGTTGCGACAAGAGGTTAACTCAGAGGTACAGGCTGCGGCGGTGGAAGACAGGGTGTATCCGGTGTCCTCGTGGAATCATTTTTACGTGGCGGCACGCCTGTTAGCTACTATCGCTAAACCGGTGAGGTCTCAGACGGGTTCAGGCTGTCTTAAGCCATTGATGTCAACATCAAATCTTCTGTTGTACCGTACAAATACAGCGTATCGAGCATCGTTATTGTCGTTGGAGAAATGGCGTAGTGCCTTACGAAAACCTACTCGCGCAACTGTAAATCACAAAATTAATGGTCACTGCGTAGAAATTTCTTTTGAAACAGCAGCGAATTTCGGAGTGTAGATGTAGTGCAAAGTCTGAAGCTTCAATAACATTGTTTGACGTGCTAGTGAAGAATTCTTTAGGCAGTCTTTTCACTGATACAACCGTTGTCTCTTTGAGAGATCATCTTTTGTTCGGAGGCCTACTAGAACAACAGGCAGATTGTCAATCGAGTGATCTGGCTTGGCATTTGACTGGTGGCTCTGTCTATGGAGCCGTTCCACGAGACCGTTTGTAGCAGGGAGGACTCTAACTGCCTCGTTCGCTTTGAACGATAGTGATACGGAGGGCAATCTACTCACGAAATAAGGTCGCCGCACAAGTTGCTGGTGTATGTATTACTCGATAGCTTTCAGGTCAACGACGGGAACTATTAATCGCTGCCAGGACACATTTATATCCTTAGTAAGATGGTACAGGTCTGACGATGTGGACATGGTCAAATCGCTGTCTCAGTCGAGTGAAAGTGCTGAGAGAAGATGTAACCTGCGGAGTCATTTTGCTGAGTTGACAAACATTCACTTGTAGGCACTGCTCCTTCAGTAGCCCTAATTCCTGGACGAGAGAGGCTGTGGAGAGAGGAAATTGCTTGCTTGCGGAAATGTGCTGTAGCAAACGGTCCCCGTTTATGATGTTGAGTCCATGACAGCGTCATCAATGTCGTGTGAACATACCACTTATTCAATGCAACATAAATATTTAATTACGTCGAATAATTTTAACCTGTAAAAGAACATTTATCTATAATCATTTCTTGGAAGTTAAAGAGACCGCACGAATAAAATAAATGTTTGGACTGCATATAAAATGTAACAGAAAATATGCTGCCCACTGAATTTCCGTTCAGCACACCGCTAGTGGTGAGTACAGAGTAGATATTATTTCCATCAGGATCTTATGTCTGTGGAAAGGTACGTGAAACAGCGCACTCATACTACCAAGTCAAGTGAGAGTACCTTAGTCTAGTTGTGGCAAGTATCTAATGCGTTAGCCAAATCCTAAAATATCGCTGTTTCAGTGATTCAACAGATCGTGTGTAACAGGTAGAAGCAAGACACATAGGGTGTGACACGGGATGGCCGTACATTTCGTTTGTACTTTAGCATTGCACTTCGTTACTACATTATCGACGTACTAACACTGGAGCCACAATAAATTACAATTCTCGTTCTATGCAACAGAATGAAGGAGAGTACGTGGAATAAATTATTGTAATGATCATAATGATTGTGTGTTCACGATCCCTCGAACCGCGTCGTTGGCATCCGTATCGTTTCTACTAGGTGACTACTAGGCTACTATCTAGCAACGAAACCGTGTGCACATATGTTACATATGCACATGTCTGAAAGGTAAAAAGTTTCGGACGTGGGTTGATATTGAAATTGATTGCCTGACTGAGATACCACTACTGCAACGTGACTTTAGGAGAATCGTGCAAATGAACAGGGCTCCATATGTGAACGAACTTTTATTGGTTTCGGTTGAGAATCAAGAGAAATGGGCAGTTATGTATTTCACGAAACAGTGTACAGGAACAATGAGTCACAACCATTCATTTCTGTCATAAAAAAGAAGAGGCAGAAGCTTTGTGTGAAGCAAAGCTTGTTTGTTGGATACAGGAAAAGCAGTATGTCTACTAATCAAATACTTAAACTTTTACTACCAGTGGTGGACTGTGTGTTAAGTGTGCGGAAGCCTAATCAGGTCTGACCAGCGCAGAAATCGAACGTATAAAATGAGGGGCATGCGGAATAGTTACAGGCTAGTTTCCCAAGCGGAAGGATAAAGGAAATGGCTCAGGAAAGTGAAATAAAGGAAAGGAAGCTTGGGTACAATGTCCCGTCGACATCACGGTCTTTAGAGACGGAGCAGAAGTCGGCTTGAGTCAAGCATGGGGAAGGTAATCGGCCGTGCCCTTCCAAAGGAGCCATCCCGGCATTTGCCTGGAGCTGTTTAGGGAAATCACGGAAAACCTACATCCGGATGGCCGGACGCGGGTTTGTACCGTCATCCTCAGGGATGCGAGTCCAATATGGTAACCACTGCACCACTTCGTTCGGTGATGTGAAGCGGACATACCTCGAGAAAAAAAATCCCTTTATTAAATTCTGTAGATTTGTTTTCAGGATGTAATCTACGAAATTTTTTATGCTTTAGATGTCGTTCCCTTGGAGACGGTACAGTTAAAATTACACGCTTTACAGTGGCGTGTAAATCGAAATTCTTACCACGTTCCATGCTAACCAGAGCAATCAGATTTTATTTAGCGGCATCTGTCATCATATCGTCAATCTCTGTACGTACTTGGTCCGGGAGACTGGAAAGCTGTTCTGCTGCCATCCAATGTAAGAACATGACAGTACATTTCAACAAAAACCGTACGTATCAGCTACAGAAGAAGTAGCTAACCAATATGAACGTGAAAATCAATCGTTAACACGGTTCCGTCCTGAATTCCAACACCTACAAATCTTAAAAACTTTGAGAAATCATACACTGGAAAAAGAGGATAAACTGTTGAAAGTGAAGAGTTGGGGGTTAGATTGTTTGGGGGAGGAGACCAAACAGCGAGGTCATCGGTGTCATCGGATTAGGGAAGGAAGTAGGCCGCGACCTTCAAAGGAACCATCCCGGCATTTCCCTGGAGCGATTTAGGGAAATCATGGAAAACCTAAATCAAGATGACCGGACGCGGGATTGAACCGTCGTCCTTCAGAATGTGAGTCCAGTGTGCTAACCACTGCGCCACCTCGCTCGGTATGAAAGTGAAGAGAAGAATTCCAAATATATGGTACAATGCAGTGCTCTATCTACCAAGTAGTTTATTGCTGGCTGCAGAGTGCCGTAAAACGTAAGACAGCTTAGCATCTGCTGTAACAGTTCTTTCTTTTCCTTCGCGGGTGTCTCTAACCTCAGCATAGGCAACATATTTCTGCTAAGTTGTGTATTTATCGTCATCAGATGTAAAATGACAAAAGCACGTACCAAAAATCCTACGAAGAGTCCCTTCTTTGGCACCTGCGTTTCGTAGGCAGAAAGTAGGCCACAGCTGGAACAGACGTATGCTCCCACATCATCTCTATTAGACAGGAAGCAATCTGAACCAACTCCACATTTATCAACAAACAACACGTGTAGTAATTAGGGTCGCTCAGAGGCTTCAACTGGAGCAGTGTTCATGCATTGTTTTCGGGGCTTGGTGAATGGGATGCCTGAAGCATCACGTGTTTCCTATTAAGATGACGCAATGCGCGACCTTGTCTGATTCTGTGTCTTGTGCTGCTTCTGCCATTATACTTACAATATAAACTAGATCATGGCGGTAACATCTGCTGCTGTCTTTTACTCGTCGACTAACTACGGTCAATTATTGTATCGGCTTTTTGTCTAAAGGAAGGCACTAAATTACAAAGTTCGGTCCATCACAAAACGATGTCAGTTTCGTCTATTTGTGACTGCTATTAAAGACTTAATGCCTTACTCCCAGGGCAATCAGTAACAATACTGTACACTGGAAAGAGTGCACAGAATATAACACGGTGATTAGCGTCGTTAGAAAATGCTCATTTTTCTTTTTTAATTTCGGACGCACAACTATCCTTTCAGATTTCTGATTTTTGACCCTCTCAAACCGTCATCTTAGATATAGCTGTTGCACAGGAGGGCCATGCGTTGTCTAAACGACTTTTTACACACAAATCCGTCGCCGGTAACTTGTTTTTGCAGAACTGGTTGCCAAGTCTTTGAGAGCCTACGAAGGGCTACTCAAAGTGCCGTTTATAACAAAGTCGACACACTTGAAGAAAGAATGTGTCAATGGGCTCAAATGGCTCTGAGCACTATGGGACTTAACATCTGTGGTCATCAGTCCCCTAGAACTTAGAACTACTTAAACCTAACTAACCTAAGGACATCACATACATCCATGCCCGAGGCAGGATTCGAACCTGCGACCGTAGCAGTCGCGCGGTTCCGGACTGAGCGCCTAGAACCGCTAGACCACCGCGGCCGGCATGTGTCAATGGGGAACATGTAACCACGGACTCAAATCTCAAAAGAGGGGCTGTAAACTGAATTTACTACGTATTTTCAATGCACACTCTTTCATCGGTGAACATAAGCCTACCGTCAAAATCTTAGTGAGCAAATGCTTGCTCAGATCCCTCCAAACGCAGCTTTTTCTGTAGTGACGAGGCACATCTTCATCTTAGTGGGTGCGTGAATAAGCAGAACTTTCGCTACTGGACTGAAAATAACCCCCGAACTATTCATGAAAGACCGCAACATTCTCCTGAAGTGACAGTGTGGTGTGCCGTATCACAATTTGGAGTGGTAGGCCCTTACTTTTTTGAGGAAGGAGTGACCGTGAATTCCACAGGTTATGTTTCAATGTTGCAAAATTTTCTGCAACCAAGAATGGACGAGGTTGTTGAAGAATATGGACTGGAGGACTTTTGGTACCAACAGTATGGAACTACTGCTCTCACAGCTGGAATTTCGCTTGATGTTTCGAGAGAAATGTTTCCGGGACGCCTCGTCTCTGACAAGGGAACCTCCCCATCGCACCCCCTCAGATTTAGTTATAAGTTGGCACAGCGGATAGGCCTTGAAAAACTGAACACACATCAATCGAGAAAACAGGAAGAAGTTGTGTGGAACTATGAAAAAAATTAGTAAAATATACAAACTGAGTAGTCCATGTGTAAGATAGGCAACATCCAGGTGGGTGTAAACACATGAGCGCCGTGGTCCCGTGGTTAACGTGTGCAGCTGCGGAGCGATAGGTCGTTGGTTCAAGTCTTCCCTCGGGAGAAAATTTTAATTTTTATTTTCAGACAATTATCAAAGTTCAGGCACTCACATATAATCATCTTCGCTCTCCAAAATTCCAGGACATGTTCAGATTTGCTTGGGCATATGCAGGATTTGACGGTCTACACACGGAAAAATTTGAAAACGTTAAATACGTATGTTTTGACAGAGCACAAGGAAAAGTGAGCGACTGGGAAACTGTTGGATTCATTTGTTGCAGTTTATGTGACAAACTCTTATGTTTTCATCACTTTTCTGGGAGTAATTATCACATCCACAAGAAAACCTAAATCGGGAAACGTAGAAGAATGTTTTTACCCATTCACCAAGTGTACAAGTTAGGTGGGTCGACAACATATTCCTGTCATGTGAAGCACATGCTGTCACCAGTGTCGTATAGAATATATCAGACGTGTTTTCCTGTGGAGGAATCGTTTGACCTATAACCTTGCAATCAAATGTTTTCGGTTTCCATTGGACAGGTACGTCCTTTCGGCTACTAATCGCACGGGTTTGCGGTGCGGTCGCAAAACACAGACACTAAACTTATTACAGTGAACAGAGACGTCAATGAACGAACGGACAGATCATAACTTTGCGAAAATAAAGAAAGAAAAATTTTCACTCTTGGGAAGATTTGAACCAGGAACCTCTCGTACCGCAGTTGCTCACGCTAACCACGGGACCACGGCGCTCCTGAACGCAGATTGTCCTAGACGTTGCCTATCTTGCACATGGACTATATATATTTTCCTTATTTTTTCATAGTTCCACACAACTTCTTCCTGTTTTCTCGATTGATCTGTGTCCAGTTTTTCCAAGGCCTATCCACTGTGCCAACTTATAACTAAATCTGAGGGGGGTGCGATGGGGAGGTTCCCTTGTGAGAGGTGATGTCGGGTGGCCTTCGCGGTCACCAGATTTGAGAATTTGTGACTACTTTCTTTGGGGATATCTGAAGGAAAAGTTTTTCAAAAGCCGCCCTCACACCCCACCAGAGCTAAAACAGTAGATTATTGACGAAGTGAATGCCATACCCCGTGAAATGTGTGCAAGAGCTGCTCGAAACTTCAGGGATCGTCTACAACAATGTATTGATACTAACGGCCGCCATCTTGAGGACATTATTTTCAAAACTAAATGAATGTAAAACGGTATATTGCACTAATTTAGAAAACAAAAAGTTTTTTCTCTATACATCCAGATTTACTTTTTATTACTTCTTAAAACTGCGTAGTCAGTTCTGCCACACCCTTTATATACACATTTCAATTGAACGATGCAAGCTTAGGCGCTCTTCGCGACTCCCCTCTGCACGCACTCTTCAGACTCTGTCCGTCTCGCGTCGTCGGGGAAGGCATGGGGGGTGGGGTGGGTGAGGGTGCACCACGTGCTTCCCGAACAGCCAGACACTTTCCCTCGAAGGGAACGGGAAGGAACTATGAAATGCACTCTCTGCCAAAGAGTGAAGTACGCAGAAGAAATGGTTTGAGTCAATGTAACTTTTTACACATCCCCATGATCGGAGGGTCTATAAACGATGAGTTGCAATTCTTCTTGATAAGTATAAGGGGCGTTCAAAAAGAAACGAGCCGGAGGCTGGCTGTTGAGACACTTGTCCCACTGTGACAAGGCGGTCAAAGGCCGTCTCATAAAATTTCCTGGGCTGCGATGTTAACCAGTTCCGTACGTACAACTGCACGCCGTCGTCCGAGGTGAATCGTTTGTCCCTATGCTGACGCTGCTCTTTGACCATGATGGCCCCCTTCTGATTCACTTCCTGCAGCACGGGACAACAGTGAATACCCAGCGTTACACTCAAACCTTGACCATCCTTCGCCAAACAATTTAAATCATAACGATCACGCAATTTCACTCGTGGCGTCATTCTCCTCCACGACAATGCAAAGCCTCATACGGCCACCACACACGCGGCACTCCTGCAGAAATTCAAATTGGAGGTTCTCGGCCACCCTGTACACAGTCCGGACCTCCATTCTTGGTCCACTTAAAAAGGCGCTGAGGGGCAAACGATTCACCTCGGACGACGACGTCCAGCTGTGTGTGTGTGTGCGGAACTGCTTAACGTCGCAGCCCCGGGAATTTTATGAGACAGCCGCTCACCGCCTTGTGTCACGGTGGGACAAGTGGACCACGGGCAATACTTTTAACATATAGGTGCTGGATTCTGTAATTGGTTGGTTGGTTGGTTGGTTTGGGGGATGAAAGGGACCAGACTGCTACGGTCATCGGTCCCTTTTTCCAAAGACAAAGAACACCCACAGAGAATAAAAACGAGGAACAGAATAGAACACAGACGAAACAGAACAAGAGAAACTCAAAGACAAGACAAAACGAACTAAAACCACACAGAGTGTGACGGTGGTTGGCCGACCATAGAAATAAAAAAAGGAAAAGCCAACCACTTAGAAACACGTTAAAAAACCAGTTGAAAAGCATAAGCCAAAGGCCAGAATCAACAAAACAATAACATAAATCAAACACTCAGATTAAATGATAAAAGCCCCCTGCCCGAATAAAACGTAAAACTAAGTCAGCCATAGCCGAGTCATCTGTTAAAAGGGCAGGGAGCGTGTCAGGCAGTGCGAACGACTGCCTGAGCACAGCTAAAAGTGGACAGTCCAATAAAATGTGGACCGCCGTCAAAATGGAGCCGCAGCGACATAAAGGTGGGTCCTCCCGTCGCAGTAAATAACTGTGTGTCAGCCGGGAGTGGCCAATTCGGAGCCGACAAAGGACGACTGAGTCCCTGCGGTTGGCTCGCATGGATGACCGCCACACAGTCGTCGTCTCCTTAATGGCACGGAGTTTATTGTGCGTGATCCGATCGTGCCATTCAGCGTCCCAAATCGCAAAAACTTTTCGGCAGAGGACTGCCCGCAAATCAGTCTCTGGGAGGCCAACATCAAGAGACGGTTGTCCCGTGGCCTCCTTCGCCAGGCGGTCAGCATGTTCATTGCCCGGGATACCGACATGACCGGGGGTCCATACAAAGACCACAGAGCGGCCGCAACGCGCAAGAGTATGCAGGGA
Source organism: Schistocerca nitens (assembly GCF_023898315.1). NCBI lineage: Eukaryota > Metazoa > Arthropoda > Insecta > Orthoptera > Acrididae > Schistocerca > Schistocerca nitens. The sequence continues at coordinate 170,914,955 of NC_064617.1, read as the reverse complement.
CTCATGGATAGCCATCACCAGACGGGAACGAGGAAAACACTGGTCGAGAGCTCGTAAACTGCTCAGGGAATCGCTACAGATAACGAAGGACTCACCTGAGCAGGAGCGGATATACTCTAGGGCTCGAAAGATGGCGACCAGCTCCGCAGTGTAAACGCTGCAGCCAGCCGGCAAGGAACGTTGTTCGGAATGGTCCCCTAGAGTGAGCGCATAACCGACTCGACCAGCAACCATCGAGCCGTCGGTGTAAACAATGCCAGAGCCCTGATACGTGGCCAGGATGGAATGAAAGCGGCGGCGGAAGGCCTCTGGAGGGACTGAATCCTTCGGGCACTGTGCCAAGTCGAGCCGAAGGCAAGGGCGACGAACACACCATGGGGGTGTATGCAAAGTAGCCCGGAAAGGAGGTGGAACAGTGAAAACCTGAAGCCCAGAGAGAAGCTCTTTGACGCGGACCGCTATTGTACAACCAGAGCGGGGCCGACGTTCTGGCAGACGGACGACCGATCGTGGGAACAGGAGACGATAGTTAGGATGCCCGGGCGAGCTTAGAACATGGGCAGCATAAGCGGCCAGCAAACGTTGGCGTCGGAACCGCAGTGGAGGTACACCTGCCTCAACTAGTACGCTGTCCACAGGGCTGGTGCGGAAAGCACCAGTGGCAAGGCGTATCCCGCTGTGGAGAATTGGATCCAACACCCGTAACGCAGATGGGGATGCTGAGCCATAAGCCAGGCACCCATAATCCAGGCGGGACTGGATTAACGCCTGGTAGAGCCGTAACAGGGTAGAGCGGTCGGCGCCCCAGCGGGTGTGGCTCAAACAGCGCAGAGCATTGAGATGCCGCCAACACGCCTGTTTGAGCTGCCGGATATGTGGCAGCCAAGTCAACCGGGCATCGAAAACCACCCCCAAAAACCTGTGGGTCTCCACCACAGCAAGCAGTTCGTCGGCAAGATAAAGCTGCGGGTCAGGATGGACTGTTCGGCGCCGGCAGAAATGCATAACGCGGGTCTTGGCTGCCGAAAACTGAAACCCATGCGCTACAGCCCAAGACTGCGCCTTGCGGATAGCGCCCTGTAGCTGACGTTCAACTGCTGCAATGCCAGTAGAGCTGTAATAAAGGCAGAAGTCGTCAGCATACAGGGAAGCGGAGACAGAATTTCCCACGGCCGCAGCAAGCCCGTTAATGGCTATTAAAAACAGACAGACACTTAAAACAGAACCCTGTGGCACACCGTTCTCCTGGACGTGGGAGGAACTACACGAGGCCGCGACTTGCACGCGGAACGTACGACACGACAGAAAATTGCGGATAAAAATCGGCAGAGGACCCCGAAGACCCCATCCATGAAGCGTAGAAAGGATGTGATGACGCCATGTCGTATCGTACGCCTTCCGCATGTCGAAAAAGACAGCGACCAGGTGCTGACGGCGGGCAAAGGCAGTACGGATGGCCGACTCCAGGCTCACCAGATTGTCGGTGGCGGAGCGGCCTTTACGGAACCCACCCTGAGACGGAGCAAGAAGGCCCCGAGACTCCAGTACCCAATTCAAGCGCCGGCTCACCATCCGTTCAAGCAACTTGCAAAGAACGTTGGTGAGGCTAATGGGACGGTAGCTGTCCACCTCCAGAGGGTTCTTTCCAGGTTTCAAGACGGGGATGACAACGCCGTCCCGCCATTGCGACGGAAACTCCCCCTCGACCCAAAGACGGTTGTAAAGATCGAGAAGGCGCCGCTGGCAGACCACTGAAAGGTGTTTCAGCATCTGACAGTGGATGCCATCCGGCCCAGGAGCGGTATCAGGGCAAGCAGCTAGGGCACTGCGAAATTCCCACTCACTAAATGGAGCATTGTAAGATTCTAGGTGGTTGGTGCGAAACGAAAGGCTCCGACGTTCCATCCGCTCTTTAATGGAGCGGAAGGCCTGGGGGTAATTCGCAGAGGCGGAACTCATAGCAAAATGCTCTGCTAAGCGATTTGCAATGACGTCGGAGTCAGTACAAACTGCTCCATTCAGTGAGAGCGCAGGGACGCTGGCAGGGGTCCGATGGCCGTAGACGCGTCGAATCTTGGCCCAGACCTGCGATGGAGTGACATGGAGGCCAATGGTGGATACATACCGCTCCCAGCACTCCTTCTTGCCTTGGCGGATAAGGAGGCGTGCCCGCGCACGCAGCCGTTTGAAGGCGATAAGGTGGTCGATGGAGGGATGTCGCTTGTGACGCTGGAGCGCCCGCCGGCGATCTTTAATCGCTTCAGCGATCGCAGGCGACCACCAAGGCACAGCCTTCCGCCGAGGGGACCCAGAAGAACGGGGAATGGCAGATTCGGCGGCAGTAACGATGCCGGTGGTGACCGATTGAACCACCGCATCAATGTCATCAGTAGGGAGAGGCTCAAAAGCGGCAGTGGAGGAGAACAAGTCCCAGTCAGCCTTATTCATAGCCCATCTGCTAGGGCGCCCAGAAGAGTGGCGCTGTGGTAGTGACAAAAAGATCGGAAAGTGGTCACTACCACACAGGTCGTCATGCACACTCCATTGGACAGACGGTAAGAGGCTATGGCTACAGAGTGAAAGGTCAATGGCGGAGTAGGTGCCATGCGCCACACTGAAGTGTGTGAAGGCACCATCATTTAACAGCGAGAGATCGAGCTGTGACAATAAACGCTCAACGATGGCGCCTCGACCTGTTGCCACTGACCCACCCCACAGAGGGTTATGGGCGTTGAAGTCGCCCAATAGCAAGAAAGGTGGCGGCAATTGGGCGACTAGTGCAGCCAGGACATGCTGCGAGACATCACCATCCGGTGGAATGTAAAGGCTGCAGACGGTAACAGCCTGTGGCGTCCACACGCGTACAGCGACAGCCTCTAAAGGCGTCTGGAGAGGGACAGACTCGCTGTGCAGAGTGTGAAGGACATATATGCAGACGCCACCAGACACCCTTTCATAAGCTGCTCGGTTCTTATAGTAACCCCGATAGCCACGGAGGGCGGGGGTTCGCATTGCTGGAAACCAAGTTTCCTGGAGAGCAATGCAGAAGAAAGGGTGAAGGCTGATAAGTTGGCGGAGCTCAGCTAGATGGTGGAAGAAACCGCTGCAGTTCCACTGGAGGATGGTGTGGTCCATGGCTGGGAAAGGCGTGACGGGACTGGGAAGGCAGATTACGCCGCCGGATCACCTGCTGCCTCCGACTGAGCACCCGCGCTAGTGCCATGCATGGCGTCTGAGGGACCGCCGAGATCGAGGTCCTCAGCGGACGCCAGAATCTCCACCTCATCTTCGGACGCAGAGGGAGAAGGTCGCGGCGGGACAGGTGCCACCGCAATTTCAGGATTCTTGGGAGCCTTTTTCTTTGACTGCTTTGCTCGCTGTGCCTTTGGGGGATCTGGCTGGGAGGGCGTCACTGGGTCAGTCTCAGGGACTGAAGACGACCGCGACGCCCTACAACCAGCGACCGGTGGTTTTTTGGCAGACTGGCGAGTGTCCGCTTTGGCACTGGGCAAAGCCTGGGATGGGAGGGCCCCAAGGGACCCCTTCCGGGCGAGAGGAGCCGAAGAAGGCCCACGCTTCTCCGGCTGTGAAGGGGGAACAGATGTCCCCGGTGGTTGGGGTGGTGTTGCTCCGGAAGTAGATGGAGCAGGAGCAACAGGGAGTGAAGTGCCCCCCACAACCGAGGGGGCCGGTGATGGCTGACAGAGCTGAGTTCGAACTGTTGGGGACGACACTGAAGAAGTTCGAACAGGTGTTGCAGCAGCAGCAGCATAGGTGGACGGCATGGGCACAGGATGTAGCCTTTCAAACTTCCGCCGTGCCTCGGTGTAGGTCAGGCGGTCCAGGGTCTTATATTCCATTATCTTCCTTTCCTTCTGGAAGATCCAACAGTCCGGCGAGCAGGGGGAATGGTGTTCTCCGCAGTTAACACAGATAGGAGGCGGGGCACATGGAGTATCGGGATGAGATGGGCGTCCGCAATCTCGACATGTGAGGCTGGAAGTGCAGCGGGAAGACATATGGCCGAACTTCCAGCACTTGAAGCACCGCATCGGGGGAGGGATATAGGGCTTGACGTCACATCGGTAGACCATCACCTTGACCTTTTCCGGTAACGTATCACCCTCGAAGGCCAAGATGAAGGCACCGGTAGCAACCTGGTTGTCCCTCGGACCCCGATGAACGCGCCGGACGAAATGAACGCCTCGTCGTTCGAGGTTGGCGCGCAGCTCGTCATCAGACTGCAAAAGGAGGTCCCTATGGAAAATAACACCCTGGACCATATTTAAACTCTTATGCGGTGTGATCGTAACAGCAACATCCCCCAACTTGTCACAAGCAAGTAACCGCCGTGACTGGGCAGAGGATGCCGTTTGTATCAGGACCGATCCAGAGCGCATTTTTGACAAACCCTCCACCTCCCCAAACTTGTCCTCTAAATGCTCGACGAAGAACTGAGGCTTTGTGGAGAGAAAAGACTCCCCATCAGCCCTCGTACAAACTAAGAATCGGGGCGAATATTTGCTACTGCCATCCTGAGATTTACGTTCCTCCCACGGCGTGGCCAGAGAGGGGAACGTTTTCGGATTGTACTTTTCAGCATTAAATTGAGCCCGAGAACGCTTAGAGACTGCTGGCGGCTGGCCGCCAGCGAGAGAAGAAGTGCCACGCTTCATTGCGTGTCATCCACCCTGATGCCACCTACTCCGACCAAGGGCCCTCCCCACGGGCGCCACCCAGCCACAGCAAAGGCCACCTGGCAGGATGGCCATTGCCGGGAGTCCCGATGCCCCAAGGAGATGGGCATCTACTCCTTGGCATACGTGGGGAGTGAACGGCGCAGGCATCAGTAGAGCGATCCCTGTGTAGTCAGGGGGCTACAACCAAGAGGGTACATGGCGGCCCCACCACAACGGACTGGCTACCGTGCTGGATCTTAGGTGCAAAACTGTCCAAGGTCGTCGTCGCAGTTAAAAGAAACACTGCAGAGTGCAGCGTGGTAATCGCCCAAGAGATCGAAAACGAGCGGGACACCATTGCAACGACGAGAAAGCCGGCTAAAGGTCTAATTGCACGACGGATACAGTGCACCATGTAAGGCGCCCTTCCCCAATTGGCTCGCTCTTCGGAATAATTTAGAAAGATGGAGGTCAAACCCGAGAGGGGACCATCACATAAGGCCGAAACATTTGAGACTCCTTTTAGTCGCCTCTTACGACAGGCAGGAATACCGCGGGCCTATTCTTACCCCCGAACCCGCAGGGGGTGATTCTGTAATTATGCCTTCGCTCGTTACTTTTTGAACGCCCCTTATAGAAAGGCCGCCCAAGCGTATCAGGTTATTCGTGTTTGTTACTAGGCCTGGTAGGGTATTTAGGTGGACATGGACAGTGTCAGATATTGCGTGATCACTGTAAAGAACACGGAGATGCCACGTACACGTCTGAGACTGTGTTATCAGCATCTGACCGAGTTTGAAAGGGCTGCAGTGTACTCCTCGCGATGGCCCGATGTTCGACTGCACGGGGACGCGACGGCCGACGTACTCATCGTCGAGGTTTTGGTCGACCAGGTCAGACAATCATAAGGAACAATTTTGTATCGTACACTAAGTACATCGTAACTTCCTCAGATGTGCGCCTTCTATCTGAGAATAAGTAATGGACTACCAGCAACATTCTTTGTCAACTCGGCTCACTAGTCGGGAGCGATCGCAAACCCGACTAGGCAATTACCGTCCCGTGATTAGGCCACCGTTAACACCGCAACAGAAACGGCTGCGTTTGGAGTGGTGCTGGGGGGGCGTGGCCTGCTGATGAATGGCGCCACACTTTGTTCAGCGAGGAATCATGGTTCTACACTACCCGGGCGACCATCGTCAGCGAGGAAAGCAGCGACCGGGGCAGAAGCCCGATTCTTCCAATGTTTTTGAGAGGCATAGCAGTGTTACTCCTGGCATCTTGGTGATGGGACAAATCGGGTAGGACTTCACGCCACGGCTGGTAGTAGTGGACATAACTGTCGGCACAACGGTACGTGATGATATCCTGAATCCTCAGATTTTACCTTTCAAGCGACAGTATCGTGGTGCCAGTTTTGAACAAGACAATGCTCGCTCACGCATGTACGCGTCTATGAACGATCTGCGTGATGCTGAGGTGTGTGTGTGTGTGTGTGTGTGTGTGTGTGTGTGTGTGTGTGTGTGAGAGAGAGAGAGAGAGAGAGAGAGAGAGAGAGAGAGAGATCAGGTTAGACGACGGCTGTGTGTCGGAGCCAGAAACCAGGTTATCAACGATCCATTACGACAGTTATGCGTCATCTTCCCTCACGCTGTAACGGTTTTGTGACACCCTTCGCAACTGAACAGTCCATGTGTCCAGAACAGAGCGACTAGGGTTGGGAAAACCGACCGGTTAAAATCGATACCGGTTTTTCAGTTCTGAATAACAGGTATTTTTGTATTTGTGTTGTCCCTGTTGTAACAGGTGTATTTTTTATTAATAATCGAGGAAAAATATCGGAATATGAGCCGTAGCAGCAGCGAATCAATTTCTTTTTTAAATAAACCTTTTCTTTAAAAAATAGTAATTTATTTATAAAAATTGTATTGGTTTGAAATGCTGCGTTATAGAAAATGGAAAAGCGAAGACTGCTATTTTAATACCAATGCCGACAGAAACGCACGACATAAAAACTGGTACAGCATTGCTGAGACAATGATGTCCCTGTGTTGCCGTGTGTGGGGGTTACGCGTGTACGTGGAGTGTGCAAGATTTGCCCCCCACCCGGTTTACACGCTGGTTTCGTGTCATGTCGCGGCGGACATCCCTTTCATTGCATGAAGGCACAACTGTTCTCTGCAAACATTTTTACGAAGTGACGTAGCAATGCAGCGCAATGCTTCATTTGCTTTAGAAGATTAAACGTTCATCTGCCATTCTACGAAATAATAACAGTATTAAATTTTAAAATACTTAACCATTAATTCACAGTAAACAAAAATAGAAAGCAGATATGCTGCCTGTTTCTACCCAGTATTCCTTTATCTGCTTGTAGCCCCCCTTGAAAATGGACAAGTTAAAACGAAGAACAGTTCCTTCAACCGCAGTTTTCACCCTTTACCATTGACCAATCGCTATGCTGAAGTAGTGGTGTGATCACAATTTAATATTCTGATTCTATGTATACTGTGAAACTGAAAGAGTAAACATTTTTGAATCTTTGTTCGATATCTATGTTTAGCACAGGAACTAAGAGAAATAGATATTTAAAAAAAAAAAACAGAAAATCTGTTATTTGAGAAACCGGTTATTTTGAACAGTTTAACAGTCAGGTTACACTGGCGAGAACCGGTTATTCATCGATAATCGCCATCCCTAACCGAAATCCTTGTGGCAAAGTGGAAGCTCCATGCGAACTGATATCTAATGCTTGACGACAGGCTCCGAACATCTAATAAATTTTATTGTGCATATGAGACTATGTTGCATACTACGTCCAACAAGGTCCATTACAATAATGTGGTGTTCAAATCAACTTTCTGGTTGAGCAAGGCTTTACTTTTAGTTGGTCTATGACCGATTAGCTTCATACAAATAATCATGCGGAATTGAAGGAAGCAGAAACAGCACATCATTACGTCTCTCTTTTCAATTGTAATTACTGAAAAACTGACGTTCAGCGTGCCTTCGACTGTGTTGCTGCTGCTGCTTCTGTTCTGCCCCGAGCAGTGATGCGACGCCATATTAGCTATATCCTTTCCGGGCGCGTCACTGGCCGCTGGAATGCTGGCTGAGGACACACAACAGAGCTTTCTGCACGTGAAGTCGTCGACATTCCTTTGATAACAGCAGCGTTCCGGCGAACAACTGCTCGTTCTGGCTCCAGCACCCAGTGGTTAATGGCGCGCCATAAATGCTTCAGCACACGTGCATGGAATCGTAAAAGACATAGCCTCGTGCAAATCTCATCACACCCTGACGTGGCGTGTGACTACCACTACAAGCAGCTAACACGTCAACTACGACAATTACAAGCTTTCGCCCAATGATACCTCATGGGGTGATCGACGCGACATACGAGTTGGCAAAGAACGCACTTCTTTATTATACGAGGGGCGTTCAGTTCGTAATGCAAGACTTTCTCAAAGCACGTTGGTTTTTATGAAAGATTCCAATACACCGCATTATTCCCTACTCTTTTGGCTACGAAACCTGTTGTTCAACATATTCTCCATTAATGCGAAGTTACTGGTAGAACCGATATGCCCGCATGGTGCCTCTCTGCCGCAACAAGTCGGAGCCAGCGTCGTCTCACTGCTTCAATAACCTCCCCATCATCCACGTACTGTTTCCCGCGGAGTGCATTCCTTCATTGGACCAAACAGAAGGAAGTCGGAGTGTGCCAGATACGGGCTTAGGATGGACGAGTAAGAACAATCCAATGAAGTTTTGTGAGCTGGTTTGGTGTGCGCAGACTTTTGCGAGGCCTTGCGTTGTCCTGGGGAAGTTCGTTTGCATTTTTGTGGTGGCGAAGACGCTGAAGCCCTTTCTTCCATTTCCTGAGGGTAGCACCCTACACTTTAGGGTTGCCGTTGCACCATGGACATCAAACTGAATAATTCTTTCAGAGTCTCAGTAAGACCGTCAAGCATGACCAGGGTGCATCTTTGAACTTTTTCTTTGGGAAGCTGGTGGTTTGGAGATACTCAATGGATTGTCGTTCCGTTTCTGGTTCGAAGTGATGAACCCATTTTTCATCGCCTGTGAGGATCTTTGACAAAAATTATCACGCTCAGCCTCTTACCACTTGTTAGGCGACTAGAAACGCAGCAGGCGTACACCTTTGAATACCCCAACTTGTGGACGAGTGTGTCAGCACTACCAACAGACACATCCAGTTGGGCAGCGAGGCGTTTCATTCTGACCAGTGGATCACCTCTAATGAGAGCATTCGCACGTTCCAACACTGTAGGAACCATAGCGTGTGCGGTCGGCCGGCACGCGGCAGCTCGGAAAGGTTTGCGCGATTTTGTTGCGTTGATGAGCGGCGCCTCGTCCAACGACTCGCCGTGCTTTTGTTCACTGATAGGTCTCAGAAGACATTCTGCACGCGAATATGAATATCTACGATGCTCTGGTTTTCAGCCAAAGGAAATTCAATGACAACACACTGCTTGGGACGCACCTCCGTTACCGACGCCATTTTCAAGGCTACATATAGCGCCGCCACCTATTGAAGCTTTACGGAAGTACGTGGTACAAGACGCCTATGCAAAGGTCGCGCAATTCCTGTAAATTATGGGAAGGTAGTTTGAGGGCGCGAAACTGGCGCCCGATGGCGATACAGATGTGTTCCGTCGGTTTCAGATCTGGCGAATTTGGAGGCCAAGATATCAACTGGGGGTATATGCCCACTATGTACAGTAGCTACGCGGAGTCGTCGTCGTCGTCGTCGTCGTCGTCGTCGTCGTCGTCATAAGGTAATCAGTCTTTCAAATGATTTAAGGCTGGCCTCCATCTTTTTACTACCTTGTCCTAATCTCTCTATCTCTACGTTAACTGTTACTACCAACATCTATAACCTGTTTTGCATACTCTGGTCTTCACCTGCACTCAACTTTCTACTGTACCTTCCAGCGCCAGCTTAACTATTCCTGGATGTAGTAGCAGACGTTCCATTAAACTGTTCGTTCTTCTGGCAAGGATCTTCTGTAGTCATCACCCCCCCCCATCTCCCCCTTTTTGGTACCTCTTTATTTATTTTCCTTAAACGTGTTTCGACAGCACCACATTTCGAAAGCTTTCATTTTCTACGTCTATACTCTGCAGGCCGCCTTACGGTGTGTGGTGAAGGGTACTTTGTGTAGCATTGTCACCTCTCCCTCCTCTTCCAGCCGCGAAAAGTTCGCTAGGGAAAAAGATTACTGGTAACATTCCATGTGACCTCTAATCTCTCCCATTTTACCGACGTGGTCCTTCCGTTTGATATAGCCAGGAGAACTCTTGTAGGAACGTACGCTTTCCCAACTTTTTCAGTAAACTACATCGTGATGCTGAACGCCTCTCTTTAACGTCTGCCACTGAAGTTGGCTAAACATCTCCGTGACGCTTTCGTGACGAAAGGCACTGCTCTTCGTTGGATCTTACCTATTCGCTCTATTAATCCAATCTGGAACGGATCTCAGACTGACGAGCAATATTGAAGTACTGATCGAACGAGGGCAATGTAAGCTATCTTCTTTGTGGGTGGTCTAAACCTCCTGAGGATTTTGTCAATGAACTACAACCTAATATCTGCATCACCTGCGATTAGTTTTATTTGGTCGCTCCACTTCTAACAGCTCCGTACGCATACTCACTGATATTTTACAAATGTGACTGCTTCCAGTGAATCCTCCAATAATTGGTATTTTTATTTAAGTATAAGCAATACGTCACAGTACCTTAATGGCCAATTTCCAATCCCCGCAGCAAAAGTCAATCCTCTGCAGGCCTTCCCCACTTCGCTACAATTTTCTAGCGTTCCTATTTCTCAGTAGACGACAGTATCACCTGTGAAGAGCCTTATGAATCTTCCGACGTTACCCACTAGGCCAATAGCATATGTGGTGTAAAGTAATAGTCCTGTGATACTCCCTTCGAGTACACCCGAAGTTACTTCTACATCTAAAGATTTCTCTTGATTGGCAGAATGGCATCCTGTACTCTTATTTTGTTCAACAGGGGGGACGCGGAACTGTACAGCACATCTTCCAGAAGCCAAGGAACACGTCATCAACATGGACGCCGGTATCTACTGGTTCCTAGGACTACTGAACGAACAGAATGAGCTGGATTTCTCACGGTCTTTATTTTCAGAACTTGGGTTGGTTCCTACAGAGACAATTTTCGATCCCCAAAAAGGTCATAAAACGGGAGCATGAACCAAGTTCAACAGTTCTGCATGAGACGGAGGTCAGAGATATAGGCTTTTAGTTTTGTGCGAGTGTTCGACGACCCTTCTTGAAAAACGGGAATGACCTGCTCATTTTTCCAATTACTAGGAACGCTTCGCTCCTTCACCGACCTAAGGTACTCTGCTGCTACACGAGGAGAAAGCTCTTTTGCATACTCTACACAAAATAGTACTGGAATCCCGTCATGTCCAATGCTCTTTCCTTTGCGAGCGAGGTTTGTTTCCTTTCTATCGATTTCCAATGGTCCATTAAAGCTGTTCTTCAGACGCAGCCGTTGAGCAACTTCCTCCTCAGCTCCATATCAACATCTGGCATCAGTAGACCTCCTTTACGGAAGGAAGCTGCGTTCGCCAGCCACAACCACTTGGGAAATCTTCCTTGTTTCGGCTAACCTGTAAATGTTTCTTCCTACACAGAAGAATTACATTTTTCACTGCCCTGTCGCTCCCAATTTTAATGTTAAGCAAGTTGCTATCTTCTGTCACCCCTTTGCCTTCATCCACTTGATTCCCAAAGCCATACCGAGTGCGAAGTGCACTCAGGTGACTTAAGTAACAGGGCAGCGATATGAACATCTAGAGATGGTGGTAATATCGCGTACACAATGTATAAAAAGGGCACTATACTGGCGGAGCTGTCATTTGTATGCAGGTAATTCACTTGCAAAGGTTTCCGACGTGATTATGGTTGCACGACGGGTTAACGGACTCTAAACGCGGAATGATAGTTGGAGCTAGATGAAGGTTCGCCGATGACGTAATTCTGTCAGAGACAGCAAAGGACTTGAAAGAGCAGTTGAACGGAATGGACAGTGCCTTGAAAGGAGGATATAAGATGAACATCAACAAAAGCAAAACGAGGATAATGGAATGTAGTCGAATTAAGTTGGGTGATGCTGAGGGAATTAGATTAGGAAATGAGACATTTAAAGTGGTAAAGGAGTTTAGCTATTTGGGGAGCAAAATAACTGATGATTGTCGAAGTAGAGAAGATATAAAATGTAGACTGGCAATTGCAAGGAAATCGTTTCTGAAGAAGAGAAATTTGTTAACATCGAGTATAGATTTGTCAGGAAGTCGTTTCTGAAAGAATTTGTATGGAGTGTAGCCATGTATGGAAGTGAAACATGGACGATAACTAGTTTGGACAAGAAGAGAATAGAAGCTTTCAAAATGTGGTGCTACAGAGGAATGCTGAAGATAAGGTGGGTAGATCACGTAACTAATGAGGAGGTATTGAATAGGATTGGGGAGAAGAGAAGTTTGTGGCACAACTTGACTAGAAGAAGGGATCGGTTGGTAGGACATGTTTTGAGGCATCGAGGGATCACAAATTTAGCATTGGAGGACACCTTGGAGGGTAAAAATCGTAGAGGGAGACCAAGAGATGAATACACTAAGCAGATTCAGAAGGATGTAGGCTGCAGTAGGTACTGGGAGATGAAGAAGCTTGCACAGGATACAATAGCTTTGGGAACTGCATCAGACCAGTCTCTGGACTGAAGACCACAACAAACAACATCGAAACAGCAAGGTTGAGTATTTCTGCAGGGGGCTTCCACCGACTTGTTGAATCCATGCCAATGGCAAGGAGCTATCCGAAGACTTGTCACCTCAGTGTATATCACCACCCTTCACCATAACATCTGCAGGACGGAAAAAAACATGGGAGGCGCATGTAGGTGACGAGCAGGCGGCCAAGTGACACGTTCGTGGTGACGTCAGGGGGGACGTGGGTGTTGCAGCGGCCTTGACACGGTTCTAGCCGGGCACCTGCTGTAGCGCGGCTTGGCGCTCGCTGACACAGGCGGCACACAGCGGCCGGGCCGCAGGCAGACGGACACTGGCGGTGACAATGGGCGGCGCGCGCCTCGCCTCACACGGACAAAGGCGGGGGCGGATGCACGGGCCGGAGACCGGCGACTCGCGAGCAAATCACTCTCCCGCCCTCCTCTTGCTGCAGGCGGCTCTCTGTGCACTCAGCGGTCGGGTATAACGGCGACTACTAACAGTTAATTACCGACAATTAGTGTGACCACAGTATTTACAAATAGAACAGTCTCTGCGTCAGCCACTTGTTCATTGTGCCACTACGCGTTTCGACGGTTCACTCCATCTTCAGGTCGAGAATTTTTTCATTTACACAGCTGGTGTTGGTGAAGATTACAGACGTCTTTCCACAGTACCGACAGAGGTTTTTGTAGGTTATGTTGCGTCTCTTGTTAATGAAAATCTTTATTTAGAACAGGTACTTTTGAGGTTAGAAAACATGAATTTGTGACAATGAATTGTACTTTCAGGGACGGCAGAGTCCGCATACTACTGCCTGATTTCTATCTTCTCCACTGTTCACTGCGTTTACACTGCCGCTTGAAAAGACGATGTAATTTTACAGATACGCCTGTTTACACTGGATACAATGATGAAAGATTAACTTAAAAAAAAATAATTTGCTGATTGGCGACTCCATATCGTGTGCACAATGACCATATACACTCCTGGAAATGGAAAAAAGAACACATTGACACCGGTGTGTCAGACCCACCATACTTGCTCCGGACACTGCGAGAGGGCTGTACAAGCAATGATCACACGCACGGCACAGCGGACACACCAGGAACCGCGGTGTTGGCCGTCGAATGGCGCTAGCTGCGCAGCATTTGTGCACCGCCGCCGTCAGTGTCAGCCAGTTTGCCGTGGCATACGGAGCTCCATCGCAGTCTTTAACACTGGTAGCATGCCGCGACAGCGTGGACGTGAACCGTATGTGCAGTTGACGGACTTTGAGCGAGGGCGTATAGTGGGCATGCGGGAGGCCGGGTGGACGTACCGCCGAATTGCTCAACACGTGGGGCGTGAGGTCTCCACAGTACATCGATGTTGTCGCCAGTGGTCGGCGGAAGGTGCACGTGCCCGTCGACCTGGGACCGGACCGCAGCGACGCACGGATGCACGCCAAGACCGTAGGATCCTACGCAGTGCCGTAGGGGACCGCACCGCCACTTCCCAGCAAATTAGGGACACTGTTGCTCCTGGGGTATCGGCGAGGACCATTCGCAACCGTCTCCATGAAGCAGGGCTACGGTCCCGCACACCGTTAGGCCGTCTTCCGCTCACGCCCCAACATCGTGCAGCCCGCCTCCAGTGCTGTCGCGACAGGCGTGAATGGAGGGACGAATGGAGACGTGTCGTCTTCAGCGATGAGAGTCGCTTCTGCCTTGGTGCCAATGATGGTCGTATGCGTGTTTGGCGCCGTGCAGGTGAGCGCCACAATCAGGACTGCATACGACCGAGGCACACAGGGCCAACACCCGGCATCATGGTGTGGGGAGCGATCTCCTACACTGGCCGTACACCACTGGTGATCGTCGAGGGGACACTGAATAGTGCACGGTACATCCAAACCGTCATCGAACCCATCGTTCTACCATTCCTAGACCGGCAAGGGAACTTGCTGTTCCAACAGGACAATGCACGTCCGCATGTATCCCGTGCCACCCAACGTGCTCTAGAAGGTGTAAGTCAACTACCCTGGCCAGCAAGATCTCCGGATCTGTCCCCCATTGAGCATGTTTGGGACTGGATGAAGCGTCGTCTCACGCGGTCTGCACGTCCAGCACGAACGCTGGTCCAACTGAGGCGCCAGGTGGAAATGGCATGGCAAGCCGTTCCACAGGACTACATCCAGCATCTCTACGATCGTCTCCATGGGAGAATAGCAGCCTGCATTGCTGCGAAAGGTGGATATACACTGTACTAGTGCCGACATTGTGCGTGCTCTGTTGCCTGTGTCTATGTGCCTGTGGTTCTGTCAGTGTGATCATGTGATGTATCTGACCCCAGGAATGTGTCAAAGTTTCCCCTTCCTGGGACAATGAATTCACGGTGTTCTTATTTCAATTTCCAGGAGTGTATGTTAAATTAAAACGAAGGTCAGCGTTGGTCATAATATTGATGTTTTATTGGTAGCAGAATCTATTTTCTATCATATAGTGATCATCTTCGGTGCTGTACACATGAAACTCAGATACTGTTATCAAGTTATCAATAACCAAAACTGAGAAGCGATCACAATAACTGAGTTATTGTCTACAGCACCGAAGATCACTATGTGATCGAAAATAGATTCTGCTATCAACACAACATCAATATTACGACCAACGCTGACATTCCTTTTAATTTAAAAATAATTTGTGGTAAAACAATTTTATCTTTTATCGTTTTATCCAATGTACAGAAGCATATCTGTTACATGTATATTATCTTTGAAATGACTGTGTACACGTAATGTACCTTGAAGATGACGTGCATCAGGCAGCAGTATGCAGACAAGACTCTACCATCCCTGTAAGTATAATCCACTGACAGAAATTTGTGTTTCTTAACCTTGGAAGTTCCTTTTCTAAAAATTTTTATTATTAGTAAAAGACGCAAAATAACCTACACCACCCTTGGTCTGCTCTTCTGAAGAGAAGTCTGCGCTCTTCACCAACATCAGCCATGTAAATAAACAATTGTCCACCTGAAGATGATGGTGTGAACCATCGGATAGCGCAGTGGCAAAATAAACACGTGATTGACGCAGTAATTGCTTTATTTGTTTCTGTCAACAGTCGCAGCCCTCATGTCCTCTTGGGGATGAAATATTCATAACAGTGTTCGTTGTATTTTTCAGTGCACCAGTCGCTGGAAATAACAGTCTACTACATTAATTCGTGTCTTACTGTGTTTCTGTTCTTGTCTTCCAATAAAACCAGAATGTAACATGCAGTAACATAAAGTTATGCTCTTGTAGGTTAGCACCTTGGTGGTTGGCGGCCATGGAGCGAGTGTAAATGATTCTGATCCATTCTTTTGCATCCTAGGTCTGCAACTACTATGCGATGCGTATCAGGTGTTGTAATATCTCCTAAGAATAAATCTCCCCTGTAGGTGTATGAAACCGCACGACTGATCACTAAAGTCTGCTTTACACGGTCTGAGTTATACTATACAAGACACACACAATCCCTTACAGGAAAAAAGTTGGAGATCCTAATGACGTGAGGTTGGGCTCCCCTGTTACTGTCACTGAGCTTCCGAATTATATTATTTCTGGCTTAAACTTTTAGCTTGGTGTTGAAACCTTGCTTGCTGCATGTTTAAGACCTGTCTAATGTGACGCCAAGGTATTTAGGCTTAAAGTTTAAAAATCGCAGACCTTCATTTCCTGAGCCTTAGGATTTAGGTGTTCTTACCATAATATTCAGTGAAAAGTTGTCAGGGTGCTGTTTGGACTTTTTCAATTTCCTGGAACTTTTTTTGCTTGGGTTGCTAAACCAAGATCAGCTGCCACTACATGGATTTTTATGCATCCCGCAACACTTTCAAATACCACACGTAAGATTTTGATATTCTGACACATTATACAGAAAAAAAATGAACAGCATATTTTTGTGGGAAATTTACTGTAGTTAAATTTTGTACTGTAATGTTTTCAAGTCTTCGAGTTTTCAAGAAAAACGCGTTTGAATGTCACTTCTGTACATTTTGCTTTAATAATTCTAAAAATACAGCCGCTGGCGAAAACTGTTCCCAGTACAAAATTTTAACTACATGACGTTTCTTACAAGAAGGTCCTCATCTTTTATTTTTTCTTTACAGCTAATAGCTTACATGCAGCGAGCGAGAGAATATAAAAATCTTTTAAGTGATATTTGAAGACTTTGCAGGATGATATAACCCAGCGGTAGGGACAACCGAATCTCTGTGTAATTAAGGAGTATAAAGGATGAAACACTTCCTTGAGGCATACTCATCTTTTGGTTTCTCCAGTTATTGTCTTTCTTTAAACTCAACGGGCGACTTTCTATTGTAAGCGATGAATAATAAACGAGAACAATTAACACTAGCTCCAGCTTTCACTTGAAACGGCCATACAAAATGACGATGAATCTGTTCTTCACGAGCCTGAGTGGGGAGGATGGGTAGCCTTTCAGGGCAGATTCTCGCACGGTATCTATTCCGCAGCCAGTCCGTTCTGTCGGCTGAAGAACTACAGCGGGAAAATTAAACTGCGAACAGGCTGTACGGGCAATGTGGGGGGTTTTCTGCAGGTGCACGTCAACTCGGCACGAGCCGACGGGCTTTTAGTCCGCAATGAAGTCAATAGTCAGTTATGTGGCGTTCGCGAGCCGTTGTGACGCGAGGTACGCGCCTGCGTTACAATGTACTCGGCTGAATGAGCGCAGAGGGAACGTGACGCTGCAACGACAGGACTGACAGCAGAAAAGGCTCTCGTGCTGAGCGCCAATGCGGCGCAATCAGCCCGGGCGAGGCTGCGCAGTCCGTGCCGCGTTCCCAGCCTCAGTGGAGCAGCCTGCCAACTCTACCTAATAGCCTCAGAGTCATTTCAGGAGCAGCGTTATTTTCGCGAAACATTAGTGAGAGAATTTAGAGAACCGGCATTCGTGACAGACTGCAGAACGATTCTACTGCCACCAAATACGAGGGCGAGGCAAATGAAAACCTTAAATATTTTTTAAAATATTATTTATTGTGCAGAACAGGTACACAGCTTTATCACTTTTCAACATAATCTCCCCCACGCTAAATGCAAGTCCTCCAGCGCTTACAAAGTGCATCAATTCCTTTAGAAGAAAAATTCTTTTGGTAGTCCGCGCAACAACACATGCGCCACGTGGCGTACCTCTTCATCAGAACAGAACTTCTTTCCTCCCATTGCGTCTTTGAGTGGTCCAAACATAGGGAAATCACTTGGGGGCAAGGTCTGGCGAGTATGGTAGATGAGGAAGACACTAAAAATACAGATCTGTGATTGTTGCAACTGTTGTACGGGCAGTGTGAGGCCTTGCATTATCATGTAGCAAAAGGACACCTGCTGACAGCAATCCACGTCGCTTTGATTTGATTGCAGGCCGCAGATGATTTTTTAGGGGATCTGTGTATAATGTACTGGTGACAGTGGTCCCTCTAGGCATGTAATGCACCAAAATGACGCCTTTTTCGTCCCAAAAGAGTGTCAGCATAACCTTCCCTGCTGATGGTTCTGTTCGAAACTTCTTTGGTTTTGGTGATGAGGAATGGCGCCATTCCTAGCTCGCTCTCTTCGTTTTCGGTTGGTGGAAGTGAACCCAGGTTTCGTCCCCAGTAATGTCATTCAGTGTCACTCGGCGGTTTTTCTTCTCTATGGCTTCAACTGCTGCAACGCTCTGTGGAGTCACAACTCTGAGCCAGATCTGGACGAGGAGCATCTTCCACTGAAGTCACACCATTTGCGAACTTCCTACTCCATTCGTAGACTTGTTGCTGTGACTAACATGCATCACCGTACTGAACCTTCATTCGTCGATGAATTGCAATAAGTTTCACACCTTCACTACGCAAAAACTGAATGACAGAACGCTGTTCTTCCCTGGTCCAAGTCGCAAGGGAGCGGCGATCCTTATACTGATACTGCGACAGTATGTGTGCATCTGCATTATGCTGCCACCTACAGGCCACTCTGCACGCTGTTTGCAGCACGATTACCAACTTACAGGATAGCGGCGTGAAATTTCGATTTGTTATTGCAAATTTGACTCACCCTCCATATAATGTGTAGTATCTCCTCAGACAAAGTAAGAGAAAACAAGTCTAGTTCGGAGGCATGTACAGTCAGGCGTTTTTCCTGCTGTCTATTTGCAAGTGGAACAGAAAAAGGGATGACTATAGTTCAATTCTTTTATCTTGGCGGTTCGCGCATGCCCGCCCAGACGAGGGAGATTGCCGTGTTGCCAGTTGTACGCGCCAAGAGAAGTAGCGCCATAGTATAGTATAGTTCGCAAACTTAGGTTTAGGGGGGAGCGTGCAGTTTATGAAGTAAAACCACCACGGCCGCCTTAATCCTTTCGCTGCTACAGAGACGTGCTCCCCGCATTCCGTGCTGTGCGCGATTTTGTCATCACTGCACTGCTCGCCCGTGCAGACACTGGTGTTCAGACTACTTTGACATACTTGTCATTCGATTTCACAAAAACTATTTGGCCCAAAAATTTGATTTTTACACATCTTCTTGACTGATACCTTACCCCCCATAAACGACTTAATTTTGTTTCTATGTTCAACGCAGTTATTGTGCAGCATTAAATGTAGTAAACCACTGCACGAAATTTTGAAGAGTTTGCAGAGGTAAAAGTCAATAGCGTATACTTTCCATATGGTTGATTTCAGTTGCCACTAGAAATTTCAAAAAATTACATTCAAACGAATAAAATCATGAAGTAAGACACTTCGATATTGTTTTTAAATAAAGAAAATATTAAGCACGGAACAAGGTTTGAACTCATCGCAGCTTATCATTCTAACGCAGCTTATCATTCAATATACTTCCTGGAGAACTTTAAACTAGGACGCAAAATACCGACAAATACTGTTGGTATGACTATGAATTACTCACGTTTCGTCGAAGTACAGTAGGAAATACACAATTACCGCTGTTCTTTATTGCGAAAAAGCGGTTAGTGAGAGTGATACAAACACCTTTCCTTGCTATCGCCTGAATTAGGAGGCTTATTGCTTGTTTGGTTTTATTAATATAATATAAAGCAATTGGTATAAAGGCTTTTTCCAAACTTTCTATACAAGAAATTCTGCTATCAAGACATTGTTTTCGTTCACTTTATTTATGACTGAAAGTTTCTAAAACTGAAGACACTCGTCCGTGCTCTGTACTGCAGTCGAGCTCTGGCAGTGTCGTTCTCTGTTCATTGGCTGACTGTGTTTTGTGACGTCAGATGCGCAGAACGAACCTAAACACGGCCGCCGTCATAAATGAAGCGCACTTTAGTCATGGTACAGGGCAGCCTCCCCTAAGGACTGCTGTACCCCCCTAAACAACCCATTTTCGGTTATGTCTTTTCCACGACAGTTTAGCCTATTTTATTATTTCACAGAAAAAACACTTTTTTATCTTTTAAAGCAAATGAATCATTGTACTTCATGGGTACATCACCCTGTAACGGATGTTCGGCAACCACAGCGAGAAACTACCGCACAGAATAGGTGGGGGTAAGTCTTTCACATTGGACGTACACGCGTTACCTTAAGCCACGGCAACAGGGACACTTGTCTCAGCAATGTTGTACCAGTTCTTATGCCTTTTTTTGTTCGTTTCTATCGGCACTGCTGTTGAGATAACGCTGGTAATTTTTCCCATTTTCTACAATAATGGAACGTTTCAAAACGATGCAAATTTTACGAATAGAAATTAGTCTTTTTTTAAAGGACGGAGTATTTAAAAACGAAAACAATTGCCACTGCTGAGACTAATTGATATTTCGTGTGTGTTTCTTAAAGTCTGTTTTCGGTAAAAGTCGGGTACACCTACAACAGGAACAAATAAAACCGGTTATTCAGAATTAAAACACCGATATTGTTTTTTCCCCATCCCCACCCTCCGCCACGCACAGTATGGTGGCTTGCGGAGTGTGTCAGTATAACACGCAGATGTACGTAGGAACGGTTAGCAAGATTATCACTGCTTCAGTTTTCATCTACGAATACGAACCTACGCACGTAGGGCGTTTGAGGGCAGGAGGAATGTCACATTTACTTTACTCCTGTTTATTAATCCGTCAATTTTTGCAAAAATATTCCCCACATCTGACAAAGACCGTACACATTAAATCTCTTCTTTTTTTCCTTTTTTTGGCTGCTGTAGCGTTTTCGCTTGCAGAGCTCTCGTAATTTCATAATTTGTACACAGATTTAGACTCTGAGAGCAACTCTTGTTCTGAGTCTACACTGCCCGGTATTCCAACACAAGCCATCCATTTTAATAATCAACCACATAATTCGTAAGCACCGTCGATTTGTTAACTTTTCACTTCTTTGTTTAACTCTTAGACGCAAATTTCGCTGACGCTGCTGCTTCTGAATGCGCATTTACCCCACAGTAATGTCACAGTAACGCGGTATTGTGCCAAGTGGTTTAAAACCTGCCAGTGATCAGCAAAAAAGGCCGGAAAAAGGAGTAATACTATCCCGAATGCACGCACGAAAGATAACGGAATATAGCTGAACGCCTTCGTTCTGGTTCAATCATTCACGAGCACAAAATGTGGCAATGGAAGTAGTGTGCTAGGTTGTACAACCATTAACGAGAAATCGACGCGTATTTGAACAATGCTAGATAATGCTGACAATCAATATTTGGCATTGCATGTTCCTTATGTAAGAGATAATGTCTGATGTTTTTAAGGCATATATACTACTGTACAGAGACAAGTCTGTGTTAAACGTTTTTACCATATATCTCGGCAAGTTCCTGAACAATTTACTTCAAATTTTTACACGACCCTCTAATAAATATTCAGGCGGAAATAAGCTATAATTTAAACAACAACAACAACGACGACACTGTACAGGATTTCTATTACACTCAACTCCCAGGAATAAAATGTTTTGCTGTGAAAGTATGGTTTGGCTTTCTTTCTCGCAGCCAGGTTTAACTACGACAGCCCTTTCAAACAATTAGACAATTGTGTCCCCAATACACGAGTATATTCTTTCTCCTTCTGTATAATTTTGAACGAAAATTACGTAAACAACTATGTGCTGTTTTTTTTTCTTTTTTTCTTCTTCGCAGTCGGTTTTAACAGAAAACAGGGAAGATATCAATGATCCCAACAGATTTACACATTCATTTAAAGCGGCTTAAATGCCCATCAAGGTTTTGTAGCCAATAGGCCGGCCAAAGTGGCCGTGCGGTTGAAGGCGCTGCAGTCTGGAACCGCAAGACCGCTACGGTCGCAGGTTCGAATCCTGCCTCGGGCATGGATGTTTGTGATGTCCTTAGGTTAGTTAGGTTTAACTAGTTCTAAGTTCTAGGGGACTAATGACCTCAGCAGTTTAGTCCCATAGTGCTCAGAGCCATTTGAACCATTTTGTAGCCAATAACAATAAACAACGCTCGCTCAGTCAGACAGAGAGGTGGGTTGTGAACGAGAGATAGATGAACAGTGATGTGGAAGGAAACTGACAGAGAGAGGGGAAGGAGGCGATGGACAAGGAAAGGAGGGAAGCTACGATGGACAAGAAGAGGGAGGACGGGGGGTGATGGGCAAAGAGAAGGTAGAAGAGAGATTGATGGCCGGCCGGAGTGGCCGAGCGGTTAAAGGCGCTACAGTCTGGAACCGCACGACCGCTACGGTCGCAGGTTCGAATCCTGCCTCGGGCATGGATGTGTGTGATGTCCTTAGGTTAGTTAGGTTTAAGTAGTTCTAAGTTCTAGGGGACTTATGACCACAGCAGTTGAGTCCCATAGTGCTCAGAGCCAGAGATTGATGGGCAACGAGACGGGAGAATTATGTAATTCCCATACATACTTGGCAACTGCGAAGCAGTACAGTGCTCTCTAGTTTTGCCATAAAGATGGCTTACATGACACACACAGACACAGCGAGCTTACTTTAACTTGGACACACAGCTATCGAGACCAGATGAAGGCGCCTCTCACATGCGTGTGACTAAGTACTACAGTTCTCCACGTAAGTGCTATTGTGTGTAAATCTCCTTATACATTGAAGGCCGAAGTATACCGCTGCTAGGCTTTGCATCAATTTGTGGCGAAGTGTGGGTAATGTGACCGCTACGCCGCGAGGTTCCCTAATTGTACCCGTGTAAGCTGGCGTGGTACAGAGCAGTGTATTAGGTACCTGTGCCAACTCACGCTCAGCGAGGACGTATTCATTTGTCAACCTGTCTGTTATCGCGTCGTGCGACCTACTTAACTTGACGCGAGCGCTAGACTCGTTACACCAGGTGTTACACTTTCACTACGAGGTACCCTATCGCGTGACGACGTGAGGGAACCTATAATTTGATGGTTCAGCGTTTTGCAAGGCGGGATAGAAAGGAAGATTACGCTTTAAACTTCCCGACCACGCCGAGGCAATGGTGACTGCGTACGAGCTACGATTTTGGAGCAACGGAGAAGGAAATCAGCGGTGATTTAAAAGGAGCCATTCAGATATTTACCTTCAACAATTTATGGGATAGTACGATAAACTTTAATTTGAATAGCTGAATTTTAAGTGTGTATCACTGCAACACCATATCGGTATCATTTCAGAGTGAACAGCCCAGTAATCAGCAACACATTATCCACCTAGCTGCGCTATAAAGGACAAATTTATGTTCTTTGCTGTTGTGTCAAGGTGCACGACAGCCCCGTTATTAGTGCCCATTTGCAATGTTAGTCGCGAAAGGCGTTACACGTCTGTTGTGTCTTCAACGCTTCCACATACCGAAATGAGGTTTTCTACGAATGGTAGTACGCGAAAGGAGGCACGTAATTTTGGTACAATGACAGTGTTTATGAATGCCATCACTTTAAAGTTTTCGCAAGTGTCAGTCATGTGCAAAAACTTAAAGAGAAAAGGCGGACGGAATACGTTGTGCCTGCAGACAGCGGAGAAAGTACTTCACAAAGTACCGGTAATATTTTTAAAAAATCGTAACTTGTAAACAACTAGAGACAGCTAACACCGGTTTGTTGTACAACGTTTAGCAGTCCTCAAAGTTTTTTTCTCTGCCCTTTGTTGCAGATTCTACTTGGACTTCATCAAAATGGTGACAGCCCAGGAGATGTCACAATGTAAGAAAGGAGAGCCACTCAGCATTCCGTCACAACACCATGAGCTTGTATTATGCCAGCAAATCTAGATTTCGGCTATAAATAGCTATCTTCAGGGCATTTTCGATACAATTTAACAGACTAGCGGCATTTTATGTGACTATATATTCTTACTGGTGTGCCCTGGCTATGCACCTGGAAGAACATATAGTGACATGAACTGCCATAATTAAAACTAATGGGATTGCGATTGACTGCTGCGTGCCTCTCCTTCCTTACAGCATACGGTCTCTGCGTACAACGGTTCCTGATGGAATCAAAGTTGGTTCAGTCATGTCTCATCTGGTATGCTGATCCAAATTTGTACTGCGAAATTATCGACGCCAGTATGGGAAGGCATCACCAGCACATACATAGGACGGTTCGAAAACTATAAAGACACAAACAGTGTCAAATACCTTCCTCGAAGTGGATGTTCCTATGTGTCATAAGCATATGTTGACGGAGCCCAAACTGCATTTCAACGGAGTTTCCAAAAGTGCATCAAGCAAACTGCAGGAGGCAAGCTGAACTGTCCATGAAATGTTAGATCTCCTTTTTTGCGTACCAAGTGCAAAATGGTTCAAGCACTGAAGCCAAACTATAGTCCTCACGTATTCCATGCTATAGATGCTGGCAGTGACTACATGAGAAAGCGCTTTTTTTTTTTTTTTTTTTTTTCTTCAAATGAAGGAACGTTCCACATTTCTTAACACGTGAATCGGCACAACATTACGATTTGCAGTACACATGTGAACTCTTCGGTGATAGCCCGAACCTTACTGTTTCGTGTGGTCTAGTGCACGATAGGGTGATAGGTTCATTTTTCTTAAAAGAGAAAACCATGACGGGAAACTTCTACCGGACATATTCTAGCGTTTCCTCCTACCACAGATCGAAGAGCTACTGCTGTTCATTATCTTTCAGCGTGATGGTGCGCTCGCACATTGCAGTTTGAACGTGTGGTAGGCTGGATGACATTTCCCGGGAAATGAATCGGTTTTGATATTCCAATTGCTACCCATCGTGCACGAATCAACGATGCAGTCATAACTGCTGACGCTGCGGTGGGGTACGCAGTAAAATTCCGGCATTATATTAAAACTCTGAGTGCTGCTAAAGGTTTCACAGCAAACCACGATCGTCTGTCTCTAATAGTTTGCAAGTTTAAGTGGTAGCACCTAGTACTGATCAACCCTTTACTCTGACTGTGATGAATCAAATAAGAGAATAAAATGTCGTATTGATAAAATTGTAGATACATACAATAAAGACGAAGGTAGGGGAAAATGGGCGTACAAGAATTTTTGCAAGACGTTTAAAATCATAAAATGCTACAGTAATAAAATAGCGTAAGAGCTACATTTGGTAACGAATACTAGTAATAAGGAAAGAACTAAAGTGTGTTTACAGAAAATCGTCAAGTTTCGTCGTTCCGCAAAAGTGAAACATAAATCAGTGTTTTATCGGTCCATTGCAGTGGTGAGAACCGTGATTGTGCGTATACCTGTAAATAGCCTCCCCCAAAACGAGTTTCACATCATACACTATGTTCAGTGTATGGCGACAACCGGAGGCAGTCGTAGGGAAAATAAGGAAAACGTGCGGAAACTGCCTTGGCAGAACTTCCAAACGCATCTCGCCAAGAACGACGAGCGGTTTGATGTGTGTGGAAACTGCGGAGTACCGTGTCTTGGAAATGTGTCAACACTTGCTGCGCCGAATGCCAAAACAAGCGAAAGTCCCCGCGTCATGTTGCGTATTGCATGTTTTGAACGCAGAGCGTGAGTCGCTATCTGTCCTGAGCAACACAGCAGAGTACAGCGACGAATAATAAAAGCAAAGAGACATTTCCGCGGCGCACCGAGTCCACATTAAGGACATCATCCGCGCAGTGACTATCGGGACCAGGACCGGGACAAGGTGCCTCATAAATGACGTTGTTACGAAAAGAAAACCATCTTTTTCTTCTTCTTCTAGTCCCAAGAGTAGTTTGATGCCGTTCTGCGTGCTAGTCTATCCTGTGCAAGCCTCTTCATGTCTGCGTAACTACCGCAATCTACGTCCATTTGAACTGGATTCAAGCTTTCATCTTCCTGTACAATTTTTACTGCCCAACTTTCTTCATATCAACCAATCCCTTATTTTAATCAGGTTCTGTCATGAATTTCTTTTCTCCCCAATCCGAATCAGTTAATCTAACTACTCATTTAATGTCCAGCATTCTTCTATAACAACTTATTTCGAAAGCTGTCTTTTGTCTGAATTGCCAATCGTCTATGTTTCGCTGCCACACAACACTTCCCAAGACTTTAACTTAAAAGAAAACGGCGCACCATAAAGGAATTATCCGAATGGGTCGGAAATCTGTAGACGTTATATGCTTTCACAGAAAAACAATAGGATTTCAGAAAAATTGGATGACTTATTCAGGAGAAAGAGCTTCACAGATTGAAGTTAGTAAGGCGCTGGTCCAACTCTGGCCCTTCTGCACGCAGTTATTTGGCTTGGCATTGACTGATACAATTGCTGAATGTCCTCCTGAGGCTTATTATGCCAAAGTATGTACGACTAACGGCTTACATCGTCAAAAATCCCGAAATGGTTGGAGGTCCCAGCCCACAATGCTCCAAACGTTCTCAACTGCGGAGAGACCCGGCGACCTCACTGGCCAAGGTGGGGTTTGTGAAGCACGAAAAAAGCAAATCAAACTTCCGCCGTGTGCGGGGAGGGGTGCATTATCTTGCTGAAATTTAAGCCCAGGATAGTTTACCATGAAGGGAAACCAGACGGGGCGTAGAATATCATCTATGTACCACTGTGCTCTAAGGGTATCTCAGACGACAGCCAAAAGTGGGTGGGGGGAGGGGTGGGGGTGTTCTGCTTTGAAATGAAATGGCACCCCAAAGCATCACTACCGATTGTCGGGCCGTATGGTGGGTGACTGTTCAGACTGTTATCCCATCCTTGTCCGGGGCGTCTTCGGACTACGATCTCATTGGCAGGAGTAAAACTGAGCCTCGATGACCAGCAGAGACTTGTCTGGAGACGTCCTTGGCGACAGTGGGGTACCAACGCTACTATCTTCCGCCATACGGTACGACAACCAGGAGTGATGGTGTGGGGTACTATTTATTTTCATAGCAGCACCGTTCCAAAGCAGTGGAACGTGGACTATATTTTACACCTCGTTTTGCTGCTCTTCATGGAAAGCCATTCTGGGCTTACATTTCAGCATGATAATGCCCGCCCGCACACGGCAAAAGTTTCCACTGCTTGTCTTTGAGCTTGACGAAACCTACGTTGGCCGGTAGTGCCGCGCAACCCGTCACCAACTGAGAACGTTTGGCGATCGGTGTTTTTACGATTGACACCATCGCCAAGATTCATGGCCGCAGCACGATTAAGTATACGTTCCAACTGATCGCAAAGATGTTTCAGACGCTGCGACAGGGTGTCTTATCATGCTGATACAATAAATCGTCGTTTCCGAAATGTTCCTCTATTGTTCGCAGTAAATAACGCTGTGAAACATGGTCATATTCTTCCACATTTAACATTTTCTTTAGTGCAACAAAAGGACCACACTGTAATCACGTAAAACACCCCTGTAACCTAAAACCACCAGCTTCCTACTTCACTGCTGGCAATACGCACGGACCTTTCTTCATGCATTCCCAAAACCCAAATACTTCCAACTCATTGCCACACGTTATAGCGCGGTTAATCATTCGGTATCGCTCGTTTCAAATAATCTACTGGTCCAGTTGTGTCCACACCAGCTCAGTCGTGGTTTCGAATTCATTACAGGAATGCATGCTTATGGAGAACTGCTCCACTGTTGCACGCCGTTCTTTTCGAGTCCCAATTGGAGTGCTGGAAGCACTTTGGAACTCAAGAGTGATTCTTTTTGCTGATTACAGGCGGTTTTTACAACCAGTCTTTGCCATGTTCGACAGTCCCTGCCCATAATTACGTGAGGTCTGCCTGATCTTTGTTTGCCTGTGGTTGTTCCTTCGCGTTTTCATTTCACAAACACATGAACAACTGTCGACTTCTGAAACTTTAGAGACGTTGAGATGTCCGCGTTAGATTTGTTGCTCAGGTAACATATAATGACTAGTCCACGCTGTAAGTCACTGAGCTCAATCCACAGACCAATTCTGCTGCTGCTACTACTCCCTGCATCTTTCTATAATGGCGGATCCGCCTGTCGCGACACTTTGTAGTCAATTGCACATGGTGTAGAGTGTCCTGATAGTTCTGATCAGACGGTGTACTTTGACAATATGAACTACACTACTCGCCATTAAAACAGCTACACCAAGAAGGAATGCAGATGATAAAAGGGTATTCACTGGACAAATATACTAGAACTGACATGTGATTACATTTTCACACAATTTGGGTGCATAGATCCTTAGAAATCAGTACCCAGAACAACCACCTCTGGACGTAATAACGGCCTTGATACGCCTGGGCATTGAGTCAAACAGAGCTTGGATGGTGTTTACAGGTACAGCTGCCATTGCAGCTTCAACACGATACCACAGTTCATCAAGAGTAGTGACTCGCGTATTGTGACGAGCCAGTTGCTCGGCCACCATTGACCAGACGTTTTCAGTTGGTGAGAGATCTGGAGAATGTGCTGGCCAGGGCAGCAGTCGAACATTTTCTGTATCCAGAAAGGCCCGCACAGGACCTGCAACATCCGGTCGTGCATTATCCTGCTGAAATGTAGGGTTTCGCAGGGAAGGGTAGAGCCACGGGTCTTAACACATCTGAAATCTAACGTCCACTGTTCAAAGTGCCGTAAATGCGAACAAGAGGTGGCCGAGACATGTAACCAATGGCACCCCATATCATCACGTCGGGTGATACGCCAGTATGGCGATGACGAATACACGCTTCCAATGTGCGTTCACCGCCATGTCGCCAAACTCGAATGCAACCAACATGATGCTGTTAACAGAAGCTGGAGTCATCCGAAAAAAATGACGTTTTTCCATTCGTGCACCCAGGTTCGTCGTTGTGTACACCATCGCAGGCGCTCCTGTGTGAGGCAGCGTCAGGGTAACCGCAGCCATGGTCTCCGAACAGATAGTCCATGCTGCTGCAAACGTCGTTGAACTGTTCGCGGATAGTTGTTGTCTTGCAAATTTCCCCCTCTATTGACCCAGGGATCGAGACGCGGCTGCACGATCCGTTACAGCCATGCGGACAAGATGCCTGTCATCTCGACTGCTAGTGATTCGAGGCCTTTGGGATACAAAACGGCGTTCCGTATTACCCTCCTGAACCCACAGATTCCCTATTCTGCTAACAGTCATTGGATCTCGACCAACGCGTGCAGAAATGTCGCGATACGATAAACCGCAATCGCTATAGGGTCCAATCCGACCTTTATCAAAGTCGGAAACGTGATGGTACGCATTTCTCCTCCTTACGCGAGGCATCACAGCAATGTTTCACCAGGCAACGCAGGTCAACTGCTGTTTGTGTATGAGAAATCGGTTGGAAAGTTCCCTCATGTCAGCACGTTGTAGGTGTCGCCACCGGCGCCAACCTTGTGTGAATGCTCTGAAAAGCTAATCTTTTGCATATCACAGCATCTTCTTCCTGTCGGTTAAATTTCGCGTCTGTAGCACGTCATCGTCTTGGTGTAGCAATTTTAATGGCCAGTAGTGTACTAATCTCAGTTTTCTGTGGCAGCACGGTCGGACCTAGCTATCTCACTGCGAAGCCCGAATGGTGTAGCAAGGCAAATGTGCGACTGTCGAGGCTGGGGTTAGAGGTGTTCGTGTAACGCGCACAGACTGACTTGCCGAACTTTCGTTGCTGGTCTCCGAAGCAATATTTGCTCATTGGCCGTCACATTTTGCAGGCCAGAAGAGCGCACTTCAGCGGGCACTGACAGTCAGACGGCAGGCTTATCGCGCGCTGTGAGGAACTCCGCTATCTCGCGGCTTCCGTGGCAGCTGCTGACTGCCGACGGGAGCAGTGCTGGGTTTTTCCTCTGCAGCCACAGGCAGCTAGCGGGGGGCTAATGGCATAGCACACAGGGGAAATCATTGTAAGGAAGGTCGGGAGGAACACACTTGTCTACAGTGAGACACAGTCTTAGTTATTTGTTATAAGGATGTCTACGACTTTCGTTGAGTAACGCCTATTTTGCTGAGGTATATCCTGAAAGGAGAGAGAGATTTGTAGCCTAAGCTACGTTGTTCGATCTTAACATGTGGCAAACGGTAATGTAAGGAAAGGAGAAACCTGGTTAGGGAGCTGAAGAGAACTTCCGAGATTTGCCAAGGACACTAATTCTGTCAGAGACGTCCACAGCTCGTGGTTAGCGCCACTTCCTCTACACTGTGGCGTCCCAGGTTCGATTCTCGGCCGGGTCGGTGAGTTTGTTCGCTCGGGGAGTGATATTTTATCATTGACGGGCAAGTCGCCTAAGTGGCGTCAAATGTGAAGTCTTGCATTAAGCGAACGAATAATCCCCCAAACGGAGTCTTTCAGCCAATGACGCCATACCATGCTTTCATTTCTGTCAGAGGCCGCAACAGAACTCGAAGGCCAGTTGAAGGTAATCGAAAATGTCTTTAAGAAAATGTTACTCATAATGCGTCTTGATTACAAAAATGTTTATTCACATGACCGGATTCGGTTCCTCTAGAACCATCTTCAGATCTGCAATTTCAGTTACAGGAGTAATACGTCAACACACAGTAACTTTAACATGCTGCGCCACATTGTGTGAAGGTTGCTGTGTGTGGACGGGTTACTCCTGTAACTGAAATTCCAGATATGAAGTGGTTCTAGAGGAACCGAAACCAGTCATGTGAATAAACATTATTGCAATCAGGACTGATAAGTAACATTGTATAACCAGTGATTGCGGTATCCCTCCAGACATTATGCCTGTTTTTGCAATCCTTGAAGAAAACTTAGGAGTATTGATATAAGTGCAACACTAGCAATCCAGTGTAGTCTAAGTCAATCGCTGCTGAGGGACTGAATCAGTAATAGGAGACGCTGATAACTGTAGACGAGTTTTGCTATTTTCGCAGAAAAGTAAGTGATAACGGCATATGTAAAAACAATATTTAATGCAGGCTGGCAATAGCAAGGAAAGATTTCCTCAAAACGAGAAATATGTTAACATCGACTGTAAATATTAAGTCTTTGGACTTTTTTCTGGAATTATTTGCATGCAGTGTAGCCTCTTACTAAAGTGAAACGTGGACGATAAACAGTTCAGACAAGAAGACGACAGAAGCTTTTGAAATGTTGTGCTGCAGGAAAATGATGAACTAAGATGTGTAGATGGAGTAAGTAATTATGAGTTAAGGAAATGCAACAGGAAAAATTTTTGGCCGACCTCGCTAAAAGATTGGACACGCACTGAGGCACCAAGGAATCTTCTATTTGGTAATGGGAGGAAGAGTGGGGGGAAAATTGTAGAGAAAGACCAAAGCCTGACATCAATGAAGAGGTTCGGATGGACGTAGGTTGCTGAAGGTACGCAGTGGCGATGAGACTTACGCGGCAGAGGAATGTCTCTGACTTCAGACTGAACATGACCAGTTAGTTCTTCGCTTCGACAACATAGTAGTTTTACACGCGGGAAAATAATTCCTCAGGTAATACAAAGTAATCGGAAATTCTGAACCTGAGACGTTTCTGCAGAGGAAACGTCGTTCCCTTCCAAATGAACACTGCTCACTTTCTGTAACTACTGAAAATGAGAAGCGTTTAGAAAGAAGAAACGTACAGCCATATACAGACATTCGCTCATGTCAACAGCCGTGCAATAACTGAACGAACCATTTGCCATACTGTTTCAACTCAGTGTTCGCTGTTGACAACAGCTCTTTTGCCTCTCCAACCCCAGAATTGAATTTTCACAACGGGGCGGCTGATAGACTGGACAACCAAGGGTGTATCATCTGCATTGTTCTCACTAAACTCAGCTCGCCTCTTTCCCATGCAATACACCGCGAACTATCGATGAAGGGCAACAGGCATATTACGTAATTCTAGATTTCCAATAAGCGATCGACACGCTGCCCCTAATGCGGACAACGAAGGTATGAGCATACAGAATAGGTTCCCAGATATGTGAGTGGCTCGAAGACTTCTTAAGTAACAGAATCCCGTAGGTTGTCGTGGACGGACAGACAAGTGTATCGTCAGGAGTACCTAGGGCAGTGTGGTAGAGCCGCTATTATTTTCGATATACATAAATGATCTCCCTGCAATCGGCGGTTGTTTGCTGATGACCCTGGTTTATAGGAAGGTGACGAAGTTGAGTGAATCCACGTGCATACGACACGACTTGGACAAAATTTCCAGCTGGTGTAATGAATGGTAGCTATCTCTAAATGTAGAAAAATGAAAATTAATGCGGATGAGTAGGAAAAACTATTCCATATATTCGAATAAATCGAATACAGAATTAGTAGTGTGTTGCATAGCAGTCACGTTGTTTAAATAACTGGGCGTAACGTTGCAAAGCGATATGAAATTGAACGAGCACATGAGAATTGTAGTAGGTAAACCGAATGGTCGTCTTCGGCTTACTGGGAGAATTTTGGGAAAGTGTAGTTATTCTGCAAAGGAGATCGCATATAGGAAAATAGTGCGACCTGTTCTTGGGTACTGCTGGAGTGTTTGGGATCCGCACCATGTCGGATTAAAGGAAGACATCACAGCAATTCAGAGACAGGTTGCTAGCATTGTTACCGCAGTTCGAACAACACTCAAGTATTTTATGGAAATGCTTCTGTAACTCCAATGCGAATCCCTGGAGAGAAGGCGAAGTTCTTTTCGAGGAATGTAATAGAGAAAATATACAGAACCGGCATTTGAGGCTGACTGCAGAACGATTCTAACGCCGCCGACATAGATTTTGCGTAATTACCACTAAGATGAGAGGCGAGAGATTAGGGCTCATACGGTGGCATGTAGACAGTCTGTTTTCTCTCTATTTGTGAGTGGAGCGGAAAGGAAGTGACTAATAATGGTACAGGGTACCCTCTGTCACGCGCCGTACGGTGGCTTGCTGAGTATGAATGTAGATGCATATCTCCGACTAATTACGGACGTGGTGCCCTGATGTAATACCGGATTCGCATTCTGGAGGATGACAGTATGAATCGATGTCCAGCAATCGTCATTTTCGTTTTCTGTGTCTTGCTTATGTTGGTTAAAGGAAATGTCGGAACTGTCCTTTTGAAAAGGGCACAACAGGTTTTCTTCGCTAGTTCGAGCTTGTTTCGTCGACAACAAGATCATTAGCTACGGCGGACGTTAAACACCTGAAGTTTAGTCTTCTGCAACCGACATTCAGAATGCCTTTTAACAGTTTGGTGGCGATGAACAAATGGAACTCTCGACAGATGAGGACCAACAGGATCTAGGCCAGTGCATTTAATTTTTTTTTTTGCTCAAGAGCCAATACTTGCGTTGTAGGGCGACATCTCAGACAGCATAGCTAGTGATCTGACCATTAATTTGCAACCTACTGAAATTAGTATGTTATTAGCACCTATGGACCAGCTAGACTAGCTACGGTAAGGGCGCGGTAGATTGGCCGCGGGGCCCCAAATACTGATCGCTTCAAGTCGGCACCATTCGGAACACTTAGTATCGATTGTTCTCTGTGGGGTCGCTGTAGGTAGCAGCAATCGAAAACGAAGTTGTTACGCTGCAATTGCCTGACTAGGTGGTGGTTTGGTGTGTTGCGTGAGCGGAAGATTAAAAATAATTGTACTTATATTTTAATACACTACGCAAAACAGAACAACTGTAAATGTTTACTTAATGTTTTGACCGTCGTTCTACTTATAGCGCTGTATTACAATAGCTTAATTTAATTTCATATTCCTTTCTATAAATACGTACTCCATTTGAGGACGACCGTCTCTATAATGTGCATTCACGAATTCATGTTCCTTCCGTGCCAAAATGTGTACACCATAGCAGGTGACTGGTACGAGTGGCGCTCGCCCGTGAGTTGCCGGTACTGGCACAAAAACCAGAGAGCATTTCCCCCTCTCACATCATCTAACATCACAGTGGTCGTGACCAGCTTTGCTCTCTGCCTCTGAGGTACGCGGCCAACTTTGCTTACCTCTCTGATGAACTCTCAGCGTCAAATAAAATTAAGCATTTCTTGAAATATTTCTATAATATTTTTGTTTGCGGTACTTAGGAAAACTGCGCTCTTACGGGGCTTTTAATGTAAGTTGATCTTTTGGATTCGGATGTTAGGTACTAGATGCTTGTCACACATTATAAAATACGGCTAAGAACCGCGGGCTGTGGTTTGACTACCACTGGTGTAGGCAGTTCCAGGAGGAGGGCAGCGCGGACAGGCGCTTGGGCAAGACCCGCTGGAGGCGAAAGTACCGGCCTCGCCTCCGCTGCACTCGCGATTCCAGTCCCGATAGCCGCGGCACGACCGACGTCCAACTGCACGATCCGCTCTTCTATTACACTTTCAGATTAGGCAACGAATCGGGAATAAGCGGTGTTTGTGTCGCCGGGACAATGCTCTAATGTGTAGCTATTAAACCGCACACCCTAGTCCTCCACCTTTGCTATGGAAATACGCGGGTACGACGCGAGAGGATCCGATCCGAGCCGAGCGAGGAGGGTATGGTTGAGAACACAACAATAATGAAGCAGCAACTATTATACCGCTGATGTCGTCACGGAGAAATTATTCTGACACCTAGGGCATTATCCGTCATTACCGCCCACACGCTGACATCACCGGTCAGATGCCTACATACATCATACGGTCTCCCCCCCCCCCTCTCTCTCTCTCTCTCTCTCTCTCTCTCTCTCTCTCTCTCTCTCTCTGTGTGTGTGTGTGTGTGTGTGTGTGTGTGTGTAGACGGCCACCACTTGCCAACACTGGAAATGATATGTTGCCTATTTTTATACCGCGGAAAAATGTTATTGCATCTGAACACACTCCGCCATAACAAATTAATGACTTAGACATTTTTTTCTCGTTATGTCACGATGTAACAAAATGACCGTTATACTGAAACTAGCTGTACAGATGTGGTACTTGGTAGGTTAATATTCCTCATTTCGGCCACGCAGATTTACGTTTTATGAGGCCTCCTTACTTCATTTAAGGCTAGAATGGTACAGAAGAACACTGCCAATTCACTCCAGTTGGACTCCATCTTTAATTACCCAATCGTCGACGAGCAGTATAGGCGTCCGAGTGTGGGGGTGGCGCGCAAGAGGAGTATATGGAACCTCAGCTTGCCCCCTCTTGGAACCTAAGGGTATGGACTTCATATTTACCACAAAATGTTGTCCATTTCTATCAACGACTATCTGTGGTTTGAGTAAATCGCAGATTTAGTACTGTCTAGTGGAATTGGAAATAAAATTCGTGTGTGTGTGTGTGTGTGTTTTGGGGGGGGGGGGGGGGGGGGCGGTGGTACCTGTTACTTCCCTAGCGTAAGTTAGTTTAAGTAGTGTGTAAGCTTGGGGACCGATGACCTCAGCAGGTTGATCTGGTAAGACCTTACCACAAATTTCCATTTTTCACATGTTAATGAAAACTGCTTTTAAACAGGCTGTGAAAGAAATACTGAATATACAAAATTTTATAATGTTTGAGATAAAAAGGACATCTTCACGTAATCAAAATGTCAGGGGTCTCGCTAGGAGTCAATGAAAGCTTTGACGCTGGCAATGTTTAAGCCCCCTGAAAAATATTACTTTAGAAATTTTACTAAAAATGTCATCCGTTTACGTTAATGTGCGAGTAACAGACGTTTCACGAGTAAAGGCTGCAGCCTCAACCAAGCGGGCAACCAAATCATGTCGAATGTCTGTTCACAGGACACCAGCAACAAAACTAAATTCATCACAAGGCAGTTTGAACACCATGTGTTAACAACATTAGTGTTCAAACCCTGATGGGCCCATAGTGGGGAAACTGATATTTTTGTTGATCAATATTTTTCACCTCCTCTAAAGAGACTAAAATTTCATATACTTTCTTCCCCACACGTATATATACATAACATCGAATAATACAGAACATAATTCTACCAAAGGAAGAGGGTGGGGGTTCCAGAATCTTATAGAAAACCTGATTGTCAGTAAAAGGAGTGCGAAACGTGGATGCGAACCTGTAACTTTATACACCTCGGTACACACCTATAATCCACTACACCAAAATTAACAAACGTTAGAGTCTATGTCCTTTATCTCAAATCTAAAGCATTGAACCACCGTTGTTACGTTTAATTATAATGAATTATACTAAAATGACATTTTTAATAAATATTGAATGCGTTGGTGCCTTGAATAGCCATACTGTCTTACTTTCACAGCACTCTAGTTTTAACATTCAACGAACCAAATAAAGGCGTATTACCAGGAATACGTAGCTGCCTCTGATTTTATTATAACAAATGTTACCAAAAGCGACACGTTTTCGGTGCTTGCCGGCCGAAGTGGCCGTGCGGTTAAAGGCGCTGCAGTCTGGAACCGCAAGACCGCTACGGTCGCAGGTTCGAATCCTGCCTCGGGCATGGATGTTTGTGATGTCCTTAGGTTAGTTAGGTTTAACTAGTTCTAAGTTCTAGGGGACTAATGACCTCAGCAGTTGAGTCCCATAGTGCTCAGAGCCATTTTTCGGTGCTTTGAAACATAATATATACCTAAAAAGTAATTATCACCCGAACAAAATTGACCACGTGCGTGCAGACCTCGCGACCTGATGGTTCCATACAATCTTCATCATGCTTGTAGGTAGTTCATCCATTCCGGGAATCGAGAATCTCCACGATTCTTGCTTGGTACCGACACTAATGATAATTTTAAGACATCGATCCCGGGAATTCAGTCTTTCGAGAGTGTTTTAATTTTTAAGTCGAGTAACAGATGATAAAAAATATATTTGTATGATTTAATTACAAATTAAAAAATTTCGGATTTTTTTTCCTTTACGTGTAGTGTGTACTTTTCTTCCCGACGAGTTTCATGATTATAGGCCAACGGGAAGTACTCCATAGGTTTTGATGACAGTTCGCGAGTATCAAAATGTGACATAGACGGCCGTGTATACTGAGTGCATTTTTTGCACCGCGAAGACACCATAGACCTTAGTATGGAGCTAGATTTTAACTTGATACGTCCATCTGCTCCTGGGAAAGACGGTTTTTAACAGACATACAGACAGATCCTCAAAGGGCTCCCATTCTACAGATTGCTGTACGGAACCATAGAAACACTAAATAGGGCATCTCCCACGGTGTGCCTGCGACTTAAATCCGATATTGCATCTCGGTGGCCACATTCATCTCTACGAAGTAAAAATCTTATTCTCGCGTTCACCCCCGAAAATGCTTCGGAACGGGAAATCCCACGGTATGACGCCACGAAACTACCAGCTCCTGGTCCACTTTGGCTTTCGCGTGCCGTGTGAGGACTTGGGGGTTGCCGTCCTTGGTACGCACGCCTTCCTCCGCGGCTGCTCGCTGCCGACGGCTGAGCCGCTGCGTATGGAGAGGGCGCACGTATCCCCCCCCCCCCCCCTCCACAGCCATTGAGGCGACAGCTGCCCATTGAGGGCCGGTTCTATTCCTGGGCGCACAGCTCAGAGGGCCTTCACCCGCGCCGAGGACTTTGAGCCGTCCCCTGGCAGCGCAGCAACAAGTAGAGTGCCGGCGAACTTTTAACTCTCCCTCCTGAATGGAGCCGAGCACTCCGCCCAGTAACCACGTGCGCCCCGCGACATTTCAGCCTCTGCAACTGGATTTACGTGCCCCTTTCTCCTGAATAATTCACCCCTCCCTCTTTCAGTATTTTTTCGCACAGCAGCGATTCATTCCATACCCGCCCCCTTTCACGGCGACACCGCTACGCGTAAACCAAAACGCAACACTTGAGCACGTCGACGCGAAGTGTGAGAACGCTTTACTGAGCACCTCTGCGTTCCGTGTGGTGAAGGAGGCACTGCACCATGTTTAGTTTCCAAATGAGGCAGGTTACTGTGGCGGCATTCGATGTAAGGGGAAAAGAAATGTACTGTGCATAAAGATGCAGAAGACCCAGTATTGCTCTACTAGTGGCATTAACCCAATGGAAATACTTAAAACCGTAAAATTTCTAACAGTAACTGTACAGAACGAACTGAAACGGAATGGCCATATAGAACTTGTTGCAAGAAAAGTAAATGACAGACAGATTTATTGGAAAAATACCAGAAAATGTGACGTCATCCGCGAAAGCAGTGGCTTAGAAATCATTCAATCATTCGTTACTCGTTGGACTGATTATTTACTGTTTCTCAGTTTGACGTGGAAGGGGACGGAAGAGGAAAGAGAAGAGGGAGGAACACACACACACACACACACACACACACACACACACACACACACACACACACACATAAATATTCCCAAGCACCATTCGCACACATCTGCAATCAGTTACACATGACGTTTTCCGCTAATCACACAACATGGAACTTTTTTTTCCTCTTCCTCTTTCGTTAATACTTTAGACTATTATTTCAGCCTCTGTCCCTTTTCCACGTGTGTATTATTACTTTGAGGAACGTGTTACCTCTGCTCACCAAGAGACTTCCAAGCACGAATTTGCGGGACGAGACCGCTAACCTAGTGTAGGTTCACACGACTTTATTTTATCATTATTTCTGTTGAAAACTATCTTTGGTCGAAATATGGTCAGTGAGAGGAAACTTTATAGCGCTGACCCACATGTGTGTGAAAACGGTGTCGTTTAAACCATTTGCGCCCTGACTGAAGGAACGTTTCGTGGTAATTTGTAGAATTTCCGCACTTTTGACTGAGCGAAATTAAGTATTTATCTGGCTACTAACAAAACCTAACACCAGTCAAAGCTAATACGAGTTCCGAATTGCATCTACGGGACGACTGACGTCCGGCATTGTTTTGCAACGTTAAAATTTAAAGAAGGGCGAAAACATTACACAAAAATCTTAAATTTTTTATTACTTTTCATTATTACTCCTTAGAACTACCGAACCTGTAAAAATATTTACAAATTCCATTGGAGTTTACAAAAAGGATCTTTGGTACAAAGTATCGTTAGTCACAAAGTGGTTCTTTTATTCGTTAGTTTATGGAAAAGAAAGTGTACACGTATTCACTTTTAAAAAAAAGCTGTGTTCTTTGTCACGTACAACGTGAAAAGAACTTAATTTTGCGTCACAGTTCAGAATTTTGTACTTGCTTGTAAGGGTTATTGCCCTAACTCATTTGAAATAATTAAAGGCAGCATTCTTCCTTTTGTCGCCTCTGGAAAATCTGCGACGTTTTACCTACTACCTTCTATTTCGCGTGTTTTTCAAGAGCTAGTCCCATATTTTCGTAATAGCGATACCCTTTATCATTATCTCATGTGATCAAGAGACAGGTAAATAACGTGAAGTAAATTTTACCTTAAAAATGGACCCCACAGGACGAAAGGGCATAGTTTAACACAATTAAAAAGGAATACGATATTTCTTATTCCTGTTGTGTATTCCATGCTAACGTCATCTCACGCCTTTTGGGTAGATAGGTGCAATGACGCACGTCTGTGTTAAGTGAGACTGTTCTCCGTACCCTGACGGGCGACGCCCTAAGAGTGATGCCCGCGGTTGGAATAG
The DNA here is from genome assembly GCF_023898315.1 of Schistocerca nitens. NCBI lineage: Eukaryota > Metazoa > Arthropoda > Insecta > Orthoptera > Acrididae > Schistocerca > Schistocerca nitens. Next base: position 170,875,665 of record NC_064617.1, on the reverse strand, counting down.
TGGCGCAGTTTCGCAGCATTGTCGCCCATACCGGCATAAAACGCCTCAAACTGCATTTTGACTGTATCTGCGAAACGCTTCGAACCTCCGTGGAATGTTATCACTATGCCTCTGTACCCGAGAGCTATAAAATCCCGTTGTAAAATGTGTATCGTCCCATAGTTTACTACACCGTCTCTGAAGATTACTTTGAGAGTGTAAACCACCAGGAGAAATACTCTCCAGTTAAAATGGCGAAACAATCCAGTGCTCTACTGTGTTATCCTCTGTGTTTTCCTCTCTGCTTCCGACAGATCGATTTTCTCCAGTTCATCTCCGCCCTGAAGGCTTGCATTTTTCCATATCCTGGAAACATTTTGTATCACACTTACTACCTCCTTATCTGCTAGAACACGGGGAGCACAATCTCTACTACAGAATTCTCATAGGACAACTTCTGCTAAACCTCTCTTTAGACAATTTCAGCACTATGTGGCTGATCGCTGAGAGACAATACTATGGGTTTGAAAATTGCCGTATGAATTATTATTCCATGACAATTTTAGATTCTTGGGGACGCCCATGATGGTGTTAGCTCTGGTCGATTGTTCCTGTTCAGCAAAAATTATTATATACTGCGGGTCATACGGAACGCGTTGCATGTATCGCACAATGTAGCAGAAAGACTGAACAGACGCAGTAAACACGGGAGCTGTGACAACTCTCTCTTGGGACATGAAAATTACAAATGGTTCAAATGACTCTAAGCACTATGGGACTGAACATCTGAGGTCACCAGTCCCCTAGACTTAGAACTACTTAAACCTAACTAACCTAAGGACATCACACACATCCATGCCAGAGGCAAGATTCGAACCTGCGACTGTAGCAGCAGCGCGGTTGCAGACTCAAACGCCTACAACCGCTCGGCCACAACGGCCGGCCATGAAAATTTAAGGTGCTCGTTCCCAACAGCATCAGCCTGTAATTTTTTCTTTTCTTTCACTTGGTGCTCTGTTTTAATCACCCACCGTCTGGTTCTCTTATGGCGGGTCTTTATTTCTGTCTGTTTTGTTGTTTCAGCCTCTTGGCTGCTACGATATGCTGCAGTTTCCTACTATAGTCCCAGTTAGGTTCACGCCGGATCCCGCCCCCTGTAGAACCTTTGCCCGTGCTCGCCACATGGATGCGGGCTGTTCTCGCTTTCTTTTTTTTTTTTTTTTTTTTTCTCGTTTGCAGCATTTTAAAAATCTAAAATTTAATACAATTGAAATTGGAAGGTGAAATACAAAATACTGAGGATTAATAAGAATTTTAAAAAAAGAAAGGATAGAGTGTAGAGATTCCCGCCACCTGGTTGTGGGTGGCGGCCTGGGTCTTAGAACGTACTTCAAGTTTCTGACCGCCACCCACGATTGTCTACTTTTCTACTACCTAGCCAATTTTATACATATATGCAAGGTGTTACAAAAAGGTACGGCCAAACTTTCAGGAAACATTCCTCACACACAAAGAAAGAAAATATGTTACGTGGACATGTGTCCGGAAACGCTTACTTTCCATGTTAAAGCTCATTTTATTACTTCTCTTCAAATCACATTAATCATGGAATGGAAAGACAGCAACAGAACGTACCAGCGTGACTTCAAACACTTTGTTACACGAAATGTTCAAAATGTCCTCCGTTAGCGAGGATACATGCATCCACCCTCCGTCGCATGGAATCCCTGATGCGCTGATGCAGCCCTGGAGAATGGCGTATTGTATCGCAGCCGTCCACAATACGACCACGAAGAGTCTCTACATTTGGTACCGGGGTTGTGTAGGCAAGAGCTTTCAAATACCCCCATAAATGAAAGTCAGGAGAGCGTGGAGGCGATGGAATTGGTCCGCCTCTACCAATCCATCGGTCACCGAATCTGTTGCTGAGAAGCGTACCAACACTTCGGCTGAAATGTGCAGGCGCTCCATCGTGCATGAACCACATGTTGTGTCGTACTTGTAAAGGCACATGTTCTAGCAGCACAGGTAGAGTATCCCGTATGAAATCATGATAACGTGCTCCATTGAGCGTAGGTGGAAGAACATGGGGCCCAATCAAGACATCACCAACAATGCCTGCCCAAACGTTCACAGAAAATCTGTGTTGATGACGTGATTGCACAATTGCGTGCGGATTCTCGTCAGCCCACACATGTTGATTGTGAAAATTTACAATTTGATCACGTTGGAATGAAGCCTCATTCGTAAAGAGAACATTTGCACTGAAATGAGGATTCACACATTGATGGATGAACCATTCGCAGTAGTGTAGACGTGGAGGCCAATCAGCTGCTGATAGTGCCTGCACACGCTGTACATGGTACGGAAACAACTGTTCTCCCGTAGCACTCTCCATACAGTGACGTGGTCAACGTTACCTTGTACAGCAGCAACTTATCTGACGCTGACATTTGGGTTATCGTCAACTGCAAGAAGAATTGCCTCGTCCATTGCAGGTGTCCTCGTCGTTCTAGGTCTTCCCCAGTCGCGAGTCATAGGCTGGAATGTTCCGTGCTCCCTAAGACGCCGATCAATTGCTTCGAACGTCTTCCTGTCGGGACACCTTCGTTCTGGAAATCTGTCTCGATACAAACGTACCGCGCTACGGCTATTGCCCCGTGCTATTCCATATATCAAATGGGCATATATCAAATGGGCATCTGCCAACTCCGCATCTGTAAACATTGCACTGACTGCAAAACCACGTTCGTGATGAACACTAACCCTTTGATGCTACGTACTGATGTGCTTGATGCTAGTACTGTAGAGCAATGAGTCTCGTGTCAACACAAGCACCGAAGTCAACATTACCTTCCTTCAATTGGGCCAACTGGCGGTGAATCGAGGAAGTACAGTACATACTGACGAAACTAAAATGAGCTCTAACATGGAAATTAAGCGTTTCCGGACACATGTTTACATAACATCTATTCTTTATTTATGTGTGAGGAATGTTTCCTGAAAGTTTGGCCGTACCTTTTTGTAACACCCCGTATACAACTCGGTGCTTGATGCTCATATGTGTGATTAGCCTTTGCACCTTCATTAGACTTTGTGAACTTACTTGTGTGTGCTGTGTTGCAGGGTGCCACTGTGGATCATCAGTGTGAGATGCCTTAAGTTCTTCCACTTCACTGTCAGAGTCAGTTTCGGGTACCAGTGTCTTCGTGACTGGTTTTTTCAGCTCTGACATCCAGCCCGTCGGCACTCTGCTGTCTTTGTATACCGGCTTGCCTTCTGTACGGTCTGTTACGAAGGTATTCTGCATACATGATCTTAAACGTGTCGTCTGTCAGTGTGTTTAGTTCTGTCCGCTGGTCAGCACTGCGTAGCATGGCGTGGAGTGCGTTATTTATGCTATTCTGGTTTACGTGTAGTGTATGTCTTCTGTTTGTGCGGTGCCTGCAGAAAGAGACAAGGTGTTCAGGGGAACCTTCTTCCCGCATGTACACCTAGTTGTCTGTTGCAGACTCTCACGACTCAAGTGCGTGGAATAAGGGTCGTGGCCTGTAATTCCCGGCGTTAGGGAAAGGTGACAGCCTTCATTGAGCTTCCAACCTAAAGAATTCCGCTCCCCTGGCAGCCTTAAGCCGTCAGCACACGGACCGTGCATCCGAACGTTGAGCGCTGACTGTGCCGAGTTTCTGGCGTCGTAGTGTGGAATAGCACGTTCGGGAGTCTTTCCGAATGTACAGAGCAATATCTGGCATGTCAGATATTCTGAGCGTTGACCAATGAGATGGCACAACGCCACCTACGTCACACGCACGCCATCTCCCTTCAGTACAGAGCTGTGAGGCGCCATATTGGCGTTCATTTCAAGCCTATATGTATATATGCCGTTTCGGAGCACCAGCAAATTGAGAATCACTGGAAAACCCGTTAACTGTGTGATTCGTTCCAATAAAATAATGAAAAACATCATATTCGTGGCAAAAGAATTGTAACTTGCGTATTATGAGAGTCCACTCAAACCGCATTGTTCTTGGTACAATTTGTTATAATTAAATTTCAATCACTAACATATCTACGATTAAGGTTTTCAGCAAGAGGTAACATAATATGATTAGATACGTAGCGTGCGTGGTTGGGTTAGTGTAATGAATACCGTCACTGTCCAGTATTGAGTTATTTGTTGGGGCGGCGGTTCGCGTCTTGACACTTCTAATTTGTTTTCGTAACATTCGCATTTTAATTAAGTTCTGATACTTTATTATTAATTTAATATATATATATATATATATATATATATATATATATTATATATATATATATATAGTAATTGATGTTTTGTAAATAAAAGTTCCTTTTTTGAGGGGTGACTTTGTTCGATTGGCTTAATCTACAGGACAGCTTGCGCTACTTGTATAAAGATATTTTGCTCCTTTTTCTTATTCTGCTTCTGGGTAGGAACAGTGATCAAGTAAGACTGACCTTGGGGATTTACTAAAATGTGGAAATAATGAAATAATATTTATCTTATGCGGAGAAGTATTCCAAATTTGTAACGCACTGTTTGTAATGGAACTTTTATAAGCCTGTGTCATTATTGATTGGACATGGGACTTTCCTTTTCGTGGACGATGGAGGAAATGCATTTTAATAGAGCTAACGTGGGACTTTTAGGCGCGCCCGTAGAGTAAACAGTGTCACTTACAAACTAGAAACGTCCCTCAACTGCCGCTGGAGTGCGTTGCGATCGCGTGTACCACGTTGGGGCCCACGTACCGTATGCACAAGTCGCATCGTTCCTGAGCGTTCAGCAGCACGTTGAATTTAGCACGCTCAACGTTAACGTTCGACAGCACGGTCCGTGTGCCGACGGCTTTATCGACATCGCTCCCCGCAACTCAATGCCACCACAATGACGTACGGAATGCTGATCGGAGCGCACTCCCTGCAGTAATTCTACTCCGCGCCTGGGCCGCTGATCGTTCTGTCACTCCGTTGAGACCTTTCGCCATAAATCTGTAAGGCAGGAACGTGGCATTTGCGCCGAAGCGAGCGCCTGGGCAGCCTTCACGTTGCCGGCAAAGGTCGCGGCCAGCTCCAGAACGGCACGGGACATTTGTCACTGCGGGACAGCGGCAGTATTCACGCCTTCTAGCTCAGCGCTAGCGGTATTGCACGCCGTTAAAATGCTCCGCATAGCAATGCTTCAAACGAAATGAAAGAGCACTGGCTGTGTAGCGGCGGTGTCCGGGTGAAATACTGCAGACCAGCGTAAATGGATCGAATAATAATCTGCACACATACATCTTCACAGCAACAGCACTATTACAGTATAGGAGGATAGGTTGTTAGTTTTTAATGGCGAGAAGAAAAATCTGTACGGATATTATTCAGCATGTTCTATTACTTTCTACCTGGATCCCATGTGTTCCTCGAGAGCTTACTGTACAAAAAACACGGTAAATATGGCAACGCATCGTAAGAAATTCAGTGGGACATGGCCAGATGGATCGCTCTTCCTTAACAAAGTAAAAACCTTTGCTGACGTCGATTCCAGAATGCTCATTCTGAAGTAGAGCAGCAATATGGTCGTTCAGGAGCGCTTAGGATCGGACAATACGTGTCCCGGATCGTTCTCCTAGGACTTGAAACGGAACTATGCTACTATCAGTGTTGTTGAAATAACATTCTACGTCTAACTTGCCTAAAGGTGTTTGAGGATCAGAGACCAGGGTACAAACGGCGTCTTCGCAAAATTATGATATTGATATCAACACACTACTTGCGCGACAGAGGTTACAGGTTTGATGTACGCGTTCTTTCCGTTTAGATCGTAAGCCAATTCAAAGCAAATCGTACATTTGCAAGACAATATTTATTGCGAGAGTTGAGCCGGCCGCTGTGGTCTAGCGGTTCAGGCGCTCAGTCCGGAACCGCGCGACTACTACGGTCGCAGGTTCGAATCCTGCCTCGGGCATGGATGTGTGTGATGTCCTTAGGTTAGTTAGGTTTAAGTAGTTCTAAGTTCTAGGGGACTGATGACCACAGATGTTAAGTCCCATAGTGCTCAGAGCCATTTTTTGAACCATTGCGAGAGTTGTTTAAAAGACATTACCCGATGTACAAGCCCTTATAAAACCTGCGAGGCACACAAAACGGTGAGAAGGAAACAGATTTCCATGGTATGTGATGTTATTTCAGTAATTACAAAACCGAGTCACATTTACAAAGAATTTGGCAGTAGGAGCCCATCATCAGCATGACATTGCAGTGTTTCGTTTGGAACGGTGTCATAAAGCAGTTGTGTGCTCTCCTGAGGCAATATGGTTCACAACTGTTGTAACTGGTCCTTTATACGCTGGATACTGTCACTGGGAGTGAGTTGATGTTCGAACTAGTCTTTCACATGCTCTCCCGGGGACAGATCTGGAGATCTTACTGGCCAAGGAAGTACCTAAACACCACAGACAGTTCATGCAGATCCACGGACTAACATTTTCCTATTGACGAGCCTGCAGCTCATCGTCTAGTGGGTACAGTTTCTGCCTCTGGATCACGGGGTTCCGGGTTCGACCCCCCTGCCAGGCCACGTAACAAACTAAACACGCTCTGGTAGCCATTCTATCTGTCACAGACTATCATTTGCATACCCGTCGATATGGTGTACGTGAACGAAGTTACATTGACATCCGGTCATGTCTTCTGGAAGGGCGGGAGGCGCTTAATTTTTTTTTTTTGTTACACTGGCCAGATGCAATAATGACTGTGTGGACGATGTGGCCTATTCTACACCTTATTTCTGATCTATGTGACGTTGCTGTACTGATTATATGTTTTGACGATGCCATTATGGCCTTATCACTTTAAGACATGGTGTAGAAAAGATCTGAGGACGGTCATTACGGATTGAAACCGGTCATCGTCAAAAGAATTGATATTGTGATCAAAGACTGGAATAAAACACATTCTCTGTACTATTGTCTGCCGCGAGTAATGAGTGTAATGGGCAGGGGCACAACGAATGTAGTATGTGGACATTAAGTTGGGAATGTGGGAACTTTGAAGGGTGAAAACCTTGCAGTCTCACTATCCTCTGTGCCCTCGGTGGCTCAGACGCACAGAACGTCTGTTATGTAAGCAGGAGATCCCGGGTTAGAGTCCCGATCGGGGCACACATTTTCAACTGTCCCCGTTGATGTATATCAACTCCTGTCGGCAGCTTAGGGTCTTGATTTAATTATCATTTCAATCCAGAAATTGAATGGGCTTCTCACTAGTCCCGACCTAAACCCAACTCAACACCTTTGGGGCGAGTTGCAACGCGGACTTCGCTCAAGATCCCCATGTTCAACATCACTATTCTTCTCGGGCTCGGGCTCTTGGTGAAGAATGGACTGCCGTTCCTCCACAGATGTCCAATCACTGAAAGTGAGCCGTGCGGAGTTCAAGCCATCTCAAAGGGGCAGAGTGGACGCACTCCGTATTAATGTCCATTAATAAGAGTCCAGATCGTGTACGCTAGTGTGTAACTCCACTGTCGACTGGAGAGTGGACGTGAGCAGGTGACGTTGGACAGCAGGTCCAGCATCACATCACATCACATCACATCACATCACATCACATCACATCACATCACATCACATCACATCACATCACATCACACCGCATCAGCGTGGGACAGCCCGGTGGCTGCAGACTGCTGCCTTACGCAACCGGACGCGCCTAGCCGCGCCGCGCGGCAGGAAGCGCTAATTTCACAGTTAAGCCGCTGGTTCATGCTTCGCTATCCCGCAGCAGCCGGGACTACATCTATATCTACTGCTCCGCAGTACACCTTACGGTGTGTGGTGGAGGATACTTCTGCTACAACTATCATTCCTCCCCTTCCCCTCCCGCCTTCGTTTTCTTTGCCACGAATGGCGCACAGGAAGGATGATTGTCGGTAAAGTTCCGTAGTAGCCGTAATTTCTAATTCTCTAGTTGTGATCATTTCATTCTTTATGAATATTTTAAGGTATGGGGACTCAGACACAACGTTTCTGAAACAAGTATTTCTTACCCACAGCTCTAATCATCTACCATTAGCAAACATCAGCCATCTGTTCGGGCCTCTTGGCATAGTCCAACGATATACCGAAACACCTTGGTGTCACATTAGAACGCTCACATACTACAGGCAAGCTCCAACACAGCTAAGAAGATACGAAAACGAGTGAACCTGGTGGGGAAGCTGATAAGTACATCCACGGAACTGCTCTTACTTTGGAATATTCTGCAGCAAGATACTGTACACCAGTTAGACTCCGCAGCGGTCATATGATAGTTATCTGAATGCAGCAACGAGAACCATTAGAGGCAAAGTCATATGTACACTTGTCTGCTGGCTACCAATATTATCGACCATCAGTCTATCTCATCTTAGTCGAAAGGCAGCTCTATATCTTTTTGTCAGAAACAAAACGAATCAATCCGAATTCACGAAGATTTAATATAACTGCCTAAGAAGCGCCTCAAATCCATAAAACCAGCACATGAAGAATGGGTCCAAATGCTTTCACTGGATTCAACCGGGGGAACATTTAGTGACAAACCACGGAAACACTAACTTACCACCCAATTGTTAAAGTGCCAGGCTTTCACCATCCTACGAAGGCGTGGGTACAACTCAATATATATTCCGAATAGGAGAAGGTGTGGGCAAACAGAAGCACAACTGAGGCTTTTGTACTGACGACTTGTGGGACAGTGATGATAATCAGACAATGAGTCCCAGGTGCGTCTCAGTAGTGTGAAGTCCAGCTACTCAATATGTAGTGACATATATGAGACACGCAGAGATGGCACAGCGTTTTGACACATTCGATAGAAAACGTGAGTTCAAACTTTCAAATGGCTCTGAGCACTATGGGACTTAACATCTGTGGTCATCAGTCCCCTAGAACTTAGAACTAATTAAACCTAACTAACCTAAGGACATCAGACACATCCATGCCCGAGGCAGGATCCGAACCTGTGACCGTAGCGGTCGCGCGGTTCCAGACTTAAGCGCCTAGAACCGCTCGGTCACCTCGGTCGGCTTCAAACTTTCACCCAGTTAGCTAAATGTGTGTTTTTCTTGGTTTAGCAAAACCGCTGAAGGCGCATTCCGGAGTGGTTAGAATACGTGTATTTGCTCTGTCTCTAATCTCGATTGCTTCTCCCAGGGTGCTTCGTAGTAGCGAAGAATCGTGGGAGAACTCAGGGCAGATTGGGCGACGTGTAGAAGAATAGGCCCAGATTCAAGGTATTAACTACCCCTACTCCTATCCCTAATTGTCAGTGAAAGGTTGCACACGGATCGCAGTTCGCCCTCCTGTTCTCCAGTGACGAGCAAGCCGGTGTCGGGTGGGATTGCGGCGACGCTACAGGACAGTCCCGCCCTGTGACTGCGAGTGTTTATTAAGAGCACTCTACTTGCCACAAAGAGGGACGATTTGCACTGAGTAGCGGCGGAGAGCGGTACAATGGCTGGATGCGCACCCTCGCCTCGCAGCCCCAGGCTCGGGGACAGGAGGCGCGCGGTTCGACTCCCGCAGAGGCCGCGGCAATTGTGCGAGAGCACTCCAGAAGAAGAGCGCCTCACTCCCACACTTCTGAACACGTTGACAGTCATGCCGATGCCTGTGTGACCCTTTTACTACTGAAAGACCTGACACCACTAGATGCCGAAATGTGCATCTCTCAGACTAAGCAGTATTTTTTTAAATCGTATGGCTAGGGCCCCCGCCGGGCAGGCCGTTCGCCGGGTAGCGGTCTTTCAATTTGACGCCACTTCGGCGACCTGCAGTCGATGACGACGATAGGTCGATGATGACAGCACAACACCCAGTCCCTGGGCGGAGAAAATTCTCCGACCCAGCCCGGAATCGAACCTGGGCCCAGAGGATTGACATTCCGACACGCTGACCATTTTTTTCTTTTTTTTTCATTTTGTTCGGTATTGTTCGTTGCGTTTGGTCTGGGCGGACGTCACAACACATCCGTTCAAGTTGATCGTTGATTCCTTGACTGTTTTTTTTTTCTTTTTTTTTATTACAGAGGACGCCCAGCCCTCCGACCGAACACGCTGAGCTACGGTGCCGGCACCCCATTCAGCTACTGAGGGCGGACATACAACCACATCAATGTCCGATATTAATATTTGAGAACGTTAACATTGGCAAGTGTTACCACCGAAATGTGTGTAAAATTTGAATATAGATGCTACACGGAGCAAGTACACGGAGCAAGTACACTCATCAGCCAGAACATTATGACCACCTACCTCCTTTGACACAAACACCAGCGGCGACGCGTTGTGGCATGGAAGCAATGGGAGCTTGTTAGGTCGCTGGAGGAAGGTGGCACCACATCTGTACATACAAATCACGCAATTCCCGTAAAACCCGAGGAGGGGACGATGAGGTTTGACGCCAAGTTCAATCACATCCCAGATGTGTTCAGCATCATGGGGAATGTATCGAGATTCGTCAGGCCACGTGCAACGCTCTCCTCATGCGCCACATCCAGTGTCAATGGTCATGTGCCGATTTCAGTTGTTCCCGATGTCGTGCCGTTAACACTGGCATATGCATTGGTCGTCGGCTTTCGAGGCTCGTCGTAAGGAGTGTTTGATGCATTGTATGTTCAGACACAGTTTTACTCTGGCCACCATTAAAGTCTGATGTTAGTTACGCCACAGTTCGCCGCCCGTCCTGTTTTAGCAGTCTGGCCAGCCTCAGACGTCCTACGTCTGTAATGAGGGGTGGCCGCCCAACCCCACGACGTCTGGACATGATATCACCTTGGTTTCGCCACGTGTTGAAGACAACAGTATTCCAGCACACAACAAGTCGCGCCGTTTCCGAAACGCCCGTGCCGAGCCTTCGGACCATTACAATCTGCCCTCGGTCAAACTTAGATAGATCGAGAGCCTTCCCTATTGTAAACACACATGGCACGCCAACTGATACTAAACGCAACGTGCAGTCAGTCACTCTTCGTCAGGTGACGCTGTTATCGCCTGAGCGGATTTACAGGGTGATCAAAAAGTCAATATAAATCTGAAAAACTGAATAAATCACGGAATAATGTAGATAGAGAGGTACAAATTGACACACATGCTTGGAATGACATGGTGTTTTATTAGAACCAAAAAAATACATACGTTCAAAAAAATGTCCGACAGATGGCGTTTCATCTGATCAGAATAGCAATAATTAGCACAACAAACCAAGACAAAGCAAAGATGATGATCTTTACAAGAAATGCTCAATATGTCCATCATCATTCCTCAACATAGCTGTAGTCGAGGAATAATGTTGTGAACAGCACTGTAAAGCATGTCCGGAGTTATGGTGAGGCATTGGCGTCGGATGTTGTCTTTCAGCATCCCTAGAGATGTCGGTCGATCACGATACACTTGCGACTTCAGGTAACCCCAAAGCCAATAATCGCACGGACTTGAGGTCTGGGGACCTGGGAGGACAAGCATGACGACGCACGCAAGAGATCTTCCACGCGTCTAGCAATATGGGGTGGAGCGCCATCCTGCATGAACATTGTACGTTCCAGCAGATGTTTATCAGCCAGGCTGGGGATGATGCGATTCTGTAACATATCGGCGTACCTCTCACCCGTCACGGTAGCAGTTTTGCTGTCCAGCACGATCTGTCGGACATTCTGTGAACTTTTTTTGGTTCTAATAAAACCCCATGTCGCTCCAAGCATGTGTGTCAATGTTTACCTCTCTATCAACATTATTCCGTGGTTTATTAAGTTTTCAAATTTATTCTGACTTTTTGATCACCCGGTATATCGATGGTAGGTCGGTGGTCAAAATGTTCTGGGTGACCACTGTGTATCAGATTCAGAAAGAAAGGTGTACTGAGCAAGAAATGAACAGGACCAAAAAGATTAGACTCAGCTGAACGGTGCATTGCCTGTAATTTTTTTATTGAAAAAAATTTGTATGCACAGTTCTGAATTTGTAAAACTGCTTTGACTGAAATTGGAAGACAAACTGTAGTAATCACTTTCTGTTCCAAACAACACATATTTGCCATTCAAATCTTTCAATACATTGAACATTAGCCTTTCGCCGTGTAGCGCCGCCATTATTTTTCGGCGCTGCTTGTTACAGCAGCAGCAGCAGCTGCTGCAGCACTGCTACATCTGTCGCTAAAGGACCACAGACTCCAATAGGCGCAGAACGGACCAAAACAGGGTCGCATCAGACGCAGCAATCCCACCAGCCGCCTTCCACACTGCGCGCCAGAGGCCGGCGCTCGCAGCAACAACAACAACAACACAGGTCAGTTGCCATAGCTTCTGCCCGCCGTCCTTTTTTTCCGTGTGCGTGGTTGTAAAAGGTATCACGGCACAAGTGACCACAGAACCTACATAAATACCCACCATTTTTAGTCAAAGGCATCTCAGTCGAAGCACCTAACAGGCGATGTCAACACCAGGCGACGGAGTGAAATGGTTTCGCAATCTGCCACGACGAGACGAACCGACTCCTGGTTCTAAGTCCAAGTCCGTGGACTTGGTGCCTTCGGGTTCGTTTTGGCCGCAGCTAATTTCAGCCCTGGAGGGCAGCCGTTCGTGATTGTGGTGGTATAGTCATATAGTCACCCATCCGACTGTAGTTGTATAGGCAAACTGACGCTACACGCCTCCGCTCTCAAGGGCAGATACCACCGCTGCGGGCTGTCTTCCTCTGCAACAATCACAGCGGGCTTCCGCGTCTGCAGGTGTGCCTTACCTTGAGTTGCAGGGTCGCGACGGGATGCTACATGTCGTGTCTCTGGCCGCCTGTTGCATCGCATCACCGCCCACGCGCTGCCAGCAGCCCCCGAGCGGGTGTTGCTGGTATTGAACGACGCTACGAGTGCTGTAGCTTGTTTTATTAGGAAGTGTGACTGTTGATGATGTTTATCTTGAGCCAGTACCGGGCAAAAATCCTGACGTCAACTCACCACCTCAACTCAGCCCTGCCACCAAGGGACTCGACTGCTGTAAGAATTTATTAAATTCGTGATCAACTTTCAAATCTAATGACATATGTAAACTCCATTATGATTTACGTAACTGCATACGCTACAAACTCGACCGCCACTGGTCACAAACACTGCTATATACTAGAACTGACATGTGATTACATTTTCATGCAACTTTGGTGCATAAATCCTGAGAAATCAGTACCCAGAACAAACACCTCTGGCCGTAATAACGGCCTTGATACGCCTGGGCATTGAGTCAAACAGAGCTTGGACGGCGTGTACAGGTACAGCTGCCCATGCAGCTTCAACACGATACCACAGTTCATCAAGAGTTGTGACTGGCGCATTGTGACGAGCCAGTTGCTCGGCCACCATTGACCAGACGTTTTCAATTGGTGAGAGATCTGGTGAATTTGCTGGCCAGGGCAGCAGTCTAACATTTTCTGTATCCAGAAAGGCCCGTACAGGACCTGCAACATGCGGTCGTGCACAATCCTGCTGAAATGCAGTGTTTCGCAGGGATCGAATGAAGGGTAGAGCCAAGGGTCGTAACACATCTGCAATGTAACGTCCACTGTTCAAAGGGCCGTCAGTGCGAACAAGAAATGACCGAAACGTGTAACCAATGGCTCTCATACCATACCATCACGCCGGGTGATACGCCAGTATGGTGATGAAGAATACACGCTTCCAATGTGCGTTCACCGCGATGTCGCCAAACACGGATGCGATCATCATGATGCTGTAAACAGAACCTAGATTCATCCGATAAAATGACGTTTTGCCATTCGTGCACCCACGTTCATCGTTGAGTACACCGTCGCAGGCGCTCATGTCTGTGATCCAGCGTCAAGGGTAACCGCAGCCATGGTTTCCGAGCTGGTAGTTCATGCTGCTGCAAACGTCGTCGAACTTTCCTCATGTTAGCACGTTGTAGGTGTCGCCACCGGCGCCAACCTTGTGTGAATGCTCTGAAAGGCTAATCATTTGCATATCACAGCATCTTCTTCCTGTCAAATTTCGCGTCTGTAGCACGTCATCCTCGTGGTGTAGCAATTTTAATGGCCAGTAGTGTAAATAGTAAAATTCTCCACGAAGGTATGTATCTTAGTAGCTTTCCTGAACAGAGCTCGTCTTTCGGTTGATATTCTCAGTGAAAGTTTTGTCGACGTACTCTGGAGCATCCTCAGCGTCAATAAAGGATAGTTCGCTGCACAAGTTCTAACGGCTAAATGTCTCTCTAACACAGAGCAGCCATGCTGACCACTGCTGTTTCCTGCCGCATCCAGCGGTGGCGCGCGGGCTCTCTCTTCTGCAGCTGAACCCAAGAAGTACGCGGTCTAGCTCTTGGCCGCGGAATACGCCCGTTATTACAGGGAGCGCACCTCGTTAGTTAGAGGCGGCGATAAGCTGTCCGAACAAAGGGCCCAGCGGCGCCCCGGCGGCAGATAGAGGAAGTGAACTGGACGCCCTTATCTACGGCGCGGTCAGTCGGAACGACCCTACGGCGCCAGGCGCCGCGCCGGGCTGGGCTGGCCTACCCAACACGAACGGCTATACTCTGCGCTGCGCACCAAACGCCACACGATACACAGCTATCGGCAACGCATTCATCAACCCCAAGCTCGCTCTGAATATTTCAGTAAGGTTGTCCTATAGATAGGAGTCCTTCAGAAACCCTGTCCATCATAACCTAAGTGCGTTTGTTAGTCCTTATCCTCATAACCAACTTAGCAGAATCACAGCTCTTGATCCTAACATATCCATATTACTATCAAAATTTTCGTACTGTCACAAGAAATGACTTACAGTCAACTGACTGTCTATAAAACGAGATGTAGAACATGCGAAAGCGAAGGTAGAGCAGCAGGTTGAAGTTTGCTCCAGAATAAGTTTTTAAGATTTATCCCGCGACACTCTTTTTCTTGCCGCCCCCCCCCCCCCCCCCCCCCCCCCCCACCTTCCCCCTGAGTTGACACTTTGGGAGGATATCATAGAAAATGCATTCAATGTATGATTCGTGCAAGAACACAAACATATTTCAAGTACAGAAAGTTAAGACTTGGCGTTTTATGTCTGGGCTGGGGTGGAGCTGGGTGTGATTCACCCCCCCCTCTCTCTCTCTCTCTCTCTCTCTCTCTCTCTCTCTCTCTCTCTCTCTCTCTCTCTCTCTCTCCCCTGGGGCGGGACAAGTGGTCGGAGGAGTCCCCTCCCCAATTCCAATCCATGAATCAACTAATAAAATGATTGCTTTAACTCACGTGGTTATAAACACTCTCACACGAAGGTTAAAATGCGAGATGTTTTTTGCATCTTCAGACACCAACTGTGGATTGATTCTTCAAGACAATCTGCGGACTCTCAAGACCGTTCTTCAGATACAATGTGAACGGTTCTCCGGCCGTAGCATGTAGCCGTGTGTGAGGTAAGTACAAGCAATATGGATGCGACCTAAGGCTGCAGCTTCTCTCTGACGCAGCCGAAGCTACGTTATTTTCTTCCTAGAGGCTTCTGTGGTTTGGGATTCGTTGGGTCAGTTGTTCGTCATTCACTTTTCTCCCCATTTTTGTAAGATACTGCGTGTGATATTTATCCTAAGTTAGCTTCTTTATTAGCAGCTGTTCCATAGTAGGCTTTCTTTGCCAATTTATCAGCAGCATCATCGCCTGCAATGCCTACAGACTGGGTCCAAACTAATACCGATGATGGTTCCTGTATCTCAGATAGATTCCATATTCCTAAATTTCCAGAAGGCTTTCGATACCGTTCCTCACAAGCGACTAATAATCAAATTGCGTGCATATGGAGTATCGTATCAGTTGTGCGACTGGATTCGTGATTTCCTCTCAGGCAGGTCACAGTTCGTAGTGATAGACGGTAAATCATCGAGTAGAACACAAGTGATATCTGGCGTTCCGCAAGGTAGTGTCATAGGCCCTCTGCTGTTCCCGATTTACATAAATGATTTAGGTGATAATCTGAGCAGCCCTCTTAGATTGTTTGCAGATGATGCTGTAATTTACCGTATTGTAAAATCAGACGATCAAATAAAATTACTTCTGTATAGCGCAAAAACTTTCAATTGGCACTGAACAAAGGAAAGTGCGAGGTCATCCACATGGGTAGTAAAAGAAAGCCGATAAATTTTGTGTATACGATAAATCGCACAAATCTAAGAGCTGTCAACTCGCCTAAATACCTAGGAATTATTATTACGAACAACTTCAGTTGGAAAGACCACACAGATAATATTGTCGGGGAGGCGAAACAAAGACTGCGATTTGTTGGCAGAACACCTAGAAGATGCGATAAACCCACTGAAGAGACAGCTTACGTTACACTTGTCCGTCCTCTGCTGGAATATTGCTGCGCGGTATGGGATCCTTACCAGGTAGGATTGATGGAGGACATCGAAAAAGTGCAAAGAAGGGCAGCTCGTTTCGTGTTATCGCGCAATAGGGGTGAGTGTCACAGATATGATACGGTAGTTGGGGTGGTAGTCTCTGAAACAAAGGCGGTTTTCTTTGCAGCGAGATCTATTTACAAAATTTGAATTACCAACTTTCTATTCCGAATGCGAAAATTTTTTGTTGACACCCACCTACGTAGGAAGAAATGATCGTCATATTAAGAGAAATCAGAGCTCTAACGGAATTTCGGTGTTCCTTTTTCCCACGCGCCTTTCGAGAGTGGAATGGTAGAGTAGTAGTATGAAAATGGTTAGATGAACCCTCTGCCAGGCACTCAAGTGTGAATTGCAGAGTAACCATGTAGATGTAGATTCCTGAGGTCGTATAAAAGTTCGTGAATGGTGGTGACCAAATGAGAAATCAGTGAATAATTTTCAGTACCCTTCTACCTGAGGGACCCACTGCACAGGAGAACGTTTCTAACAGGTTAAGCTTGTGTATCTGTGACAGCTGCGTGTATTGCTAATTACGTAGTGTAGATGCAGAAGACAGTATGGAGTGTCGTTCATAAACATAATTGTCGATATACGTGCAGCCCATTTTCTCATCATTCTCGGAGACGTCGGTATATTTTGGACAACGTTACGCAGTCGTCGAGGCCGTAACAAAGTACGGCGAATGTTAACCGATTATGATCCTTAATGTCGTACCGGAGATATATTCGTATTACAGGATGAGAAATAAACCATGGAGATCGTGTAAGTATAGTCACTAAATCTGAAGCAAAATGTGCTCTTTCTGGGTGTCTCGGGCAACAACAGGTGGAGTGATGGAAGTGAGGGGCAGGGGTGTTCTCTGTGTTGTAAGAATTCTGCCCCGAAGCCTTTGAGATGCAGACCGTGGCAGGGGAAGTAGCTTGATGAAAAACTAGAAATGACGTGGAGAGCTGTGATGAGAAAAGGTGTGGGATTCCGGGCTCGGTGCCAGATGTACACATCCTCATCTGGTAGCCTCACGGTTCAGCACAACAGCACTGTAACATGCAGTTGGGTCACCGTGTCACCAGAGTCAAGGTTGAAAGAGTGCTATGTGAGGAAACATCTAGGTACATCTCCACGCTACTCGCGTGCGGCAGGCGTGGTCACTTGAACATAGGAATCTGATATTAGATAGAAAGTGTTATAGACTCACTATAACAACGTTAACATGTACAACAAACTACAGACAAAGAACATTTAATTATATCAACACAGATTCAGTTTGCATCGTGATACCAACAGAGGCATAATACACGAACACACTTAAATTACCATAAAACGCAGTCGCAGTTTAGTAACTCAAACATATGGAACATGGATAGTATCCTCACCTTACTGGGCAGAATACATCTGCAATCAGTTACAACTTTTAATAAAATATGTAATATGACCTGCTGCAGAACCTAAGCTGCAGGTCAAAACTTAATGCTAGCGTTAAAAAGAACTATCAATCACAAAGAACGGTGCAACGCATGGCCCCCTAGTGAAGTGGCCTAACACTTAACACATGGAATTGCATATAGAAGAACGCAATTAAAATCCCCCCCCCCTTTCCAAAAGGCGTCCCATGTTTAGGTTCTTCATAGTTTCACTAAATCGTTTATGGCAAATTCCTCGGTGGTTCTTCTATGACGTGGATACGGACGATTCCTTGTCCCTATCCATCCCCCAACCCAAACTTGCGCTCTGGCTCTAAGAGACCTCGCTCCGATGGAACGTCAAACATCAATCTTGCTTCTCATTACTGCTTTAATGGCATTTCATCCCTGCGACAGTTCACCCGATTAGTTAGACTTTAAAGGTTCAATCAAAACACCCATGGCGGAGATGACAGGAATATGTCCTACGATAAAGGTCCACACCATTTAACATAATTAGAAGTGCTCGACATTTCTAACGTTGACAGTATGAAGAAATCTCCCCCCCCCCCTTTCTCTTTGATTCGGCGATGGCACCGGGGAATAGAGGTAGCAGCTACATTTCTGTATGAAACAATTTTCTCACAGTCTCCATGCGATAGATATAGTGGTTACAGAATGTTGTATGCTCCTTCACTGAGTTTGATAGGTTCTCGGTATTTTTAAGACTCTTCGCAATGCACGTATTTTTTGTAATATCTCCAACTGCAGTTCATGGGTAACTTCAAATACTGCAGCACGATTCTGACTTTGTGACAGACATTTATCCTGCTGGAAAATGGCATCGCCGTCGTTAAAGATATGGACGGCGAAAGGCCGTAGTTGGTCCGCAATAGTTTTCCCCTAGTCCACAACCACCATAATGCCTTCAATTACTACCACTGGTCCCATGGAAGCCCAGATGAATGTCCTCCATAGCTTAATACTGCCCCCACTGACGTGCGTCCACGCCTGGCGCATGTTTCGAGCAACCGTTCACCTATGAGACAGCGTATCCGGAAGCGACCATCGCCCTGATATAATAATAAAAGCATTAGATCAGTTGACACGTTTCCAATATAGGTGATCTCGCGCTCGCCAGAATCTGAACTGAGACGCCAAAACACTTGTGTCTGCACTAGTATTGTACTCTGCCGTGAGATCTGCTAGAGATAGCTGACTATTCTGCCCTACGGAGTGGGCAAGCCTCTGATATTCACGTTCTGTCATCAGGTGTTGACTTCCATCACGTCGCCTGCTCACGGGTTCGCCATCCTTGAATCACTTTCCATATACGTTCACCATAGTAGCAAGCGAACGGCCGACAAGCTTCACTATTTCCGAGATGCTCATTCCTAGGTGCCAGGCCATAACGATACGCCCTCTGTCAGTCGAAGTCTCATGTGTCAATGGATCTCCTCATTTGTGCCCCTTATCGATAGAATGATTCCGCCATTTGTCTCCGCCTCCACTTTTATAGTTTCCGTTATCACGCCATGTGCCCAAAATGTGGCCAGGAGACATTCAGTCTCGTTGTGATCAGTTGTCTTTATGTTTTGGCTGATCAGAGTATTTAAAGCCAAAATATTCTAAAACGTCGTGTGCCTAAATGTGCTATACTTTAAAATAACACTTTTAAACTTTACCTTAAACCAACATTTTCATGTCAAGACATAGCATTCATTTCGATAATCTACACTGCCCAGACATTATGTGATCACCTGACAAAAGCATGAGTAACCACGTTCTGCAGTGTGCGACGTGCAGCAGGAGTGTCAAGGGGGTTCTGTGAACCACGGGCAGTTGTGGACCGATGACGATTCCAAAATGTCGGAGCCATCTAGATTTCTCGGTTGACGATCTATGGTGCCAAGAGGCCCACAGATTCTCAATTGAGTTAAAATGGGGGGGGGGGGGGGGGAGTTTGGTGGCTAGGGGAATACGGCGAACTCATCCTGATGCTCTTCGATCCACGCACGTACGCCAAGCTGTCTGACACGTTGTATCGTCCTACTGGTGGATTCAGTGGTGCTGAGGAAACAAACTGCATGTAGGGGGTGGACATGGTCTCCAATGATAGAGACATACTTGCATTTATTCATTATGCCTTCCAGAATCGCGAGATGACCCAGGGAAAGCCATGAAGACATTCTCCAGAGAACGCTCCCTCGCGGTTCCAGGGTGTTCGCTTTCAGACGTTCCACGCTGTACACGCCAACGGCCGTCTGCCCCCGATTTATCTGAGATGGTCACCTGTCGCCACACTCAGTGGACATCGAACTACGGTACTGGCGTGCAAATTCCAGCATTTGTCGTCAATGAACAGCAATCAGAATGGGTACATGAACCGTGCGACTGTTGCAACGTTCGCTGAGCGGTCGCTGAACAGACACTGTTGGTAGCTCCTTGGTTCATCAGTGCGGTCAGTTACTCAACAGATACCTGTCTATTCGTCGCATGATTCTTCAGCGGCATTGTTTACCCCTGTCCTTGGTGCACCACAGTTGTCTTGGTACCAGTTTTGGACAGCGCCATTTTGTCACGTACGGTATACTGAAGTTAAGCGCTGTCGGGCGTGGTCGGCGCTTGGACGGGTGACCATCAGGGCCGCCATGCGCTGTTGCCATTTTTCGCGTTGCACTCAGCCTCGCGATGCCAACTGAGGAGCTACTCGACCGAATAGTAGCGGCTTCGGTTAAGAATACCATCTTACGACTGGGAGAGCAGTGTGCTGACACCACGCCCGTGCTATCCGCATCCTCCACCGAGGAAGACACGGCGGTCGGATGGTCCCGGACGGAGTGCTCTTGAACATCACATAAATCGCTCCATTTCCGCATTTCGACAACGACTGCGCTGTTTTCCGCGTCCTCCCGACACACTATATACCCTCCACTGCTAGTGCTGTCACCTACCTTCTGTGATTGGTTATTGCACCCTGACGTCTAACATAGGTGGTGGTCACAGTAATGTGACTGGACCGTGTAGTTAGTTTCGTGAGTCTCGACTGGAAATTTAAAAATTCAACAAGTCTCGATCATTGCGCTAGAGGTGTGTGTGTGTGTGTGTGTGTGTGTGTGTGTGTGTACTTCGTTGCTGGTACCTACGTCGTTGGTGTGGTTTTTGTTTTTCCTCCACTGTCGCCCTCACTTGCTCTGCAAGCAAGACGAGCTAAAAGTTTTAACAAAAGCAGTTTCTGTGGGGGAGTGTCATCTTACCAGGCGATGATTAAAAGGAACGACCGACCTCGGACGCGTCCCCCTGACGTTATTCAACCGCGTGGCGCCGCTGATTAGCAGTGCTGTATGAAACCGCCTACCGGACAAACGAGCACATTGTCTTAATGCCTGTAAGAGTTAGCGCCGTTTAATTACGTGGAGTGATCACGTAGGCGTGTCCGCTGGTAATGAGCGGCGCATCGACCGGCACCGAGTCCGCAAACTGCTCTCTCCGGCGGAAATAGCGCCGCAGTAAAGACGCTGCAAACACATCCCAGTCCTGTGTCCAATCAGCGAAAGTTCCCGCTCGCTCCAAATGAACCCCGAGTTACCAGCTCTGTTTTGAAGAGCAGCCAACTTTATCCTTGCTCTTCTCTTACGGAAAACCACGTACAGCAGAATTCAACTATTCGGGCAAAAATACGTTTCGTTCCTTGTAACCTAAACGATATGCAGCAGCTATAAGAAATGTGTCTTACACAAAGAACGAACTACACTACTGGCCATTAAAATTGCTACACCACGAAGATGACATGCTACAGACGCGAAATTTAACCGACAGGAAGAAGATGCTGTGATATGCAAATGATTAGCTTTTCAGAGCATTCACACAAGGGTGGCGCCGGTGGCGACACCAACGTGCTGACATGTGGAAAGTTTCCAACCAATTTCTCATACACAAACAGCAGTTGACCGGCGTTGCCTGGTGAAACGTTGTTGTGATGCCTCGTAAGGAAGAGAAATGCGTACCATCACGTTTCCGACTTCGATAAAGGTCGAATTGTATCGCGACATTGCTGCTCGCCTTGGTGGAGATCCAATGACTGTTAGCAGAATATGGAATCGGTGGGTTCAGAAGTGTAGTACGGAACGCCGCGCTGGATCGCAAATGCCTCATATCACTAGCAGTCGAGATGACAGGCATCTTATCCGCATGGCTGTAACGGATCGTGCAGCCAGGTCTCGATCCCCGAGTCAATAGATAGGGACGTTTGCAAGACAACAACCATCTGCAGGAACATTTCGACGTCGTTTGCAGCAGCATGGACTATCTGCTCGGAGACCATGGCTGCGGTTACCCTTGACGCTGCATCAGAGACAGGAGCGCCTGCGATAGTGTACCCAACGATGAACGTGGGTGCACGAATGGGAAAACGTCATGTTTTCGGATGAATACAGGTTCTGTTTACAGCATCATGATGGTCGCATCCGTGTTTGGCGACATCGCGGTGAACGCACATTCGAAGCGTGTATTCGTCATCGCCATACTGGGGTATCACCCGGCGTGATGGTATGGGGTGCCATTGGTTAAATGTCTCGGTCGACTCTTGTTCGCATTGGCGGCACTTTGAACAGTGGACGTTCATTTCAGATGTGTTACGACCCGTGGCTCTACCCTTCATTCGATCCCTGAGAAACCCTACATTTCAGCAGGATAATGCACGACCGCATGTTGCAGGTCCTATACGGGCCTTTCTGGATACAGAAAATGTTCGACTGCTGCCCTGGCCAGCACATTCTCCAGATTTATCACCAAATGAAAATGTCTGGTCAATGTTGGCCGAGCAACTGGCTCGTCACAATACGCCAGTCACTACTCTTGATGAACTGTGGCATCGTGTTGAAGCTGCATGGGCAGCTCTACCTGTACATGCCATCCAAGCTCTGTTTGACTCAATGCCCAGGCGTATCAAGGCCGTTATTACGGCGAGAGGTGGTTGTTCTGGGTACGGGTTTCTCCGGATCTATGCACTCAAATTGCGTGAAAATGTTATCACATGTCAGTTCTAGTATAAAATATTTGTACAATGAATACCCTTTTATCATCTGCAAGTCTTTTTGGTGTAGCAATTTTAATGGCCAGTAGTGTATTTTCATTCCTTATGATGCTGATTCACCGTTTAGCCCGCTGTTCCAACATACCCTACAGATTTTATATGGGGGTTTAGTCAGTTGATTTTGCATGCCTATCAAGATGCAACAGGGAGGGGGGAGCGTTCAGCAAACTGTCACATATTCTTCCAGCCTGATGAACTTCGCTGCTGTCATCCTTTATGTGCCTCTGTGAGCGATGGCCCCTTGCAAGGTGACCGACTGCAAATGTTCATCGTATGCAGCTCTCGTCGCAATATTCTCTTGGTAACAGGTTGGGATGGACCTTCATTCACTGCCTGCAGGAATTCCCGTCTGGTTTGGAAGATTTTGAGTCACAAATCGGTAATCCCTCTCCGTCGGGTTCTTTTTCCAATAAATTCTGATTTGTTTCTTAGCCATGTGGGTTACACCACTGCTTGTAGATACGAATAGTCCCCCGCCAAAGACCAACAAATCCATCAACATGTCCATTATAATTATTCGGGCCTTTATTCAGTGGTCGGTTGATGAATTCTGTGTTAATTCCCAACGAGCCAGTGGGTGTGTTGGAACTTCCACCGAGCTACAGACCCCCTTGAAGCTGTCTCCCGCAGACGGGGACGAAACGTTGGGAATTAACACAGAATTCATCAGCCGACCACGGCATAACAGCCCGGATAATTATAATGGACATGACATTACCGGCCGTGAAAGTCTACATTTTAAACCCATCAACTTCGTACACCGTATGGCCTTGGGCGCGGCCAAATACAATTGCCTCTTTTTGCCACTCCGTCACGTCCTTACATTTACCCACATTTAATTGCAATGTACGCTTGAAGCGTAAGTGTGTCTGATCGCTACTTCATTATGCTTCTGTACAGGCAGTGCACGCGTGGTTTACCACACGCAAAGTCTATGTAGACCTTGACCATACGACTATCGTTGGGCCATCTGTAGACGCTTAATAATTCACCTGCGCGTGCGCACTTGAGTGACTAATTTTTTTTAGTCCGGTGAGCTTACTATTGAGCCATCAGCTTAGTACATCACACTTACCACTCACCCTAGAATATAGGTTGAATAATGATAAACATACGTTTATAGCATTTGCAGATTTAGAGAAATGCTTTTGACAATGTTGATTGGTCTACACTCTTTGAAATTCTTACTTGTACAGAAAAAAAATCGGATGGCTATTATAACAGTCTAGTGACATGAAAGGGAAGTAGTAGTAGTAGTAGTAGTAGTAGTAGTAGTAGACAAGGAAGTGAGATACGGTCGTAGCATATCCCTTACGTTATTGAATTTATAGAGTGATTGAATTTATAGAGCGATTCTGAAAGGACTTTGAAATTTTACTTACATATACCATATTGAGAAGACTTATACAGGTAGCAGTGTTGTGTTAGTACCAAAATACTGCAGGTTTACCTGATATTAAATTTTTGGTTCGTCTTTAAACCATGGGAGTAAGCAATGTCTCACCTTCCTCGATCGTAGCTAACATTTCTGCACAAAAAGCGTTACGTGCCTTCTTATTTGCGTCTGTAAGGGTGTGTAACGATGACACTCAGTAAAGGGTGTGTAACAATGACACTCAGTAAAGGGTGTGTAACAATGACACTCAGTGTTGCTTAAAGTTCTGTCTTTTTCGTAAAACTCCCCACACAGTTGACTGGGGAATTACAAACTCTCGCAACGCGCCATGCGTCGATTTCCTGCGACTGCGAAGAAATATCCACTGTCGGTCGATGATGGTCTCAGGGAATTGTAAGCGGCCTGGAGATTTGTTATGACGAATGTTAAAACTAGTTTGAAAGAATTTCCGATGCCAGGAGTAAATTTTAGGCCGCCTAGGTGGTTGCTTATTGTAATCGGTACGATAAGATGAATCTTTGTTACTGACTATTTCTTCCACTCAAAACACGCAACGAGTACGTTCAGGTCCTGTGAAGTCTACAATTTTTCTTTTTCAACTTTCTGTCATTCCCAGTCCCACACTTCGATATTACAACAATACGTTAATAAAACTTTTGCTATAAGATGGTATGTTAACCACATATCTAAGTCGTCTGAATAAAATTCTACACAACCCAGAGAAATTTGGAAACTGAGTTAAAGTTCACAATGGTATTCGTGCGGAACTTTGCATTTTTACAGTTTTAAACACTGTACTGGCAGTGTAAGTGTAGTCGTTGGGATAAGGGAGCTGTCGGAATGAAAACATCTTAAAAATGAACCGAATAACGTGACATAATAATCACGAATCAACAAGTCATCCTTTTACAATCTTTTTCATGTATCCAAAAATGTGTTTTGCATTGAGAGTGTTTGTACCGGCTTGTTTGTCGGGCAGATATCATGGACTACCAGTAGCGCCATATAACCTATAAATTTAACTGGAGAAACTTGCTGCAATTACAGTAAGCACGTTAGGCCGTAGTAGCAGTAAGTAAATTACTTACTTTAGGAAAGTCAACTTGTACGACGAGCAGAGATAATGGACAACGGCAGTGGTCCTGGTTATGTATGACATGCTGTACACAAATTATCCAGCTAATAAGTACTTTGAAAGAAATGAAATAGAATTTTTAATTAGATAATTTGGAAAGGGAATCTTGTACGTGATTAATGAGTTAACTTCGTAAGACGTAGGTATGAAGCTGGGCATCCAAGACGCTCCTTTGCCTATGATAGTTGTAAGTCTTTATGTTAATGTTTTCCACAAGGAATATATTTTAGCCCCAATCGCTACACAATTTCAGAAGCCGGTTAAATGCTCTTTCTAATGATACCTCTTTCACCCTTGTATGATTAGTACATGTAGAGAAGAAAGGATGTCGAACAGAGTAATAACTTTTATCTACATCTACTCTGCAAATGACATTTAAGTGCCACGCAGAGGGTTCATCGAACCACCTTCATAATTCTCTGTTATTCCAATCTCGTATAGTGGGCGGAAAGAACGAAAACCTATATCTTTCCGTGCGAGCTCTGATTTCCCTTATTTTATCGTAGTGATCGTTTCTCCCTATGTTGGTCGCTGTCAACAAATTATTTTCGCATTCGGAGGAGAAAGTTTATGATTGGAATTTCGTGAGAAGATTCCGTCGCAACTAAAAAAGCCTTTCTTTTAATGATGTCCAGCCCAAATCCTGTATCGCTATGATGGAGAATAAAAATTTGGAGGTTGGATGATGTCATTTTAATTGTCGTAGACAGGAAATTAAGTTTTAGGAAGTCTTTTCTGTAGGTATAAGTATGGAGTGTAACTTTGAATGGAAGTAAAATGTGAACGATGGCCAATTCAGATTAAAAGATGAAAAAAGCCTTTGAAATGTAGTGTCGTACAAGAATGCTGGAGATTTGTGGGTAGATCGAATAAACAAGTGAGGAGCCACTAAATTGAAGTGGGGGAAAAATTATACGAAAAATTTGCTAAAAGAAGGGATCGGTCGATAGGACACATCCTGAGGCTTGAAGAAACTGTCAATTTGTTGATCGAAGGATGTGTGGAGAGTTAAAATTGTAGAGGAAGAGCAAGGTTTGAATACAGTAAACAAATTCAAATAAATGTTGTTTGCAGTAATTATTCAGAAATGAAGAGGCTTGTACAAGGTGGACTAGTATGGAGAGTCCCATAAAATCTGTCTTCGGGCTGAAGAACAAAACAACAACTTCCATCTTCCAATGTACACAACCACTATTTTACTATTTTCTTAGTATGTAAGCTTCGTATATGCGAATAATTAGAAGACTAGTTACATTGCCGTAAGTTTGTCCCCGCACTTTCTATTACCCAAGCATCCTCAATAACCTGTAGTACTTCGCATTTTACTGTGCATATATTAGATACGTTGTAAATTCACACTGATATGTCTATGCCCGCTGTGCGAGTCACTGAAAGCTTTGAGGAAAGCTGATGACGTCGACGTGAGCTCAGCGTAGCCACTGGAGATCTGCATGTGGGTTTCGCAAGACTGTTTTTAATAAGGCAGCAGCACCTACAGTTTTACGACCGGAGAGAAAGTCGTCTCAAACTGGTTCCACCGAAGACACGCGACGCTAGCGAGCACCATCACCAGGACAACATACCTGCTCTATGACTGCAATCAATTTCACTTTCCGAGAAGAGAACGGCCGTTTCACATCCTATAACGGACAGGGCTTTATCTGTCTACACAAACAGAAGCTACGAAAAACTGCACGACGCTTAATACGAAATCTTACAGGTCCCGAGCGGACATTTAATTCATTTCGAGACGAAGCCCGCTATTAACCCTCTATTCATATGGCCACATTTCCGGACGAAGCAATTTTTGCGTCTTAAGTGATAAGTGGTTATGACAAATGTGAGCCGCAGTTATTTCAATGCATCCATTACATAACACTGGTTTTTTACCAGTGAAGTCACTATGGGCACTATTATTACTACTTGTATGAAGCCATGTGACTTTGTAAACTCAACAGCCCGCATCATCCACGGATGTTGCATCATTAGAATGCCCCTCCCGTCCGAGTCTATTATTAAGCTTGCCAGTAATTAATGGCCGTTGGTGAAAGGGGAACCGACCCCGTGTCAGCAGGATTTTTTCCCCCCTCAGTTGACTCCCCTTGGCGGGGTGATTCGCCCACGCCGACGGGTCCTTCCGCTTTGCTCTCCTATACGTGACAGCGATATAAACAGGCACTGAGAATTCCTGAGAAGATGACACACTTCTGTTACCAACGGTGGCGCCACTTCGACGAATCTGAACAGCGGATGTTAATAACGGCCTGTTCGCCATTTATCTGTGGCCGACACGTGTAGAAGAGCGAAGACGCGGGGCAAGAAGTGCTATCGGGCGCGCTGCGAAGAATTTGTCAACGCCCTGATCGACTGATGAAGCGGCGTCTTTTCGTTATACAGGAACGTAGAGTAGCATAGAATAGGATTGTGGAACATATGGAGTACTGCAACATTACGACACACAGCCAGCAATGATTCAAGAGAATTTAGTTTTTGTGAAACCATAACGCTATCGACAGGGGATCTCAAGTTGATCCCAAATTCCTTTATTTCCAGAGCGTCGTATAATATAACTGTATGCGTACATCTACATCATTACTGTGTAATTCACATTAGTGTTTGGCAGAAATTTCGCATAACTACTTTCAAACCATTTCTCTATTGTTCCTCTCTCCAACAGCACGTTGAAAAAACTACACCTAAATCCTTCCGTGCGAGCTCCGATTTATTTTATCCCGATGGTCATTTCTCCCTAAGGTGTACCGTTTCAGTCGTACGACTAGATTTGTAATTTCTTATATGAAAGGTCGCAGTTCATAGTCATTAACAAAAAGTCATCTGGTGGAACCGAAGTTACATCTGTGACTTCTGGGACTCCTGGGACTCCCAAAGGTTGCGCTCAATGCTTTCTGCTGTTCTAAATCTATAAAAAGCGGTTTAGGAAACAATCTGAGCAGAATCTCTTAGATTGTCTTGGCAGGATTTCAGTGTCATTGGCAATCCTCGAAATTCGTATTTTTTCTCTCAGAAATATAATTCTTGTTACAAAGTTCTTCGTTTAAGTAAATGCTTGTTCAATGTACAAATTAAACAAGTTGGGAGATGGACTACAGCTCTCCTCCTCAACTACGGCCTGCCTTTAACATCCTTCGAGACTTTGAACTGCTTATGGTTTCTGTACAAGTTTGAACTAACCACCTCCCTGAATTTTATTTCTGATGACTTGCGAATTCCAAAAATCATGTTCCAATCAGAACTATCTAAAGCTTTTTTCTGAAATGTCAACTACCGTAGTGTAATCTAGTGAATCTTTCAGACGATGCAGTGAGACTTGCATCTGCTTAACTGTATGTATACACTCATCGCTAGCTCGCTTCCATCTAGTAGTTCCCTGCATACGTACATACTTCATACTAGGTAGCCCGCCCGATTTCACTCACCGCGGTAAGCACGTTGGTCCCAAACACCTTCAAGGACAACAAGCTCCCACATTCTTTCGTAAGAATACAGCTATGCATTGTCCACGACACTATCTACACGGTTTTCTCAGTTGTTGACCAACAGCTGCTGTTTTTCTGGCAGTTTTATCAGCGACTAGCACTGTTGTGTTCAGTATGAATCACGGTGCTCGGCAATGTTGTAAAGACACGTTTACATAGAGGTTATTAACTTCATGTGACACCGTCCGTTATCACCTGGCTATTTCTATTGCCGAATAACAGCAGGTACGGTTTGTAAGCAAAATCTGTTGGCGAAAGTTGATCTGAAATACCACTGATGCTTTCAATGGGAGATCGTTAGAAAGTCGAAATGGAGTATGGACTGCCGGTTTCTGAGAAAATTAAGACATGTAATCGCCGTGGAAATGTTTTACAACAATTGGAGATTACTTCGTAAAATGGCTTCTCTACTAGATAAGATAGGCGGACAGGGGATATTGCCGAAGCTGTCTCGACTGATAACCGCCTAGGTAGGAAAGTTTTGCGCTTAAGAGATGTTTTAAAAGTAACAACGACTCGCCACCCCCCCCTCCCCGATGTCTCCTGCTAATTTGGGCTTATTTGTTCTTTAGGTACCACTAGTCACTGCTTATTACGCATCTTGCTTATTCATATTTTGCTTTAGTGTTAGATCTGTATTTTTTTGTAGATAATTTTAAATCTGATACTGGTTAATATTTTAGACTCTGCGACTCAATGGCAAAATGCCACACTACGCAATCTAAGGTTTCGGGTTCGATCCCGATCAGGTCTATTATTTTTATCCGACACTGTTCACTTTCTTCATCTCTTGCAATGTTTGATAATGTCGAAAGTGCACAACAGTTCCGTAGCTCTCGGCCGACGCTAAAATATACGTCCTCCAGTAACTGGATGAGTACGTCGGTTCAAAGGTCTGAGGAAGACATCTACGTCTACATCTACATATACATATACATGGTACTCTGCAAATCACACTTAAGTGCCTGGCAGAGAGTTCATCGAATCAATTAACACCTATATCTTTCTGTGCGAACTCCGATTTCTCTGATTTTATTAAGATCATAGTTTCTCCCTTTGTAGGTCGGCGTCGTCAAAATATTTTTGCTTTCAAAGGGGAAAGTTGGTGACAAATTTCGTAAGACGATCCTGCCGCAACGGGAAACGCTTTTGTTTTAATTATGTCCACACCAAATCCTGTATTAAGTCCGTGGCACTCGCTTGCCTATTTTTCGTTTGAAAAA
Organism: Schistocerca nitens; assembly: GCF_023898315.1. Taxonomy (NCBI): domain Eukaryota; kingdom Metazoa; phylum Arthropoda; class Insecta; order Orthoptera; family Acrididae; genus Schistocerca; species Schistocerca nitens. The sequence goes on along the minus strand of NC_064617.1, from coordinate 170,845,518 downwards.
AAAAAAAAAAAACCGTGCTGCCCTTCTTTGAACTTTATCGATGTACTCCGTTAACCCTATCTGGTAAGGATCCCACACAGCGCAACAGTACTCCAAAAAAGAACGGGCAAGCGTTGTGTAGGCAGTCTCTTTAGTAGATCTGGTGCATCTTCCAAGACTACGTGTTCCGCCAGTGAAATGCAGCCTTTGGTTCACCTTCCGCACATTTTCTGTGCGTCCTTTCCCATTTACTTTGTTCGTAATCGTAATTTCTAGGAATCTAGCTGAATTTACAGCCTTACGATTTGATTGATTTACCGTGTAACCGAAGTTTAACAGATTCCTTTTAGCACTCTCTTGTACGCAAGGGCTCAAATAAGACTATGGTTAGTTAAGAAAGCGCTGTGGTGTTCAAACCAACCTGATGACGAATTATCTTTATTTACATTTGAAACACAAAATTTCCTTTTTTTAAATACGCATACATGTGTACTATCAGCAATCACATGGATTTTTCGTTTAGATTAATTCTTTGCTCGGCTGGGAAGGTAATGTGGAAGACACTTAACTCGCCCCTCCTGAAATATGGTCTACAAAGTCATATTAATTGCAATTAAGTTTTAATAAGAACTAACGCGACGTACTGTTCTTAAATGTCCAAAGGTAGTTCCAATACACGCCCCGATGAAGTTGAAGTTCCCAATTCAAAATGTTTTGTAGGTTGTTTTATTCGCAGGCACAAATAGGTACTTAACACTGAAAGTAGATCACCCATCGCACATTCAAGCTTACTGCTTTTAAGGTCTAAGGTATCACCAGCAGGGACACAGGATATTCATGCTGATAACTTTCGGATATTAATTATACAAATGTTGCTTCTCTTTAGATATGTGTAACGATAACAACCATTTTACATTTCTTAGGATACTACGAAATATCAGAGTATCGGTACGGGAAGTAACGAACAGTGTTATACAAAATCTTTCACAACTAGTTTATTTATTTATTGTTCCGTGGGACCACATTAAGGAGAAGTCTCCATGGTCATGGAACGAGTCAATACATGAAATTATAACAAGATTGTAGAAACAGATAAAATGAAATTTAAGAAACATATTCAGGTGACACGTCGTTAGTTTAAATAAAGAAAATCAAGAATGTAACACTGGAATTTGCTTAATTTTTTAGCTCTTCCAGGAGCTCCTCGACAGAATAGAAGTGAGCCATGAGGAAACTCTTCAGTTTAGACTTAAAAGCGTTTGGGCTACTGCTAAGACTTTTGAGTTCTTGTGGTAGCTTATTGAAAATGGATGCAGCAGAATACTGCACTCCTTTCTGCACAAGAGTCAAGGAAGTGCATTCCACATGCAGATTTGATTTCTGCCTAGTATTAACTGAGTGAAAGCTGCTAACTCTTGGGAATACGCTAATATTGCTAACAGCAAACGACATTAAAGAAAATATATACTGTGAGGGCAATGTCAGAATTCCCAGACTATTGAATAGGGGTCGACAAGAGGTTCTCGAACTTACACCACACATAGCTCGAACAGCCCGTTTTTGAGCCAAAAATACCCTTTTTGAATCAGAAGAATTACCCCAAAAAATAATACCATATGACATAAGCGTATGAAAATATGCGAAGTAGACTACTTTTCGTGTTGAGATGTCACTTATTTCAGATACTGTTCTAATGGTAAATAAAGCGGCATTTAGTTTCTGAACAAGATCCTGAACATGGGCTTTCGACAACAGCTTACTATCTATCCGTACGCCTAGGAACTTGAACTGTTCCGTCTCGCTTATAATATGCCCATTCTGTCTGATTAAAATATCAATTCTTGTTGAATTGTGAGTTAGAAACTGTAAAAACTGAGTCTTACTGTGATTTAGCATCAAATTATTTTCCACAAGCCACGAACTTATTTCATGAACTACATTATTTGATAATGTTTCAATATTACACACACGATCCTTCACTACCAAGCTGGTGTCATCAGCAAACAAATAGTTTTGAATCACCTGTAATACTAGAAGGCATATCATTTATATAAATAAGAAATAGCAGTGGCCCCAGCACCGATCCTTGGGGAACGCCCCATTTAACAGTGCCCCATTGGGACTGAACATCATTACCACTCTCAATATTGCGGAGAATTACCTTCTGCTTTCTGTTCTTAAAGTAAGAGGCGAACCAATTGTAAGCTACTCCCCTTACTCCATAATGTTCCAACTTCTGCAGTAATATTTTGTGGTCAACACAGTCAAAAGCCTTCGTTAAATCAAAGAAAACACCTAACGTTCGCCACCTTTTATTTAATCCGTCCAAAACCTCACAGAGAAAAGAGACTATAGCATTTTCAGTTGTTAAGCCATTTGTAAAACCAAACTGTACATTTGACAGCAAATTATGTGAATTTAAATGCTCCAGTAACCTTGTATATACAACCCTCTCGATAACTTTAGCAAACACCGATGGCATAGAAATAGGTCTATAATCATCAACATTATCCCTGTCTCCCTTTTTATAAAGTGGCTTCACTACCGAGTACTTACATCGGTCAGGAAACCGACCACTCCTAAAGGAAAAGTTACAGATATGGCTAAGTACTGGGCTAACATACATGGAACAATACTTCAGTATTCTGCTAGATACCCCGTCATATCCATGAGAGTTCTTGGTCTTTAGTGATTTAATTATTAACTCAATCTCCCTCTTGTCAGTATCATGGAGGAGCATTTCAGGTAACAGTCACGGAACACTTTTTTATACGAGCGCTATATGATTCCCTGTTGGGACTAGGTTTCTATTTAGTTCACCTGCTATATTCAGAAAGTGATTATTAAATACTGTACATATATGCGACTTATCAGTAACACGGACATTCCCACTACGCAACGATTCTATATCCTCGACCTGTCTCTGCAGACCAGCCACTTCCTTTACGACTGACCATATGGTTTTAATTTTATCCTGAGACTTAGCTATTCTATCTGCATACCACATACTTTTTGCCTTCCTAATAACTTTTTTAAGCACCTTACAATACTGTTTGTAATGGGCTACTGCAATCAGATTGTGACTGTTTCTAACGTTTTGATATAATTGCCACTTTGTTTTACAAGATATTCTTATACCTTTAGTCAGCCACCCAGGCTGCCTGTTTGTGCTAGTACCCTGTTTTGAACGTTCTAACGGAAAGCAACTTTCAAAGAGCACGAGAAAAGTATTGAGGAAAGCATTATATTTATCGTCTACTGTATCAGCACAATAAACATCTTGCCACTCTTGTTCCTTGATAAGGTTTACAAAAGTCTCTACAGCAACTGGATCAGCTTTCCTAAAAAGTTGGTAACTATATTTAACATGTGTTGCAGCACAAAAATCTTTTAGACTTAAAATTTGTGCATCATGATCTGAAAGGCCATTCACCATTTTGCTAACAGAATGCCCTTCTAGTAATGACGAATGAACAAAAATATTGTCTATGGTTGTTCTACTGTTCCCTTGCACTCTCGTTGGAAAGAATACGGTTTGCATAAGATTATATGAATTAAGGAGGTCTACCAGCATCCTTTTCCTTGCACAATCACTTATACAATTTGTATTGAAGTCACCACAGTTTCGTGAGACTTTAAATGAATGTACTCGTAATATGTATGCAGCATAAGGAGAAGCAATAGCAGTTTTAGGAATTACCAATCGTAGGCACCCTATAACAAACTTAACAGAATTCAGTAGCATAAACCAGTAATATTAAGCACGCACTCATTAGCTTGGAAAAATTTTTGATGCAAAAATAGCACAGTTCCCGTATTTTTATTTATATTCAAAATTATGCTGATGACGTCAAAACAATGTTTCAAGAGAAATTCTGCATTTCTGCAGATTGAACTCATGACAGAACTAATGGCTGGCCATGGAAGCTTCAGGAAACACCTGCACACGGTGGACACAGAGAAATGCAATGTGATGGATGAAACCGCACCTCAGTCTTTCAATGAGAAGCACTGGAGGCCAAAAGACGCAATATTTGGGCCATTAATTCCTGAAGAAACTGTTTCTAATGAAGACCTGGTAATGAATCTTCTACTACTCTTCTTTCCTGGTACTCGCCGGTTTTACTGTAAAGACATGCAGAAAAACTGCACAATAAACTCAATTTCAGTGCAGGCAACAGTGGGCTTGTTTTGTCTCCCTTAGTACATCACATGAAGTACATATTATGTAACAAGGAAAAATTAGTTCATGTAAACGTAGCACTATTCCCGTATTTTGCTGTATATTCGAAATGCGTACTTTCATACTTTTAAAAACGGTATTGTGAGAGTGTCTCTTAAAGAAAAGCTTGTAGTGACGCACCGTAGTAACAGCACGCTAGTATGGATGGCCGCACAGCACCCAGTGCTCCTAGTCTCTTTCTGCCTGCTCTTAAAATGGGGTGTTTACTGTCCCCATATGTTGCCAAACCCTGATCACGCCCCTGCCCGTCCCCCTCAAGACAACACACAGGGAGGAGGGTACTACGGGCTAGCATCAGAAATCAACAAATGAGATGTTCCGAAACTTTAAAGTTTTATCTACGCCTCATCAATAGTAGACAAGGATGTAACGAGAAAACGTGCAATTTCGTAAAACAGAGAAACAACTTCAACAGCAGAAGTGTGACCAAATTAGCTGCTTTGTAGTTGCTTATTTCATTGGGAAATCAGAACTAATCGCTAAAAGCATTTCGGTCCAACTTTGAATTTTGTCCAAGTTGGGAAAAAGTCACATCTTCGACACTTATAAACCGTTCAGCTCTCTTTACAACTACGGTAACTAAACGAAAAGTACGCTTAAGATGAGTGGAAGACCCGACAACTGAGTACGTAAGGGCTGGACGTGAGAGCGTGCACTGCGTGACACAGAAGGGCGTATTCAGCTGGCTGAGGGCAGACGCACGGCAGACCGGCTGGGCCTTTCTGCACGGTAGCCGCGTGGGCGGCGGCGGAACTCCGTGGGCGGCGCCGGCACACGCGTGCGGCGGACACAGGCTCGCGGTTCCAGGAGTCAGCGGGCAGTTGGCAACGCGTCGCGGGCCGGCTATCTACACACATCCACATCCTGCCGGAAGGGGCCGCCCCGCCTTATCTCTGCCCGGCTCTCGGCTCCCGCCGGCGGACACACACACACACACACACACACACACACACACAGCTTCTGGACGTCACTGACACCATCTTTGCGTATTTCTTCACGGAGTGGCCAAACCCCGTAACGTACTACCCTGGGACCACTGGTTGGAAGGTTCATTTATATATTTATAAATTTAACTAATTAATTTCAGCTAACAAGATTAGCAAATTCAGACCTCCACATCTATGCAGCCATCCTTACTGAGTCAGCAATACAATTTTTCTAGTACATCAGCAATATAATTTATATATTACTATCTGAGCAAAGATATCCGGATATCTATTGTTGGACATATATACGGTACGTGCCCACCCTCCACCGTTGTCACGGTCTAACTCTGTTAGGAGCACTTTCAATGACGCGTCTGAATGTCAGTGTAAGGGTGATAGCCTAATCTCCCTCACGAGCGCAAACCAGTGCAAGTTCTATCGTTGGACGCTGACGTTTGGACCGAAATCCAACAAGTGTTCCACTGGGTTCAGGTTGGGACTCGAGAAGGCGAGTCTATTTGAGCTATGTTACTCTGGACAAACCATTGGTTCACAGATGTTGATTAATGACACGATGCATTATCATGTTGATACAATACATAGTTTGGGAACTGTTCATCTACTGTACCGAATAGTATTCACATCCTTCCGCATTTTGCGTTTTCTTAGTCGCCATAATGGGACCACACCCTGTCTACCAAAAACATATATATCCCGGCATTGTAACTCCACCTCCTCTGTACTTCACCAATGACACTACGCACGATAGCAGGTTGTTTTCAACGCGTTCGCCGAAGCCAAATATTTCCATCGGATTGCCACGGCGTATAGCATAATTCATCACCCCAAAGCACTCGCTTCCATTCGTCTATCGTCCAGTGCTGTCGCTCTTTACACCGCCTCCAGCGCCACTGAGCACTGACAACAGGAATGTAGTTCTTGTTATGGTTTTAGGGAGCAAAACTGCTACGGTCATTAGAGCCCGTTCTGTGGCTTAGGGAAGGGTAAAAAAATGGAAATCAGCAGCAATGGGAGCGAAACTCAAAAAATGGGGAAACTGAAAAACAAGAGGAAAGCTTAGGAAACCACTACACAAGGGGGGTTGTATGTCCCCAAAAAGAGCTTCAAATGACCGACGCCATCTCACTGACACAAAGTCGAGGACGCGATCGGCTGTGCGCATGTAATCTGCTAAAATGAAAGATATATCAGGCGACAGCTGTATACGGGCGCGTAGCGGAGTAAAATAGGGGCACTGAAGTAAAAGGTGTCTCACCGTCCACGGTTGAGAGCAGTGGGGACAAAGCGGGGGAGGATCGCCACTTAAAAGATGTCGATGGCTAAAAAGACAGTGCCCTATCCGGAGTCTAGTTGAAGTTACCGCCTCCCGACGACGAGTTCGGGAGGAAGAGGTCCAAGCACAGGAAAGAGCTTTCACGTCCCGCAATTTATTATTGGGAAGTGTAGCCCTATGTGCGTGCCATTAAAGAGCAACATGACGACATAAAACGCTCTGTAGATCGGCGGACTATGCGAACAGCAGACTGAGGAAGAGAGACTGCAGTCTTGGCCGCTATATCGGCCTCCTCTTTTCCACAGATACTAAAGTGTTCTGGGATCCAGAGGAATGCCGCAGAGACCCCCCCCCCCCCCCTCGCCAAGTGGAGGCAGTCCTGAATCCGGTGAACCAGAGGGTGGACAGGGTAAAGAGCTTGGAGACTGAGCGAATCTGAGCATATAATATACTGTATCCGCTGATGGCGACGGATGTATTGGACAGCCTGGAGAACAGCGTAAAGCTCCGCAGTAAAAACCGAACACTGGTCGGGAAGCCGAAATCTACACTCCTGGAAACTGAAATAAGAACACCTTGAATTCATTGTCCCAGGAAGGGGAAACTTTATTGACACATTCCTGGGGTCAGATACATCACATGATCACACTGACAGAACCACAGGCACATAGACACAGGCAACAGAGCATGCACAATGTCGGCACTAGTACAGTGTATATCCACCTTTCGCAGCAATGCAGGCTGCTATTCTCCCATGGAGACGATCGTAGAGATGCTGGATGTAGTCCTGTGGAACGGCTTGCCATGCCATTTCCACCTGGCGCCTCAGTTGGACCAGCGTTCGTGCTGGACGTGCAGACCGCGTGAGACGACGCTTCATCCAGTCCCAAACATGCTCAATGGGGGACAGATCCGGAGATCTTGCTGGCCAGGGTAGTTGACTTACACCTTCTAGAGCACGTTGGGTGGCACGGGATACATGCGGACGTGCATTGTCCTGTTGGAACAGCAAGTTCCCTTGCCGGTCTAGGAATGGTAGAACGATGGGTTCGATGACGGTTTGGATGTACCGTGCACTATTCAGTGTCCCCTCGACGATCACCAGTGGTGTACGGCCAGTGTAGGAGATCGCTCCCCACACCATGATGCCGGGTGTTGGCCCTGTGTGCCTCGGTCGTATGCAGTCCTGATTGTGGCGCTCACCTGCACGGCGCCAAACACGCATACGACCATCATTGGCACCAAGGCAGAAGCGACTCTCATCGCTGAAGACGACACGTCTCCATTCGTCCCTCCATTCACGCCTGTCGCGACACCACTGGAGGCGGGCTGCACGATGTTGGGGCGTGAGCGGAAGACGGCCTAACGGTGTGCGGGACCGTAGCCCAGCTTCATGGAGACGGTTGCGAATGGTCCTCGCCGATACCCCAGGAGCAACAGTGTCCCTAATTTGCTGGGAAGTGGCGGTGCGATCCCCTACGGCACTGCGTAGGATCCTACGGTCTTGGCGTGCATCCGTGCGTCGCTGCGGTCCGGTCCCAGGTCGACGGGCACGTGCACCTTCCGCCGACCACTGGCGACAACATCGATGTACTGTGGAGACCTCACGCCCCACGTGTTGAGCAATTCGGCGGTACGTCCACCCGGCCTCCCGCATGCCCACTATACGCCCTCGCTCAAAGTCCGTCAACTGCACATACGGTTCACGTCCACGCTGTCGCGGCATGCTACCAGTGTTAAAGACTGCGATGGAGCTCCGTATGCCACGGCAAACTGGCTGACACTGACGGCGGCGGTGCACAAATGCTGCGCAGCTAGCGCCATTCGACGGCCAACACCGCGGTTCCTGGTGTGTCCGCTGTGCCGTGCGTGTGATCATTGCTTGTACAGCCCTCTCGCAGTGTCCGGAGCAAGTATGGTGGGTCTGACACACCGGTGTCAATGTGTTCTTTTTTCCATTTCCAGGAGTGTATTAGGGGTGTCACCAACAATATAGGCACTCCCAACACCAAATGATGTTTTTGAGCCGTCAGTGTAAATAAACGTGGTATCCTCCATTAGTGTGCATAGAGCAGCAAATGCCCGACGATAAACGAGAAAAGGGTACCATCCTGCAACAGAAATGTGTCGCTTACAACGAGCTACCTTACCATTGTCCTGCACTCCATTCCTGTTAACTCCCTACGTAACGTCATAGTGCTAGCTGTACTGTTGGTAGCACTTTGGAAGTCAGAAGTTATTCCTTACGCTGACTTCATGCTATTTTTTTTTTTTTTACAATCACCCTCCACTATGCTAGACTGTTCCTGTCCGTCAACACATGCTGTCTTCCTGGTCTTTGTTTAGCTTGTGGTGGTTGTTTCTTCCCGATTCAACATCACAATCACATCACTAACAGTCGACTTGGAAAGCTTTAGAGGGATTGAAATGTCCGTGATGGATTTATTACCAGGTGAATCCAGTGATTTGTCCGCGTTCGAAGTCCCTGAGCTCTCCTAATCGACCCATCCTGCTGTTACTGCTTCTCCTCTGACGAAACAACGCTCCCCGCCTCCTTTTATACTGGCGGTTCCGCCTCTGGTGATATCTACGGGTAAACTGCGCATTCTTTATATAGATATATTTTTTACGAGCATAGTGTATATAAAGAAATATCGAGGACGCCATTCATACGACCACCTTTGCTTTCTACGGCTACATTGCCGGTGCGGATCTTCAACTAAAGACACACACACACACACACACACACACACACACACACACACACACACACACACACACACACAAAGGAGACGTGGCTCTGAGATACTAGGACGACCTGAAATGATGAGAATAACACGTGAGAACACCCATAAAACCATACCGTACGATAAGAAATTCGAAATCAACTCTGTTTCAAAGAGAAGACATAACTAAAAACTGGCAAAACATGGACTGGAGAGAAGAAGTACAGCATAGGAATTGAATGCCGGAATACTGGGCTGAGTTTGGCACAGGCATAAGAAATTGAAATAGTGTGGTTAAAATAACGTGGTCCCGAGATGGTCATACGAAAAATTATTATTATTATTATTATTATTATTATTATTATTATTAATAATAATAATAATAATAAGGATATAGTAACGAACACGTCCTATTTCTTAAAAATGTCAGTCTTATTAACACAGTTATTTTAGATTGCTGTCAAATGTGAGTAATGACATGTAACAATGTTTGGCAGCAGTCAGCAAGAATTAATGTGGAGAAAAGTTGACTCATCAGAGGAAAAGCGGGAAGTAATACGGCAAGACTAGCAGAGCAGACAGGAGGAAGGCAACAAAACTAAAAAGAGACGAGGAATGCATGGATAATTTACAATGTGACGTACGCTGATTCCCCTATTAGATAGATGGAGAACAGCTAGGATATGCCGAGATGGAAGCAAAGGCAATAGCAACAGAAAGCTGTAATCTCCTCTCGACGCACATTAGTTTGTTGCACAATCGACTGCCTGACATGGGGAATAATTTCGTGTTAATGTAAAGGTACAGCCAAGATGCTGGACGTAACTTATCTGGTATCGCAGTTGTGGAACTGTAAGTATCTGATACCTGACGGGAAGTATTGAGGACAGCAGTGATTAAGAAACAGATTAAGGTAACAGAGCGTACGCACATCACGCTGCCTATTGGTGCATCCAGTCTAATCGTGCAGAGAAAGGACTGATGTGATCAAACAGCCGAATGTTTTTAAATGTTGCATCGAAGTACAAGTAGCTACGCGAACTCGTCTGGAGTTTTCACTATTTGTGCCATATTTAACTGTATCACAATGTTATAGATTTGGAAAGACTTAAGTCCGGTGTACTTTTTGAGATTAAATAATTTTGTAAATTTTTGGATCGCAAGTAGGCATGACAGATTTTCCAGCAGTTTGCAACTTTACTACGACGGACGACCTTATTAACAAAGGCCAACACCTGCATTTAGGACACAGTTAACGTTGTGCATGGATGCGAATTGTTCTATTTCGAAATATTATTTACTTTTTGGCTAGAAAGAGGAAGCCGTCGCGTAATCTGAAGTACTTACAACTGGCTAGGAAACCAAGCTCTTTATAAAACTGTTCCACAATTATCAGATACTGACGTTGAATTGAGCAAGTTCCAGAAAGTATACGTGCAGTGAACAGCAAGGATTAGTGACCAGCGTATATGACGTGCCAGTGGGTGTGGTCCATAGCAAACGTTTCGGTTTCGTACAATACTACGCGTATACTTTTTGGAACTTTCTCAATTCAACGTCAGTATCAGATGCTTTTGGAGCAGTTTTACAAAGACAGCTTTCTTCACCTAGCCAACTGTAAGTACTTCTGATTTTCTCTTCGCTTTCGCTACGGCCTGTAACCTTGCTCCCAACGTATGGTCTCTGAATACGTTACGCTGGGACCCCTCACTATTGTCAGCTGTTTCAATGGTTGCATGGCGCCAGATTGCTTAAGGGAAACGAATAAGGACCCATTTGACAGGACTGGTAACAAATTGGACGAACGAGAAGCAGCTAATAGGAAGACACATGCATTATTAATTTATATTTTCAATTAAATAAGATAAAACAATTGCCCAGCAGGTTACATAACTATTATGGAGGGCGTAGTAAGTTAATTTCATGTTAATTATTCAGAATCGGGTCCTGAAGGAATTGCGTTATACTTTTCTAATGATCAGCAGTTACTGTAGCCTCCTCGGCGGCCATTCTCGGTTTGGTCGGAGGGACTACGTGAGGAGGGAAGAGGCCTCATGCTGCAGCGTGGGACAATGCCTCGTTCAATGAAAGGCCCTTGTGGAGGTGTTCGGGGGGGATGCCCGCCTCTGTGCTGTGCAAGCTCCCTGGTCATGGCGCCGAGTCCGCAGATAAACGATGCGGTTGAAGACTCGAATGACCAGCAGTGGGTGCTACCAGTCAGATAATATCACTTCTTGTGCGTGTAGTCCTTTTTAATTGTTCGATGTCCGTCTTCTGTAACTTCAGGGACCCTCCATTTTGTTCCGTTTTGGCCACTGGTCAGTTTTTCTTCCAATGATGAAATAGCTGTTACTTGTCGCTCAAACTTCTTACTTCCTCACCGTTGATTCTCTTCCATCCCAAGTTTGCTGGACTTCACCTGGGCATCTTAAGAAATCACCATCCCAGGAGGGTTGACATAGGTTTCCTGACATCATATTGTGACATAATTTTCTTTAATTCTGCACTATTTCTATGAAATAGATCTACAGCGGTCATTCGATCTATCCCTACAGATTGCTTCACATGACAACACCTTCTTAAAGCATAAATTAAGATCTCACACATTAGAAGTTCTGATGTAACGTGACTGACACTTCTGACCACTACATAAAATTGCTTAAAACTTATCCCCCGATTCCCATTTTAGTTTATCAGTTTCCTCTATGAGTTTGAAGTGTTTTTATTTGGTTTCTCTTAGAAATTATTCCAGCATTACCAAGATGTGTTGGTAGTAGGGACTACCCCCTATTCGCAGTCACACACCCAACTTGAGCCGGTAATAAACCACTACCACCACATATAAGCCACACCATTAGATTTCGAGGAAGAAATGAAATATTTCGCGCAGAAGTAAGCCGCATACTAAGACACGAGAAAAATTACCTGAAATTTACTTTTAGTTAAATTTAAGAGGTAGGTATGTACTGTAAACATTTGTTCTAACATATGGTACAGCACACTGGCAACTATCGTAACGGTACCAAATTTTGTCTTATCCACGCTCATCACTATCATTACCGGTAGTCACTTCAATCACTTTCATCACTTCCATCATTTTCTTCGTTCTCTTCCATCATTTTCTTCATTCTCTTCCATCATTTTCTTCGTTCTCTTCCATCATTTTCTTCGTTCTCTTCCATCATTTTCTTCGTTCTCTTCCATCATTTTCTTCGTTCTCTTCCATCATTTTCTTCGTTCTCTTCCATCATTTTCTTCGTTCTCTTCCATCATTTTCTTCGTTCTCTTCCATCATTTTCTTCGTTCTCTTCCATCATTTTCTTCGTTCTCTTCCATCATTTTCTTCGCTCTCTTCCCACAATACTTCATCCTCGCTGCCATCCAATGCATGCACCATACCTTGAACCCATTGATGACTGATTCTAATGATATACAGGACGATGACGCAACAATCCACTCGCGCAGAAAGGTGACTGATGGCTTCTTAATCTTACCAGACTTGAGGGGCATGGTCTTCTTCCAGAAGTCAATATAAATACATTTTTTCGGAGGTTGTCTTTGAAAGGCTTGTGTATAGCCACATATACAGGGTGATTCCCGAGGACGCGCAAAAATTTTAATATGTTATTTTACAAGTAAAGCTAAACAGAATATATAGACATAGGTCTACTAATGTTTAGTTACGGAGTTACAGCTAATAAAAGATTTTGCCTGAAATTTAGCGACTTACGCTAATATGAAGCCATCGCAGAACTGTACGAGGTTAAAGTAAAGCAATATTTCCATTCATTTTGTTGTCATTGGTCTGGTGAATCTAGTGAAACATGTCCCAGACGTGAATCCGCAGTAGTTTTCCAAAACTCTAGCACGCCTCCCGACAAACCCGATTTCTCAACTTACACCATACACTACCGGTTTCGTGCCACTGCTCTTTGGCCTCATTACTCACGGAATGTCCGAAAGACGCGACACCACATACCGGGTGATCAAAAAGTCACTGTAAATTTGAAAACGTAATAAACCACGGAATAATGTAGATAGAGGGGTAAAAATTGACACACATGCTTGGAATTACGTGCGGTTTTATTAGAACCAAAAACAAAGTTCACAAAATATCCGACAGATGGCGCTGGACAGCAAAACTTCAGTGACTGCGCATGACAATCGTGTATAAAAGGAGCTGTAATGAGACAGAGAATCAGATGCGCCAGCAGTCGCAGCATGTTGACGTTACCTGAAAAGGCGCTTTTAGTGAAGCTGTATTATCAGAATGGGGATTGTGCTAGTTTAGCGTTAGGATCCTACCGTCACAGGAAGGGGATTCGAACGGGTAAAGGTCCGTTGACAAATGCAGCTGTGGCGAGAATGATTTCGAAGTTCGAAGCCACGGGTTGTTTAGACGATAGACCCCGTAGTGGCCGACCGAGCACAAGGCCTAATGCTGCTGAGACAGTTCAGGGAGAAATGGAGACTGTAGCGGGTTCGTCTATGCACGGGGAAGTCAGCACTCGTGCAGTCACACGTCGCACCGGCATTGCATACATTCGGTTGGCACTTAGGCGTACCCTCCGATGCTATCCGTACAAAATCCATCGGCATCATGAGCAGTTACCTGGCGATTTAGTGAAGCGGAGGGCATTTGCGGTGTGGGCGTTTCAAAAGAGGACGGAAGGTGACGATTGGTTGAGTAACGTGTTGTGGACCGACAATGCTCATTTCACGCTCCGAGGGTCTCACAACGCCCACAACTGCAGAATTTGGGCTACCGAAAATCTTAGAACTGTCGTGGAAACTCCATTGCACGACGAGAAAGTCACGGTATGGGATGGATTTACCACATCTACCGTTATCGTTCTTCGAGGAAATGCGTGATACTGGTTTTGTAACTGCTACCGTCACGGGTGAGAGGTACGCCGATATGTTACAGAATCGCATCATCCCCAGCCTGGCTGATAAACACCTGCTGGAACGTACAATGTTTATGCAGGATGGCGCTCCACCCCATATTGCTAGACGCGTGGAAGATCTCTTGCGTGCGTCGTCATGCTTGTCCTCCCAGGTCCCCAGACCTCAAGTCCGTGCGATTATTGGCTTTGGGGTTACCTGAAGTCGCAAGTGTATCGTGATCGACCGACATATCCAGGGATGCTGAAAGACAACATCCGACGCCAATGCCTCACCATAACTCCGGACATGCTTTACAGTGCTGTTCACAACATTATTCCTCGACTAGAGCTATGTTGAGGAATGATGATGGACATATTGAGCATTTCTTGTAAAGATCATCCTCTTTGCTTTGTCTTACTTTGTTGTGCTAATTATTGCTATTCTGATCAGATGAAACGCCATCTGTCGGACATTTTTTTGAACTTTTGTATTTTTTTGGTTCTAATAAAACCCCATGTCATTCCAAGCATGTGTATCAATTTGTACCTCTCTATCTACATTATTCCGTGATTTACTCAGTTTTCAAATTTATACTGACCCATTGATCACCCGATATATAAAGCTGAATATGCCGGCCGGCGGATCCACAGAGAACAAACCCACAAGCAAGGGCTGCAGACTGGAGGCACGAGCGGCAGTACGCGACAAGCAGCAGCCAGGGGCCCAGTAACCGCCGTCTTCCTCTCTGCGGCTACTCGGAAGCGACAACGAAGCGGTGCTGAAAGCGGGGGAAGTGCGCGCCAGCCAACTCTAACAAGAGGCGGCTGGGGGCTGCGCGCTGACAGCCGCAAAGAGCGAAAGCGACCGCGCGGGGGCCGAGGTCGAGCTTTCATCACGGCGGGGGCGGACGGAGGGGGATTCATTCCGGGATCCGCACACGACAATACCTCTAGGGACGCTGCAGCCTCGTCGCGGCAATCCCGTCACAACCAAGCTGCATCGTGTGTGTGTGTGTGTGTGTGTGTGTGTGTGTGTGTGTGTGTGTGTGTGTATCTCAATCGCGACGTCATTAGTTCCCTTGCTGAAATAATCTGACAAGGGAACTTCCCGACTGGTCCTCTTTGCTTTTCTTCATACGTATAATATGTCAAAGTAATTGCACGTATATCAATTTCCTAGAGCAGTAACACGCACTTCTAAAAAAGTAAAAATTACATTTGACGATGTTCGTGCCTAATCACGTACAATAAACTTCCAGCGTTTCAGCAGATCCGTTGGGAGCTCGTGGTGGTGGTATGCACAGGGCGCTCAACAGAGGTCATCAGCGCCCGTACTCAACTAACATAACAGAGGCATGGTCATGAGTTGTTAAAAGTATGCAACAAAATGTAAATTAAAAAACGTAGTCCGCAACAGTCCTGGAACTCATTCGCTCACACTGTCACACGAAATAGCAAAAGACGTATGTCTCACGGCAGTTTGCGAGTGAAATACATAGACTATAACCACACAACATTTAAAATAGTGTAGCAAGGAAATGAATCTACACCACCATCTGGAAAATAGAAAATAAAGCAACAACCTAGAAACACGTTAAAACCTTGAAAGTAAGACGCTACTGAGAAGACCAGACGTCACACAGAATCTTAAAACACCAACTCATAGCGTAGCGCCTACGTCTTAACTATTAAGTCGCTCGTTCGAGTCTCATTTGTACCAACCTTCATTTTACTTTAATCTGTAGCCAATATTTAGCATCACATACAAATGATAAGAAATAATGAATCAATTTTTAACAAAATAAATCCTTTAAATTCCATGAAAATGCAAATATTCACAATTAAAAAACAAAATAGAAAACATAATACTTCATATCTAGTGATTGAACAGTATTTATCGATATAAACATTTTTTATTTAGCAATACGGCATTCAGCAATCTTTTATCATTTTACTTTATTAATTAAAATTTCTATATGCCAATACAGAATTCACATGAAAGGAAAAAGTTTCTACTAGCGACAATCTACTTTTCAATTACGATATTTAAAACCTAATCAAGGGACTACATGAGACTGTTAAAACGCTCGAAAATTTTCCTACTTAATATCACTCTACAATCTTCAAAACATCAAAGCCCATTTTTCCTTAAGTCCGCAATACTGCTTTAGGAAATTGCAGTCCAAATATTGGCTTTCTTTTAAGTCCCTACTCATATAGTCGTCTACATAAATTTCTTACTCTTTAGAACATAATTCTTACCATTTCTTAGCGTGTGTTTTACGTGGTTTAGGTAGGTCAGATACAACATGTTTGCAAAAGCACATGGAGAGGTAAATAGTTACAAAGACAGCTGAAAATTGCACACTATGTGACAGTGAATTTGGTCAGTTAAAATACAGTAAAACGGAGATAATTTAGTGGATAATAATACATTTTCATTACTGTCAGAATTATCGCCAATACACTGTAATTCCTGCATACGTCGTAGAAAAGTCAGTAATAGTTTATATAGTTAACTCGTGCAAATTAACAGGCAAATTCTAATTTAAAAGTTACTACTACCTCAACGTAATAGTGTTTCATCTGAGTGCATGTATCTATATGACATTTAATTTTTACGCACACAGCAAGAGAATGAGTTGAGTTCTTATATGCCCTCTAGAGTCTTGCTGCCAACTCTGACTGTCGCATGGAAAAAGGAAGTGGTTCACATCCTTTAATTTCACATTCACAAAACGGTGACTCAACACCACGAATGCTGTCTAAAGCATGCATGATTCAATCTCGGTCCTGCTAGTGGATACAAACTTTCTGTCGTAACAGCTCTTCGTGTACATTGGTTTGCTTTGTATTACTGTTGATATAATGGCATAACGTCGGCCTCTCAAATCCGAAGATTACACGTCCATATGGTCCTCTTTTAAGACTTATCAGGTTAAAATAACCATATCGGCAAAACGTTATACACCCCTAACCGGCAAAACGTTATACACCCCTACAAGGGGCATTGAAAACTGTGTATATCTATAACATTGCAATACTGAAAAGTGTTTGCTGTTTGATTCAGAAGCATCCGACCCACCTTAAATTTCAAGGCAGTGGGTTGCTCTGTACTGTTAATGAAATAAATAAATAAATACCGCTGCGAGACATCGCGCTAGTATACATGCTGGTGTAACACAGCATCTTGCGCTAGTAATGACCTCAGATTTGGGAGGGCGACAGTCTATTTTAAGTTTCTTCAGGTTTGTCACGTCCAGCGCAAGGCGATCGCGGCTCTCGGAGCTACCAGACTGCTCCATTGCTGACTGCTACCTTTCATCCGCTGCTACAGCTAGCACCAGACAGTTTGCGTGACTTAGCTGGCCACAGTAGAAGTAACAGACTACCAGAGTAGCCGTAGAATCAGGTACGCATGCATGCAACTTTGGAAACAGGGCTGTCTTCTTGGAAGACAGTAACGTCCACCACATACTCTTCATGAAGATTTACTAGAAAGGGCATAGTTGATCACCAATTATTCTAAAGTTAACATCCTGGTTCATGTTCTCGGTAATCTAACCCATCGTACATAAAATCGCCCCCAAAATGCCACACAACCGCCTCTGTCCCAACTACACTACGGTGACAAAACTCTTGGGATAGCGATATGCGCATATAGAGCAGGCGGTAATATCGCGTACACAAGGCATGAAAGGGCAGTGCGCTGGCTGGGTTGTCATTTGTACTGAGGTGATTCCATGTGAAAAGCTTTCCGACATGATTATGGCCGCGCGACGGGAATCAACAGACTTTGAACGCGTAGTGGTAGCTGGAGCTAGGCACATGGGACATTCCATTTCGGAAATCGTTAGGGAATTCAATATTCCGAGATGCACAGTGTCAAGAGTGTGCCGAGAGAACCAAATTTCAGAATATACGACTGGAAAACCCTGGCCCGGTCATATGACCCCCGATTTCAGTTGTTAAGAGCCGAGTGGCGCAGACCCCACGAAGCTATGGACCCAAGTTGTCAACATGGCACTGTGCAAGATGGTGAAGGCTGCATAATGGTGTGGGCTGTGTTTACATGGAATTGACTAGGTCCTCTGGTCCAAGTGAACCGGTCATTGACTGGTTTTAGTCATGTTCGGCTACTTTGAGACAATTTCCAGCTAGTCATGTACTTCATGTTCCCAAACAACGACGCACCATGTCACGGGCCGCAATTGTTCGTGACTGCTTTGAAGAAAGTCTTGGACAATTTGAGCGAATGATTTGGCCACCCGAATCGACCGACATCAATCCCTTGGAACATTTATGGACAATAGCATGCGTCAGCTCGTGCACAAAATCCTGCACCGGCAACACTTTCGCAATTATGGACGGATGTAGATAGAGCTATGGCTGAATACTTCTGCACGGGACTTCCAACGACCTGTTGAGTCCATGCCACATCGAGTTGCTGCACTACGTCGAGCGAAAGGAGGTCCGACAAGCTATTAAGAGGTTTCCATGACTTTCGCAACAATGTAAACTCTTCATACACTGCAGTTTCAACGCCCCATTAGGCCATCGCTGCATCTGACTCCTTTCACCATCTGAGAGGAAGGAAAAATGGCGACTCGTCTGACCACACTACATGTCTTCAATTAGGTACCGCCCAGTTTGCGTAATGTTTGCCGTCATGTAGGCGTATGTGCCCGTTATGATGAATAGCATCTCGCGAGGTACCCAACAGCAAATGTGCATAACACGTGGTTCCGTTCGCAATTTTCGCTCGTGAACTGCTTCAGTTGGACCTGCATTCACCGCCAGCAGCAATTCCTGTCGAATTCGAAAACTGACTGCGATCGCCAAGGCGTGACTTTCGCTTCCAGTACCTATAAGCAACTTTTACGACCACTGCGCTCACGCCGCATTATATAACTGCGAGGGTACCACACCATTCCTTACTTAGACGATAGACAGTCTGTAGATACCTCAACAAATGGGGCAACTTCACAGACGGGGGTGATCACGGGGAGCTGAAACATGGCTGTTTACTGCCATTTTCTAACATCTCTACGATGAGTGCTCTTACTGCGCTTGTTCCTTACTACCGGCTGGCAGACACACATATCACTTCACCGCCACGACTTTCCTGAATGGTACAGGATCTGATGACCGCCTAGTTCCAGTCCTACGTAATCTACAGCGTTCCGTATCTATCAGTGCTGTCAGTGTAGCACTTCGGTAAGACTAAACTCCATAAACAAACAAACTAATACTCTCCGATTTCACACACCTTCACCTTTACACACATAACATCATGCATAGTGTATAATTATCAGCTTTAAAATGAGCTGTAAAAATCCTAACTGAACTATACAATAATGACTCAGGAAAGTGTGGCTGGAGTAATTCAGGTTATACACACACTATACTGAGGTGAGAGTCATGGGTACTTCCTAATGTCTTCCTGATGTCGTGTCTGACCTCCTTTTGCACGGTGTAGTGCAGCATTTCGACGTTCACTGACTCCATAGGTCATTTGAACTCCCCTGAAGAAATATTCAGTCATGCTTAATCTAAGGCCGTACGTAACTGCAAAAGTTCTCTCTGAGCACGATTTTGTGCACAAGCTGACCTCTCGATTATGTCCCAAACATGTTCGATGGGATTCACGTCGGCCGATCCGGGTGGTCAGATCATTCACTCGAATTAAGCAGAACGTTCTACAAACCAATCGCGAATAACGGTGGCCCAGTTTCATGAAATCGTTGTTTGGGAACATGGAGTGCATGAATGCAAATGGTCTCCAAGTAACCCAACGGGAGCATTTACAGTTAATGATCTGTTCAGTTGGACGAGAGGACTCCGTCCATTCCATGTAAGCACAGACCACCCCGTTAGGAAGCCACCACTAGCTAGCGCAACGCCTTGTTGACAACCTGCGTGGGGTATACGCCGCACTCTAAACCTACTATCAGCTATTACTAACTGAAATCAGCTCTCATCTGACCAGGTTTTCCAGTCGTCTAGGGTCCAACCGATATGGCTACAAGCCCAAGAGAGGCGCTGCAGGCGAGGTCGTGCTTTTACCAAATGCACTAGCGGCGGTCGTGTGCTGCCAACGTCAGATTAGGCCACACTGCCCTACAGATACATTCGTCTTACGCCTCACTTTGATTTCTGCAGCCATTTCACGCAGTGTTGCTTTTCTATTGGCACTGACAACTATGCAAACGCCGCTGCTTTCGGTCGTTACGAGAAGGCCGTCACTCACTGCACTGTTATTACTGAGAACTAATGCCTGAAATTTGGTGTTCGCGGCACACACTTGACACTGGATCTCGGAGTACTGGATTCCCTAACAATTTCCGAAATGGAATGTCCCATATGTCTAACTCCAACTACAAATTCGGTGTCCAAGGTGTTAATTCTCGTCGTGGGGCCATAATCACGTCGCAAACAGTTTCACATGAACCACCGGAGTGCAAATGACAGCTCCACCAATGCACTGTCCTTTTATACCTTGTGTACGCGACACTACCCCGTCTGTATATGTGCCATGTCGCTACCCCATGACTTGTCACTTCTGTGTTATATCCTCCTTAGCCCCTGTGCAGCACATATGCTACATCCAAATTTTATTTTTTCTATCTCAGGAAATTAACCAAACTCGCTGTGCCTAATTGTAACATACTTTAAACCATGTGCTTTTACCGTTTTCGTCTCTTTACGTTCCCAGCAGCTTGCAGCATCTGCTTAAAAAAAGAAAAGCAGTTTACCTTAGTGTCAGCAAGTCTTCAAAAATTTTTAGTAATTTTGGACTAGAATGTGTTTGTACCATGCTTTAATATGCTAAGATACCCTACAATATCTAATAAGTGATTATTTATTTCATCACGAGAATATGGCCATATGTTGTTTTTGATGTAGTACTGGTACTATGTCAACAGGTTATGTTTTCACATTCCAGTGGTTTTGTTTTCATAATTCTTAGGTGTTTTAATTCAGTTTTCCGAGTACTGAACATATCTCTATTTTCTAACATAAATAGTATTCACTCTGAACACTTAAAAATTTTTCGAATCGAACCAATTTCTTTAAATTCGTATTTATCTCATTTTCCCCGAGACAAATGCATGACCACTAATGCAAAACAGTTCATTCACAAAATCTAAGCTCAGAACTGAGGGGGATATTGGTGGGGTACAACCCTGTTTACTAGCACGTTCTCAGAAAATATTTTCTGTGAATCGACAGGTGCACCATCCTTTTTTGTTGTCTATTTTACCGTCACGACGAGTAACAGATGTGGTGCCACAGACGAATGTTGAAAATTTGGTGGACTGACAGGGTAAGGAATGAGGTGATTCTCCGTACAATCGGGGAGGAAAGGATTACGTACAAAACACTGCCACGGAGTAGGGACGGGATGATAGGACATCTATAAAGACATCAGGGAATTACTTCCATAGCACTAGAGGGAGTTGTAGAGGGCAAAAACTGAAGACAGATTGGAATAGATCCAGCAAGTAATCGAGGACTTAGGTCGCAAGTGCTAATCTGAGATGAAGAGGTTGGCACAGGAGAGGAATTCGCGGCAGGCCGCATTGAACCAGTCAGAAGACTAATGACTAAAAAAATAAATAAATATAGGCGACTGCATCCAGCAGAATTATTCGGTGTTGGCATAAATGTGGCCGTGAACCCGTATGATGCGTCAGTAACGTACGAACATTTGAGCATGGAGCGAGCGCGAATGGTTCAAATGGCTCTGAGCACTATGGGACTTAACATCGACGGTCATCAGTCCCCTAGAACTTAGAACTACTTAAACCTAACTAACCTAAGGACAGCACACAACACCCAGCCATCACGAGGCAGAGAAAATCCCTGACCCCGCCGGGAATCGAACCCGGGAACCCGGGCGTGGGAAGGCGAGAGCGAAATTGCGGTATGTATGTCACCACTTGTGCCCTAATATTTATTTTCTTATTCTAATAGTTTTTAAGTAAGGAGAATGTCCAATGAAAACACCACATGAAAGAGTACTCCGTTATTACCATAAAGGACGCAAAGCAAAGCAGCACAGAAAACGTATAATGGATTCGGACCTGCTGGATGATTGTTCCTACGTAGATATAAGCTGGAAAGACATATCCATACTAGTTAGTTTTCTACATTAACGGGGTCTCATGGAAACCACGTCGCTATTTTTTGAAGATCCACGAGCATCTCTGCAACACCGTCGTATGGACTGCACAGACGTCTTACGTTCCTAGGAAAGAAAGAAAATTCCTTCGATTCTTGTTGTCAGCCTCGCTTGAAAGAACACCGAATGTCAGAGCTGAACTCTTAGAACTATTCAAAAAAGACGCTTTTATGTTGTGTGCGTAACAGAAGCACTACAATTTACCAAGAATTTTTAAATAACGTTGACACACAAACACGCAAGCTGTGTGACAGGATGTGTCGTCAAGTTTCCGATGACACAAGTTCCCCGAGTGCGAAAGCGGAGACCGCACTACTTCCCATCGGAAGACCGATGTCGCAGTTTCTCTGGCGAAATACACGCGGTGTGACACACCTATTGTTATTTCGTACCAGGACATAGCCAGCCACCTCGACGGCGTGGCAGAGTAATGTACTAACAATAAGAGGCGGAATCTGAAACCTTTGGAACGCGACTTGCTCACTAGGGTCCTCACTCAAAGCTAAGATCTTAAGTAGCCTGGCGTTCCTATATCGCGTGTCTGATCACAACATGCCAATGTCATGAAAACCTGTTTACGAAAAGAGAATTCATTCTTCCTTAAAGCCATCTGTTTATTGGGGTATTCCACTGTTTTCCCCAAATCATTCCCAGTGAATGACAAACCATGACCGCCATCCGCACATTTCCTCACAAATTACTAATATCAGTACAATATTTCGTTACTACTTTCATTTCATAGTTGATTATTTTAGTACTAACGTGTTACCTACGTGTTGGGCTCTCGCCTCGTTTATAATGAAGTCTACTGGAATAAAAGAAAAGAAGAAAATTGGAACAGATCGTCGAGATCACCAGCTCCAATGACGGGACGAAGCAACAAGAAATCACCACAGCACCTGCCGAAAGTACTTTTACCTAAAAACTATTGACAGCAAACGCCTGTATTTGTAAGCCCATCTCGTTTCTCCCAGTATCAGTCTAGTATCATTATCATCAATAAGCTATTTTACACCCGTGAAACATACGACGACGGTGAGGTTACAGCTAAGGATTTTACAATATCAGATTCGATATGTTCGGTATCCATACATAGGAAATATACGACCAAAACTGTAGATATTGAGTAATTGATTACTTACATATTTCAAGCTTTTCTTGAATACAAAATTATTTATACTCAAGTTGATTCATAAAAACCATATTTCGCCTGGCATGCTTAAGTCAAATACTAACGTGTGAAAAAGTACTTCAACCACAAACAAAATACATGTTTGGGCATTAACTTTATGCTCACTATTGTAATGATTACTGTACA
This sequence comes from Schistocerca nitens, assembly GCF_023898315.1. Taxonomy (NCBI): domain Eukaryota; kingdom Metazoa; phylum Arthropoda; class Insecta; order Orthoptera; family Acrididae; genus Schistocerca; species Schistocerca nitens. The sequence goes on along the minus strand of NC_064617.1, from coordinate 170,821,961 downwards.
TCATTACAACCTTTTCACGGTAATGGATTGCTGTCGAATGAAATCGGACGGTGGTGACGGAATTAAATTACCAAATGAGACATTAAAAGTAGCTGACCTTTGCTATTTGGGCGCTAAAATGACTACATATTAGCCAAGGTACAGAGGATATAAAATGCAGACTGACAATAAGAAAGGCTTTTCTGAAACGGAGGAATTTGTTGAAGTCTAGCATTAGTTTGTTGAGCCATCCTTTCTGAAGGAATTTTTCTGGAGTGTAGCCCTGTACGGAAATGGAAACTAGGCGATAAACAAGAAGAAGAGAATAGAGACTTTTGAAAGAGTGCTGAAAATTAGATGGGTAGGTACTAAACCGAGGAAAAAAGTTATGGGGCAATCAGATTAGAAGAAGGGATCGGATCGGTTGGTACCAGACATTTTGAGGTGTCAAGGAATCGTCATTTTATAAGTGTGTGTGTGTGGGGGGGGGGGGGGTTTATGAGAAATCCTAAATGAATAGACAGGTTCAAATGGATGTCGGTTGCATTACTTATTCGAGCATGGAGAAGCTTGTTCAGGCTACACAAGTGTGGAGAATCCAAGGATTTCTGTTGGTGTGGTTATGTGAAGGACCTACAATATGTGCCTTGTTTGCTGGGGAAAAAAAATTGAAGTTAAAATGCGCGTTCGTTCGCATCGGCGACTCCACATATACTTCAGAATGTATGGCGTGAACTGGGTTATCGCTTAGACAACTTGTCCGTGTGAGAAAGAGGAGTCACATACAGGGTGTCCCAGCTATCTTGTCCACCCAAAATATCTCTGGAACAATAACAGCTATTGGAAAACGACTTTCACCGGTATCAATGTAGGGCTGGGGCCCATGAATGTACGTATTTGGAAACATTCTAAAACGAAAGCATATGTGTTTTTTAACACAAACTTGTTTTTTTAAATGGACCTATATTTTTTTCTTCAGCAATCCATAGCATGACAAAGCACAAACACAATGGCGTTGATTGCATCGCAATATTCCCATCACATCCCGAGATATTAAGACGCGAAGTTGACGCTTGAAACACCCGACATGCGCTGCTAGCGCACGTCGTTAGGCTCAGGCGTGAACCCCATGCTGCCCGTAATCGCGATGTGTTAAACACATATGCTTTCGTTTTAGAAAGTTTCCAAATACGTACATTCATGGGCCCCAGCCCTACATTGATACCGGTGAAAGTCGTTTTCCAGTAGCTGTTATTGTTCCAGAGATATTTTGGGTGGACAAGATAGCTGGGACACTCTGTATAATCTAACACCTACAAATTAAGTGAAAAAAGGCTCTCTTTTCCATTCTCAGTCATTATTATCGATATTTCGCTGTGTACTGAACAGTTATAGCCGTCTGCAGCCGCTACAACCATTTTAAATTGCCCTGTACATCACAGTGAAAGCAGACCAGCTGCTTTGCAACGCTGGCTACACACCAGCGCCGGAGTCACGCCCTGGATATTTCGCTGTCTTTCGACGCATATTCAATAGCAGGCCGTGAGAGATTGTGCTTTATGGAGAATGCATGTTAGGAATAACTGTGGCCTTCAACACGCCTCTTTCTGAGGAACAATTCTGCCGTTGAGAAATAACATACGAAAAAAAAATAGATATGTTGCGCCTTTTCCGAGTTTGTTACCAGTGAAGCTGACCAAATTCAAGCGGCCCACCAGAAACAATAATTAGTGTCAATTGTTCTCATAGTGAGGTGATAGCGCGCGAGACCGCTCAGCCTTTGGCCCTGACGCGATCGTTACTACCGTCCCACGTCCAGTTTTTGTATCGCTCTCTTATTCGGTTCTAGTAAATCGAAGAAATCTCTGACGGGCCGCTCGAATTTGCGCGGCCAACGACCGGACTGGCTAACTTTAATGTCAATCAACTCTGAACCGGCGCGACGTATCCAATTTTTCGTTAGTTATTTCTCACTCCAATCTATCCTGCAACACCCTTACGAGACTTTCAAACTGTTTATGAGCACCATGCATACTCCGCAAGCCACTATCCAGCACATAGCGGAAGGCACTTCACTTCATACCAGTTTTCTTTCCTATTCCATTAGCGTACTAAGCAAGGGGAAAATGGCGTCTTAATCTCTCATATCTTATTCTCGTGATCTCTACGCTAGACATACAACAGTGGCAGCATGACTAACACTCTTCTTCGAAAACGGCTTCTCTAAATTTTTCCCGCGCTGTTTGGCGAGAATTACATCGCACTACTTCTCCGGGTTCCTATTCTAGTTGCCAGAGAATTCCCGTTACACCTTCGTATGTGCCATGCTGACTGTTAGGATCCTAGCAGCGTGGGTCTAAATTCGTTCAACCTCTGTTGTGATATTTACGTGATAAGGACTCCTAAAAATGGAACAACATCCTGTAATTTCAGACTGGGAACGGGAAACGCTGAAAGTGCGAAATATTAAAATGTAAGGATACAGGAAGGAAACTACGAGAGATGACATTACGAATCATTGATTCAAAGGAATTTCAATATTATGATAGTTTCAAAGATAATATGTAACACGAATGACAAAAGGGTTTTGCAGATGTGTATTAAGTTTAGAATTTTAAAAGAATTAAAAATGAAAATTTAAGTAAATGTTTAGTGCCATGCTTCACCTTCCCAGACATCACTGAATGCGCACAACATCGCCCCACTTATTTCTGGGCAGTAAAAAAGAACAGTATTGACATCACTGACATAATGAGAAATAAAATTCCCTGTATTCCACTTCAAGAAAATCGACAATAGCTAATAGTTCCTCCTTTCTGAGCAAGAGCTGCCCTGTGTTTTCTTTTTCCGTGAATTCTTAGCTTCGTATTCTCCCTCCTGTTTCTAATGTTGCCTTCCTTCGGCATAGCAAAACACTGGACACAAAAGATTCACGTCGAAAATAACAAATGAATTGAAACGTACTTCTTGTTGGTACGAAAGCGAGCGAGAAACACGTTACAACATGTTTACTGCCGAGGTTTAGCACGCTCGGTACATAAGGCGTTCCTCGTATGACGAACAAAGGAACTTTCACACTACTACATCTACTGGATGTATTTCAAGTACAAGGAGGCTTCTCCAAAACCAGCGATCTATCAAGTTTTTAGCCATTATCTACAGGAAAACCTAAAATATCCACTTTTCGTACTTTCAGTGTTTTCCATTTCCAGTCTTAAACTGGTTACATTATTGTCTTGTGTGATTTGCTTTACGGTTACTTTGCCTTTTCCGAGTACCCTTCTGTGTCTTCCAATCACCTTCCCTTATACTTCGATGGTCGTTCCATTTCATATCGCTTCTTAGTACTGACCCTTGCGTAGTGATGCACATTCATTACACTTCGATATTTACAGGGACGTTACAAAAGTGGCCATCCTGGGTGTTCCCGCGCCTCTCTGTAACAGCTCAGATATGCTTTCCACAATGACACCAGAGAGCAGATTTTCGAAAAGAATTAAGCAACAAAAGTAGTTATAGATTGTAACACACAATACTTCTCAATATTGTGAAATGACGGCCGGCAGTTTCCGTATGTCCCTGGTCTAGGATTTGGTCTCAAATCTAATTCAATAGCACAGACCGTTGCGATACCGCTAGGAAGGGGCCTCGACAGTACAGAGTTGAGGAAACTAACAATGGCGCTGTCAGCAACAAGATAAGGCGAACAATACATGGCGTCACTGGACGATACTACACAAATGCGATAAAGCAAAAACAATGCAATCTCAAAGTGCAGCAAGGACCAAGCGAAGCTGTCCGAAAAACACGCAACACCTCTTGTAGCTCGCTAAGGTGCCGTATGATGTTCGTATCGACCACGTTCGCGGCAGTCGCCGTAGTGGAATGCAATGATGCAGTGGTCTCTCAAGAGCGCCTAATTTCAGTCTTTCATCCGCTCACGATCTCTACCACCATTATAAATACTAACCACTCCAGAAACACCTAAGTACACTACTACCCGTGCAAAACTCTTGAGAGACTTATCTTTTTCCTAGCGGATAAGCGACGTCAGCGCAATAACTACGGTGTCAACGTGAACTAACGACTGTAAACAACAGATGTGCACTCGACCAGCAGTTGTGAGCAGACAAGAGTTAAGCGGAGGACGTGCGAATGTAGTGTGTCAACATTGTGTCACAAATCGCAACAGAGCAGCATCTCCAAATCAAAAGTTCAAAACACCTCCAGAGTGTTGTACAGAAGAGAAACGCATATTCTAATTTTGTTCCGCATACATTGATCCTGAACAAACACTACGCGTGGACGCCTGTCGTGACTTGACTGAAATGCAAAACACGGGCAATTCTTCCATGGAAAAAAAATCAGCGCGGGTTACGAGCCTGTGTTACTAATACGAACACAGCACAAAATGATTAACTGCAGCAGTTCACATGAAGGATCAACGCTTTCACGATATAATTCACATTCAAACCGGTGTGACACGAGTAACATTCCAAAGAATGATTTGTTGCTATAATTACTCGTCAGTACTTTCTCTACCGGACGAACTGCAACAATAAATGTAAAGTTAAAAATAAACCTCTGGAGAACCCACAACTTTATACAGTGCAATCGTTACCAAGCCTGGAAAACGCTGTTTCCATCTGTGGAAGCAGTCAACAGCAGCCACGGATTTGGTTAAGAGCACAAGTAATCTAAGGCAGACGCAACGTCGAGAAGTAGAGGAATGACGATTGTGACAGGTGTGGAGTTGTCAAGGACGAGATGAAATTATCGTCTTACATGTACCGAAACCAACAGCATGTGAACATTAGTCCTGGAAAACAAACGTCTGATTCTAGAAGACAGCAGATACCAGTGCCCAGACTGATGCAGTGTTCCTGGACTTCCACAATGCGTTCGATACAGTGCGGCACTGCCGCCTAATTAACAAAATTGCCAGACCAGCTGTGACATTGAACTGCTCATATTTTGGTAAACACAACAGCATATAATTATCAGCAGAGAGGAATCTCCAGACGTTCAATAAAGTAACGGCAGACATACCTCAAGAGACTGTCGTAGGACCTTCACATTTTTAATGTACATGAATGACCTAGTGCATCAACTTTAAAAGTTACGTGAGACTTTTCGCAGATAATGCTGTTCTATACAGGGAAGCCCAAATGCATAAAATATAGCGAAATGCAGTAAGATCTACAGAGTATTGACGCTTGGTACAGGAATTGGATTAACGGATAAATAAGGAGAAAAAACCATTATCGTATGATTACACGATCGCAGTCACACCCATTAAATATTGATGAGTATGCGTACGCATCGATTTAAAGCGCAATCGGGGACCGTATCCCTATTACGAAAGACACCTGCGTAACTAATCTCCTCCGTACTTGACTGTTGGCACTATACACGATAGTAGAGGACTTTCTCCAGGCATTTGCCGAAGTAAATGCCTTCCATCTGATTGCCACAAGTTATAACGTTATTCACCGCTGCAAACCATTTCCAGTCATCCACTGTCCAGTGACATCGCTTATCACACAACCTCACGTCAACAAAAATAGACTTGGGAAGCTTTAGAATGTCCATAATGATGGATTTGTTATTCAGGTTGCATCTGATAACTAGAACAGATTCGAAGTCACTGAGATCTGCTGACCGAAACGTTGTTACTGCTTATATACTGATACTACAATGCTACCTGCCTCCTTTTATACTGGCCGACCCGCCTCTCGTAACTAGTGGTCAGTCCCTCATTACATAGGGGTGTCGGGGTACTTTCGATCAGATAGCGTATGTTGTCAGATGGAACGTACGCTTTTTCAATGTAGACACTAGACGTCTCCATGATGTAGAACGCCTCTCTGGTACTGTCTGCCGCTGGAGCTCGATGAACGTCACCTTAACGCTCTTACGCCGACTGAACTAATCCGTTCGAAACGCGTCGCTCTACTGTTTCCGTAGTAACTTAGCCTGGTAATGGTTCGAGACTGGCGAGTAATACTCAAGAGTTGTCTTTCATGTCAGGCACCTCTTTCATAGACAAATTTCCCTTAGGATGCTTGCAAATGATTTATGTGGTCATTTTACTTGAGGTGTCTCCTTAGACATTATGCGGTTATTTTGTGTGATTTCGTCGCAAAATGCGTACTCTAACGGTGGTGGGTCTTTGCGCCTACTTATGGCTAATACATTTATGTTGAGCGTCAGCTGTTGCTACACAAGTGTCGATCCCCTGCCAGCATATACTATTTTGAGATTTATATATGACGGTAGTATCTGTTCCCGAAAGAACAGTTACCGTGGATGACCATGCAGCTTTGCTAGAAATGAAATGATAATCAAATGGATACCCTAGCTGCAAACAGGCGTTGATGTACTTCATTGGGGACATGTTGAGAATGTGTGCCCCGACCGGGACTCGAACCCGGGATCTCCTGCTTACATGGCAGACGCTCTATCCATCTGAGCCACCGCGGGCACAGAGGATAGTGCGTCTGCAGGGACTTACCCCTTGCACGCTCCCCGTGAGATCCACATTCCCAACATGTCCACACCACTACATTCGTAGTGCGCCTAATAGATGTTTGCCCATCATATTTGTCAGAAATATTTGCGATCTCTCTGTGTATAGTTTTCTCGCGGTTCTTCAGCTGGCTGTGATGTATCAGTCACGGCGACGGCGCCGTTCGCGGGGAATTGGCGTGCTCCGGCACGGAACGGCAGTTTGTGCGCGAGGCGGCAGGGTGACGGGGGCGACAGAAGTGCCAGCAGGGGCGTGCCGACGCATGGAGCGCGCCGGCCGTGTGTGTCACGCATCGAGTAGCGCAGGCTGGAGGGCTCTCGGTGTGGCGTGTGCGGCGGAGGGGACTGTCGGCTTGCAGCACTGACTCACAGTATCTATTCCCGCCAAGTAACACAAGAGGGGTCTTATTAAGATCTTCTGGTGAAATACGGGCCTAAGCAATAATACTGGCATGGTCTGCGACTAATCTACAATCTGCAAGTCACCTTACTGTGTTTGGCGGAGTGAAATTTGTGTACCACTACCTCTTTCACCACTTCCTATTTCGGTCGCGAATGGTTCCCGAGAAGCAATGATTGCTGGTAAGCCTTCGCGTGAGGTCGAATCCCTTTAATTTTTACAGTCATGGCCTTTCCTCAGGTTATACGTAGAAGGAAGCAGTATATTGGTTGACTCTTCTAGTAACGTACGATCTCTGAACTTCAGCCACTTCAGTTCTCGGTGACGCTTTCGCACTTGCTAAATGAACCTGCATCAATACGCTCTGCTCTTCTTTGGATCGTATCTACACTGAAGAGCCAAAGAAACTGGTACACTTGCCTAATATCCTGTAGGGATCCCGTGCGCACGCAAAAGTACCGCAACACGACGTGGCATGGACTCGACTAATGCCTGAAATAGCGCTGGAGGGAATTGACACCATGAATCCTTCAGGGCTGTCCATAAACCCGTATGAGTACGAGCATAAACCCCTAAGAGTACGAGCATAAACCCCTAAGAGTACGAGCATAAACCCCTAAGAGTACGAGCATAAACCCCTAAGAGTACGAGCATAAACCCCTAAGAGTACGAGCATAAACCCCTAAGAGTACGAGCATAAACCCCTAAGAGTACGAGCATAAACCCCTAAGAGTACGAGCATAAACCCCTAAGAGTACGAGCATAAACCCCTAAGAGTACGAGCATAAACCCCTAAGAGTACGAGCATAAACCCCTAAGAGTACGAGCATAAACCCCTAAGAGTACGAGCATAAACCCCTAAGAGTACGAGCATAAACCCCTAAGAGTACGAGCATAAACCCCTAAGAGTACGAGCATAAACCCCTAAGAGTACGAGCATAAACCCCTAAGAGTACGAGCATAAACCCCTAAGAGTACGAGGGGGTTGGAGATCTCTTCTGAACAGCACGTTGCAAGGCATCCCAGATATGCCCAATAATATACATGTCTCGGGATTTTAGTGGCCAGCGGGAGTGTTTAAAGAGTGTTCCTGGAGCGACACTGTAGCAATTCTGGACGTGTGGGGTGTCGCATTGTCGTGCTGGAATGGCTCAAGTCTGTCGGAATGCGCAATGGACATAAATGGATGCAGGTGATCACAGGATGCTTACGTGTGTGTCACCTGTCAGTCGTATCTAGACGTATCAGGGGTCCCATATCAATCCAACTGCACACGCCTCACAATTACAGAGCCTCCACTAGCTTGAACAGTCCCAGCTGACATGCAGAGTCCATGAAACCATGAGGTTGTCTCCATACCAGTAAACGTCCATCCGCTCAATACAATTTGAAACGAGACTCGTCCGACCAGTTAACATGTTCTCAGTCATCAACAGTCCAATATCAATGTTGACGGGCCAAGGTGAGGCGTAAAGCTTTGTGTCGTGCAGTCATCAATAGTACACGAGTGGGCCTTCGGCTCCGAAAGCTCATATACATGCTGTTTCGTTGAATGGTTCGCATGCGGCAACATTGAAATCAGCAGCAATTTGCGGAAGGGTTGCACTTCTGTCACGTTGAACGATCCTCTTCAGTTTTCGCTGGACCCGTTCTTGCCGGATCTTTTTCCGACCGCAGCGATTTGATGTTTTACCGGATTCCTGATATTCACGGTACACTCGTGAAATGATCGCACGGGAAAATCCCCACTTCATCGCTACCTCGGAGATGCTAATGTCGCATCCTTCGTGCGCCGACTATAAAACCACGTTCAAACTCACTTGAATGTTGATAACTTGCCGTTGCAGCAGCAGTAACCGGTCTAACAACTGCATCAGACACTTCAGGCGTTGCCGACCGCAGCGCCGTATTCTGCCTGTTTACGTATCTCTGTATGTGAATACGCATGCCTATACCAGTTTCTTCGGCGATTCGGTGTATTTCCTCTGTGTATCCTATCTGATAGGGATCCCAGACTGACAAGCAGTATTAAAGTATTGGTCGAACGGGCTTATGTAAGCTACCTCCTTATTGGATAGGCAACGCTTTGAGGATTCTTCCAATAATTCTCAGCCTGGCAATTCCCTTCGCTGCAGTGAGCTATCTCTCACAAGAACAGGGAAAATTCCATCTGTGAATTTAATTTCGCAAAAACTGCCTCAGTTCACAAACAACGAACAGCAGCAGTCATTTATTGGAATGTGTTCTGGCGTAGCGTCAAGCGCCGGTACCTCGGCCAGGAGCGTTACACCAGAGGGGGCTGTGAGACGAAGTTAGCCAATAGTAACGCTGACTGACCCCTCCCTGGACGACACAGTCAGGGGCGGCCTCTACACGAAGAGAATACAGGGTGTTGCAAAAAGGTACGGCCAAACTTTCAGGAAACATTCCTCACACACAAAGAAAGAAAATATGTTATGTGGACATGCGTCCGGAAACGCTTACTTTCCATGTTACAGCTCATTTTATTACTTCTCTTCAGATCACATTAATCATGGAATGGAAACACACAGCAACAGAACGTACCAGCGTGACTTCAAACACTTTGTTACAGGAAATGTTCAAAATGTCCTCCGTTAGCGAGGATACGTAGACAAGAGCTTTCAAATGCCCCCATAAATGAAAGTAAAGAGGGTTGAGGTCAGGATAGCGTGGAGGCCATGGAATTGGTCCGCCTCTACCAATCCATCGGTCACCGAATCTGTTGTTGAGAAGCGTACGAACACTTCGACTGAAATGTGCAGGAGCTCCATCGTGCATGAACCACATGTGTCGTACTTGTAAAGGCACATGTTCTAGCAGCACAGGTAGAGTATCCCGTATGAAATCATGATAACGTGCTCCATTGAGCGTAGGTGGAAGAAACTAAAATGGAAATTAAGCGTTTCCGGACACATGTCCACATAACATCTTTTCTTTATTTGTGTGTGAGGAATGTTTCCTGAAAGTTTGGCCGTACCTTTTTTAACACCCTGTATAAGCGCCGCGTCGCCTAGCCGCGCCCCGAGTTGAATTCGAGCCGACGAACGCTAAAGCAATGACTTAGAAACTGTACTGGTTCACCTTTATTACGAACTTTACATACTGAAGAGCTTGCTAATTTTTGTCTGTCGCCCCTTGCTTGCGACACGTCTTTATCTCACGAAGTATTTTAATCATTTCCTTTTGTAATAAACTCCATTCATACTATTTGCAGGAATTTTTATCTAGCGATCCGAGAAAGCAGCTATCCTAGGCACTCTATACTAGGCGAGTGGGCAGAAGACAGAGTGTGTTAAGGATATTGATACTGGTAGTAGTTCACGTAAATTACAAGAGTTCACGATGTACGAAGCCTCGCGCTCGTTTAGTATTTCTGTATTGTTACAGCTAAAAATGCTCTAGTACGACGATGAGAAGTGTACGTGTCGGAGGATTTTTGACGTATCACAGGTGCCTAAGCGCAATGTAAGTGATGTGTTATTTCCGCCATTTTGTGATGTACCATAGTATACGTATCATGTTCGTGCCTATATATATCTCCCCTTTTTTGTATTTTGCCGTATACCATACGATTTTGGCTTTAATCTGCAATTGTGAAAATAATTTCTGTTGTCAAAGGCAAAAATTTCTTTCAAGAAGTAGAGGAACAGTTTAGAGACGATGGTTGAATGCACACTGATAATGCACCCAGTTATAAATAAATGTGAGGCAATGATTTTTGGGTAATGAAATGGACTAATCTGGGCCCCAGTGTCCAGCATCACCGCCTTCTCTGGTATGGGTTCCCCAGGAAAACTGGGTTACATTTCCACGACAGACATTCAGACGTCTCGTCGAATGTGTTCCCAGCAGAGTTCAAGCCTCCATAAAAGCAAACGATGCACACACCCCACATTAATGTCCACTACAAGGTGTCCCGATACTTTTGATCAGAGAGTGAATTAACTCTTCTGGAATCTCAAAGGCCGGCCGCTGTGGCTGTGCGATTCTAGGCGCTTCAGTCCGGAACCGCGCTGCTGCTGCTACGGTCGCAGGTTCGAATCCTGCCTCAGGCATGGCTGTGTGTGATATCCTTAGTTAGGTTTAAGTAGTTCTAAATCTAGGGGACTGATGACCTGAGATGTTTAGTCCCATAGTGCTTACAGCCATTTGAACCATTTGAATCTCAAACCGAAGGGGGGGGGGCGGGGGGAGGGGGGGGGGGAAGAACAGAATTTCGAGTTCCTTCGGAGTATTAACGACGGCCGTTCCCATCCTCTATTTCAAGCTGGAAAACAAATTTGTTTTAATGGGTTGTTCCCTGGAGTGGCGTCGGACCATGAGCCAACTTCATTTCTTAGAGCCAGGGTGAGTGCAGAATCTGAAGGTTCCAACAGTAGCAACCCCATGTACTTTATTTCTAGAGAGAGAGAGAGAGAGAGAGAGAGAGAGAGAGAGAGAGAGAGAGATCAGACACTTCCCCGAGCAATACAACACAGCCCGGGCGACATACGATGCCAAGTCCACACTCGTGCCGACACACAGGTAATCACTCAAGGTCATCAAAGAGGGGAGTGAAACTATGCCGCCGATCAAACAGCCAGCCGACGAGCAGCGAACTGTTCCAAGTGTCTGGCTCGCCATCAAATGATACATGGTGACACGCACCGGCCAGATAGCTAGTGTCAACAGCGGCATCGTACACAGCGCGGCCAGGCATGTCAGGGACAGGGAAAACAAACACACACACACACACACACACACACAGCTGCCTGTGTGACGTGCGTATGTGCTTCAGAACATCGCCGACTGACCGTTAATGTCCAACGGAAAAGCGTACGACTCGTACTACCCGGTCATATGCAGGGTGAGTCGCCTAATACGCTACACATTTCGATAATGGCTCAAAATATACTAACAAAGTTTCCGGAAAATGATAGGCTGTAGACGATTACATGGTTGATACATCTCACTCTTCCACCATTCCAGCTGTTGGTGCAAATATCTATTTCTGTTTAGAGCTGACGTTCCGCTTACAAATGGATTTTATTGCGAGTGATGCGCAATTTTCTTTTACGAGTCGTAAGTTTTAATCTAATGACGGTGTAGCTGGAGCGTTGCAATAAATGAAAATACATTGGTCTAGATGGCACCATTCGTATATTGCCTTTACTAATTAACAGATTTTTAAAAAATAGCATTCGAAAGCTCTTGTAAAGTCGAACACAGTTAAAAAAAATTATTAACGCTAGCGTCATGTCATCAGTTATTAAATTTTCCTCTTTGTTATGACCGCGCCAGCGTAGAAATCTCCTTTCCTTAAGATATGACTAAAATATGCTGTCCTCTGAGATCTGTAGCAGGGAAACTATACGTATGTTTCACTCTTTGGATTTACCCATTGTCTTCCTCTCTATGGAGACGACCATATTGGCGAAGGTAAATTCTGGTTTATGGAGTCAATCTAGACGCTTCTTAGTAAACCTCCGTCTCACGTATTTAGTCGCAACTTTGAAGTAATAATTCAGCAAATAATTACTGCGGCATAAGAAAAAAATGCAAACATATTTAGAATGTTATGTTGAGTACATGCTGATCGAACGATAAATGCAGTGCTCAGAATAAGAAACAAGGTAGAGAAAATATTTTCTTCCGTTATTTATAAGTCTCAACTGATCTCTCTCTGCTGGTTTCAGAAGATGCTGCTTGCTAAGCAGCAACGTAAGTAAAAAGATCAACGTACTCACGGTCAGAACAAAATACTAAAAGCAAAGTGCAAGAGAAGTAACACTGATTCGTACGTCCCCCAGACAGAATTAACACTTACGAGTCTTGAGACAACAAAAAACGAATTCGATAGCATGTTTATTTCTAAATTTGAGAATATGTGTACTGTGCATGCACGGTATTTTAACTTACAAATGTTCGAAAATTGTACACTTGTTATTTATGACATTCTGACAAAGGGAATCGGACATTTTTAAAGATCTTTTTCTCGAATGGTAAACGCCTTTGGCACCTCTACAAAGTTCATCCGCATTTACCCCAATTTTCCCCATGTACCTTTTAAAATAAGTTTACGTAGGCAATCAACCAGAAAAAAGGAGGAGGAGAAGAAGGTCACCCCCAGAAGACATATCCGCATCTAACCTTGATATTGGCTTCAACCAGTCTAGGAACAGTTGACACGTTTCTTCATACAACTGAAGCCACTCTAAGACTGTCTGATCCCGAACAGCTAACGAATTGCGGTGATGTTGATTGCTCCGTTTCATACACTGTTAGAAACAGACCGAAACATATTCTATGGAATTAAATTCGGGTGATTTACTTGGCCAGTAGAGATGTGATAGGGCTGTCAAACCAGGAACGTATGCATCACACCTATGAACATGGCTGTCAGCTTTGAAGACTACAGTGTGCACCGTATACTCCACGAAGTTTTTGGAAATAATGGAAACACTTCACCTCAACCACACATATGGTTAAACATCTCGTTGGCTCGATGCCCGTCGGTGCACCCAACCCATTACATAATTTTAAAACTGAAATAATTGCGATCCGTTGTACCACACCGAACGCCTCCAGCAGTCAGCTACTGCACAGTTTGTGTCGACTGGTCTACTGAAGAAATACAACTTTATGTGCAGCAGTGAGCAATGGTCTTTAGTATGGTGTACGATTCTAAATGTGCACTGCATAGAGGGCCCTTAGAATTGTTCGCTCTGAGACTGGAATGTACCTGAAGTAACTGCCATCGGGAATTCCTGTTGGATTTGAAAGAGACTGTTACTCACAAAACAGTCACCGTCTTATCTGGTCCCTGTCGGTAAGGATACTTTTTCGTAATATAGTCGCTGTACTGCGAACTCTCTTAGCATCAGCTGTGTTAGGTATAGCTATGCTGGTCATTGGAGAATTTGTGCCGGATCGGGACTCAAAACCTGGATTTCCTGCTTATCGCAAGCGGTCGCCTTGCCACTTCGGCTACCCGTGCACGCTCCCCAGACCGACCCTAACTTCCGCATGTCACACTGTCTACAACCGCAAGTCCTAGTGCTGGAAAACAAGTAAAGCTGCGACGTTGCGAGCACTAAGGGATGAATAGATCACCCTATGGCATAAGGATGAAGACTGCTTGACATATGCAAGTTTGGGACGGTCTGTGGAGAGCTCTTGTGTAGCCTAAGTGGTAAGGCGACCGCTCGTGGTAAGAGGGAAATTCGCGATTCAGTGTCGGTCCGGCACAAATTTTCATCTTTCACCGATTCATAGTAAGACTGTGCCTAATACATGTACCACGAAAGAATTCGCTGTTCGGCGAATACTTCTCGAAATTACGAGGTGTTTCAAAAAGAATCGTCCGATTTAAAAAAAATCGTAACTATTATGTTATTTGAGATATCTGCCTGAAGAACGCACTGTTGGAAAGAGAACTCTAGAATTTGCTACATGGTTCCCGCTAGGCAGCACACTGGCATCTGGAAGTGCGGGAATTTTTAAATAAAGGATTACTGAACGTTGGATCGGTCGCACTGGACCAAATGATTCAGTCGTACATTACTGGCCTCCGAGGTCACCGGAAATCACTGTATGTGATTATTTCTTCTGGGGGTTTGTACTTTAAAAGACTGTTTATATGTCTCCAACAACAATGAATTAACTGAGACATTGCATAACAGCAGTTGTGTAAAATATAGCTCAAGACATGCTCGCTGCAGTGTGGGAACAATCTGAATACCGCACTGACCCGTGTCGTGCATCGCAAGGGGGCGTACTGAACACCCATGAAAAAGTATTAAAAAAGTTTCCCGTTCATAAAAAAAAAAATCATTGTATGTGTTTATTAGTTCACACTGTATTTCGGCAGCTGTAAGATCGTCAAGTAAAATAATGGTTAGGATACTTTTACGACCACCGTTCTTAACGTCTTGTTACGTCGCTGCGAGTGGTGCACTATTCTATGCACGCACCTTAGACAGTCTGCGTTGTTGTCAACAACAAATCAGGATACTTCATTGGCGGTGTAGGAATGGACACACATAAACACGATACCTCTTTTCTGACATTGTGTCACCTCTCCAAGTCGACCCATATCATTGCCCTGACACCACAGAATTGACTGACTGACTGACATGGCTTATGTCAGCCATGCCCTGCCTGATACCGGCCCTGCATCATCTACAGCCGTCTTAAAGCGACCAATGTGTCTGGCGAGCTTATTTGAAGCGTGTCCACTGTAGGAATCAAAATGTTTGTGGCGTGCTCGTCGTATGTAGCCGAAAAAATGCCGTTGCAGGGTGTTACAGTCGCAAAATCATTTAATAACCACGTCCCGTGCTGTCTTTCCTAAGCGTTTACCAACGACGGCGCAAACTAAGGCCATGCTAGCACTACAGTAGCGTCTGAGGACGGCTCAACACTCTACTGCTGTTTTTCGTTGAACGGATGTATTGCTCTAGAAAGCTAACCGTACACCCGACCGTAGCTGTAACTAACTCGGCCACATGACTAGGTCCAGCCACGCTCTAGTGAAACTAGCCCATGATGTTATCTGCAATGCAAGCATGGAAAGGGATCGCGGATGGGCAGCCGCGTCATCTCGCTGAAGATGAAACAAATGAGTAAGACTGTGACCTGCAATTTACGACATGAGGAGGGTACTGATGAAGTATCTACCCCAAAGAAAGGGCAAATTACAAGCAATAAATAAATCGCTGATCATGTGGGTTAATGTTTTATTGGGCAGCAATTCAATCGGTACTATGAACAATAAAAGCAAAACCAAATTAGCGAAAATTACACAACTTTCATCGTACAGGACTTCTCTTCGAGGGTAACAACAAAGTAACTCAATTTTTTCATTTTTCCTTCCGATCTATGGGTTTTGGTTTTAAAACGTGTCAATAAACGAGTCATGTAGCGCGAATATAGTTTCCGAAAATGCACTCTACATTAGGCTTTTACGAAAAATTGAAGCTAAACGAAAGTACCCGTCAACATTTAATAGTGCTAAGCAGGGTCATTAGCTTATAGTGGTGAAGCTTGTGACGGCACACCAATTGCAAGCATTCCCGAATGTACACCTCTACCACCTCCCGTCCCCGTAAACACGGTGCTGCACCTTGGGCAGATGTTCAGTTCGCTTTTCCAGGTAACATCTTTTCGTTTCGTTCGTACAGGCTGCCACAGCTGTCAGCGACTGTAGATTAATTAAGGAAGGATAGGCACACAGCAATCAATTGCAAACCCACTTTGTTTTTATTCCTGCATATCCAGATTTCCTCTATAAATAGCCATCTTGAGTGCTAAAATTCAAGAAAATTACAGAATCAGAATTGATTAACATAAAACAGTAACTAAAACATCACGTTATCCAATAGCACTGCTTCATTCTAGTCAACATACCATTCGACATTCGAGTAAATTATCATCCAACACACTCGCAACAATGAAGTAAAACACTTGAAAATTTAACCTTAGCGGCTGGATACAGGGCAATTTGTTCTATATGGCATCATACGTTACTTAAGATATTTACATTAGTAGAGGTAGTATTTATGTTTTTATTAAACGTCCATGGTTAAATTAGCTTCTCGCGTTGATCTTCGGTATGTTACTATGGTGTTAACAGATCTTCATAAAAACGGTTTGTATGAACTGTTTTTTTTTCTTCACTTAACCAGTATGATACGAGCGACTACGCTAGTTTTTAGCTTTTGAATAATTTCAAGACGATCTTCAGAAAACTTAAAAATATTTTTTTTAATTTTTATTTAACGTGATTTAACAATTCTGTATGCATATATTAAGGATATTTTGGGCAAGATTTGATGCGTCGCTGCACCACTAATATATGAACAAATACATTGTAAATCGATATTTCTTAATGTAATATAAAGGTGATACGAAAATTTTATTAAAATAAAAATGTTTTAAACTACTGCATTGGAATGAATCAATTCTTTTTGTAAGATGGCTTACCTACATAATTTGCGCGAACTGAGGCTGCTCTATCTGTTGTATACAACAACCTCTGTTTCCTCCTGCTATACCTCAGAAAAGTCATATGGTAACATGTACTGCTGCAAGTTTGTAAGTCACTCGAATGTAGAATGGTATGTTGACTACAATCTATCACTGCTCTAAGATAACGAGGTATTTTATTTATTGTTTTATGAAAATCAATTCTGATTCTGTAATTTCTTTGTATTTTAGCACTAAAGATGACTATTTATAGCTCAAATATACATACAAAAAAATAATTAAAAAGCAGCCCGATTGAGACTAACTGCTGTGTTCCTATCCTTCCTTACAAATGTATCAACTGAATTCGCCATTTTTCCGTTTGAGATATATTTATTTAGGAACAGTAACCAATAAACGAAGTGAACAACAAAACAGAGGGTATCTTTGTAATTTTAGTTACATTTTACTTACGCTAATGAAAACTGAAGTAGCAATTCTATTCCTAATTTTCGTACTGATTAATAGTACTATTTATAAAGGATGGTTCAAAAAGAGCGTCGGGTTTTAAACGAATGGTAATTTTGTCGGTTAGTGACATTATTTGATTCGTTTCTACTTCCAGGAACATTCCCACTGAATACTCAGTTACATTTCTCGCATTTGGTGTCCAACTATACAGCAGTACACTTGTGTGCAACGTGCGCTAATCGTTAAAACGTTTTGTCAGAATGGAGAACGTTATGCAGCAAGTCTCGGGCTACTTCGGGCGATTCTATGGCGTAATGAGGCATCGAATCAATCAACAGTTCGAACAGTTGTGAAAAAGTTCTTTGAGGCGGATTCAACGCTAAACCTTAAAAGTCCTTGGCGTCGTCGTTCTGCCCGAAGTAAGCAGAAAATTGCGGTGGTTCGTGACAGTGTGGCTGTTAGCCCAATGAAATCAATTGGTCACCGTTCCCAACAATTGAGCTTATCCGTTCTTCAGTAAGGAGAATTCTCCGGAATGATCTCCATTACTACCCCTATAAAATTCAGTTGACGCAGCGGCTTGAAGTGACGCGTCACCAGAAAGACGAGTTTGTAGACTGGAGTCTCAGAGGACGACAGCTTCGCAAACAAAATCAATTTCAGTGATCAAGCACTCTTCCACTAAAAAGGTTTTGTGAACAAGCAGATCTGCCGTATCTGGGGGTCAGAAAATCCTTGCGTCGAACAAGAAACTGAAAGGCATCCACAATGCCTGACAATTTGGCGTGGCTTTTGATCGGGGAGCATAATTATATATATAATATATATATATATATATATATATATTCACGGAAGGTTAGACAGAAGAAGCGATGGCCGATGACAGGCAATGGAGACAGATACTGCACGATACGGGAGTTTTTGTGGCCTCATTTGGATGGAATGGATATTAAAGAGTTGTGGTTTCAGCAGGATGGTGCCACCCGCCGTACGTCCCGCGAAACAATTTAATTGCTCAATGAGCGGTTCCCGGATCGCCTCATTTCGCGCAATGCTGAACAACAATGGCCACCAACGTCCTGCGACATAACTCCTTATGACCTTTTTCTTTGAGGTCATCTTAAGTCAATGGTGTGTGGCAATAAACCCCGAAACTTCCACGATTTGAAAGAGGAAAAATCGACGCGCTGTCTACGAAATAAATGTGGAAACTTTACGTTCAGTCATAGTTAACATCATGGAGAGAGTTAGTTCTTGCATGCCGGCGCAGTAGGGGTCATAGTACGCCTCACATTTTTCGTGCATGAAATGGGAAGATTAGATGAACATGTGTATGTATTTTGTTTCTGTGTTTTGTAAAAATAAACTTACTTTAATATACCAAAACCAGCTCTCCTTTTGAAGCACCGTGTATTATCTACATCTTAAGTGAAATTCCTTAAATTTCCGTGTATTTCTGCTACATTGTATCTTGCTAACAATTTTATTTTTATTATTTGTATCAGTATTTTTTCACTAGGTACACGTGCATACGAGGTGGAACCCAAAATTTCTGGACTGGTGCTGCCATCTGGAAAGTAACAGTAGTAGATCTTTGCACCGCTAGGTGGCGAGAGCTGCATATCTGACGAGTCAGTGTGCGGAGTGGCATTCAGCTGGAAGGACGTGTTGCGTGTCCACAGCGATTTCCGTAATACTCTGTGTGTGGCGATTTTAAGATGGATCCGCGATAAGAACAGCGCGTGTGTATCGAATTCTGTGCGAATCTCGAGAAAAGTGCTACGGAGACCCTTGCAATGATTCAACAAGTGTTTGGGGGGACAGAGCATGAGCCATGCGCGTGTGTTTGAGTGGCATGCTCGGTTCAGGGCCGGCCGTACAGACGCCGAATATGATGCCCACACTGGAAGGCCCGTTAGCCGCACAACGCCAGACATTGTTGCCAAACTTCAACAATTGATTCGTGCGGATCGACATCGAACCATTCAAGACCTTGTGGATGAAGTGGGTATTGGTTATGGGACATGTCAACGAATGTTGACTGATGAACTGGGCATGCATCGTGTCGCTGCAAAATTTGTGCCAAGGATCTTGACTGCCGATCAGAAGGCACAGCGTGTTCAAGTGTGCACGGACCGTCGTCAGACCGCATTTGATGATCCAACCTTCTTGTCACGGGTTATCACCGGCGACGAGAGCTGGATTTACGGTTATGACGCAGAGACAAAGCAACAATCGTCCCAGTGGAAGAGACCGGGCTCTCCGTGACCCAAAAAAGCGAGACAGGTGAAGAGCAAAGTTAAGAGCATGATCATAGTTTTCTTTGTTACCAAGAGAATTGTGCACAAAGAATTCGTCCCACTCAACCAAATAGTGAATTCCGCATACTACTGTGATGTTTTGCAATGGCTCCGTGAAAACGTGCTGCCCGAACTTTGGCAAGGGAACTGGCTGCTGCATCACAACAACGCGCCCTGTCACATGTCACACGTCCTTTCTCACCAGGACCTTTTTGGCAAAAAAGGTAACAGTTGTACCCCACCCACCGTACTCGTCAGATTTGACACCTTGCGACTTCGCGCTATTCCCTAAACAAACAGTTGAAAGGCCGTCGGTTCGACACTCTAGAGAGGATTCGAGAAGCATCGCTGGCGGTGATAATCACCATCAAAGAACAAGAGTTCCAGGAAACGTTTGACCAGAGGCAGAAGCGCTAGGCCCGGTGTATACGTGCGGATGGGAACTACTTCGAGGGTAATAGTGACCATTAGTCCAAAGGTGTCCGCCCCCGGTAGCTGAATGGAGCCGTACAGTAACTCGGCGTGTTCGGTCAGAGGGTTAGCTGCCCTCTGTAATAAAAAACTGAGTTAATGGATCAACAACGAACTGAAACGGGTGTCTTGCGACGTCCGCCACGAGCAGATAAAACGAACAACATGAGTTAAAAAAAGGGGGGGGGGTCAGCGCGACGGACTGTCAATCCTAAAGGACCAGGTTCGATCCCCAGCTGGGTCGGAGATTTTCTCCGCTCAGAGACTGGGTGGTATCATCATCATCATCATCATCATCATCATCATCATCATCATCGACGCGCAAGTCGCCGAAGTGGCGTCAAATCGAAAGACTTGCACCAGGCGAGCGGTCTAACCGACGGGAGGCCCTCGTCACACGACATTATTTATTTAGTCCACAGGTTTTCAACAGATGGCAGCACCAGTCCCGAAAATTTTGGATAGCACCTCGTAGACCAAAGAAACACTCTGTACTCAGTTTTATACCTCTGGATAGTGTCCCGCTTTATATGCACTAACAAATTTTAAAGTTATCAAGAGCAAGACCATTTTAATGCAAAACTAAGTATATTATATGTGAACATGCCATTTTCATACGTATGGCACATAGTTCTACGTAAATACGTTTCCGTTAAATTACGTTCACACAAATGGGTTCCCCTGTAATGGTGGCAATGTACCGTGCTTTTTTTTTTATACAGCCAAGCAATCGATAACTATTTAAAAAGCCGGAACTGGTTTGGAAGGAAGTAGTCTAAATACATACAGCCTAAGTGGAAAATTACCGCACTCATTCCCTTTTTGTTTTTGTAATGCAAATAAGCGGCGCTTGGAGCGTATCGAAGCGCCCCCTTCCGCACAAACAGCGCCCTCGGCAGCACAGGGGAAGGCCTGCCCCTAGCCACGCGCTGCAGCGTGTAATGAGGGGTGCGTGTGTGCACTGTGCACCCTGTAGAGTGCTGTCCTTCGCGGCCACGCGCCATACCCGGCGCTCTCTGCAGCCTGCAGCGTCCTTGGCGTGCCCGCTGACAGAAGGCCTGGTCAGCTGCTGACTGCTGACTCACCCGCTGCAGCCCGTCCTGGAAGGAGGAAGCGGGACCTCAGCCGCCCATACAGGGCCAGCGGCCGCCTCCAAACACAGGCAGGGCGCCGCTCGTGTGCTACACCACGCCTGTCACCTGCATAGCGGAGCCTAGCCGACGGCACACGGGCCGTGCATCCGAACGTTGAACGTTGAGCGTTGACTGTGCCGAGTTTCTGACGTCATAGCGTGGAATACCACGCTCGGGAGTCTTTCCGAACGTGCAGAGCAATATCTGACATGACGGATATTCTGAGCGTGCGCCTGAGCGTTGACCAATAAGACCTACGTCACAAGCACGCCATGTCCCTTCAGTAGAGTTGTGAGGCGCCATATTGGCATTCATTTTAAGCCTATATGTATATAAGCCGTTTCTGAGCACCAATAAATTGAGAATCACTGGAAAACCCGTTGTTAACTGTGTGATTCGTTCCAATAAAATAATCAGAAACATCATATTCGTGGCAAAAGAATTACTGTAACTTGCGTATTATGAGAGTAGGCTATTTGAAAGCAGCGACACACTGAAGATTCACCTAAAACGTATTGTTCTTGGTACAATTTGTTATAATTAAATTTCAATTAGTAACATTTAAGGTTTTCGGCAACGGGTAACATAATATGATTAGTTCTGTAGGGTGTGATGTTGGTTTAGCGTACTGAGTTGCGTCACTGTCATATGAAGAGTTGTTTTTTGGAGCAGTGGTTCGCGTCTTGACCCAATTTTTTCCCCTAACATTCGCGTTTTTATTAGGGTCTGATACTTTATTATTAGTTTAATATAAGCATACAGTATAGTATCTGACGTTATGTAAATATAAGTTCACCTTTTTTTGAGGGGTGACTTTGTTCGATTGGCTTTATCTACAGGACAGCTTGCGCTACTTGTTTGAAGATATTTTGCTCCTTTTTCTTTTACGCTTCGTAATTCACATGTTGCAAGACTCTGCTACTGCGTAGGAACAGTGATCAAGTAAGAGTGACCTTGCGGTTTTACTAAAATGGTGAATGATGAAATAATGTTTCTCTTATGCGGAGAAGTATTCCAAATTTGTAATGCACTGTTTGTAATGGAACTTTTATAAGCCTGTGTCCTTATTGATTGGACATGGTACTTTCCTTTTCGTGGACGATGGAGGAAATGTGCGTCGGAATTTTACGCACGCCCGTTGAGCAAACAGTGTGATTATGAACTAGAAGCATCCCTCAACTGCCGCTGGAGTGCGCTGCGATCGCGTGTACCACGTTGGGGTCCACGTACCGTATGCACAAGTCGCATCGTTCCTGAGCGTTCAGCAGCACGTTGAACTTGGCACGCTCAACGTTAACGTTCGACAGCACAGTCCGTGTGCCGACGGCTTAACCGAGCGGCACCAGCTAGTGAGTGAGGAGTGTTCGTGGTGTGTGCAGCCTCGCTATGCAGCCCCATGGACGCGCTGGCTGTAATGCCGCCAAAAGCCAGGCAAAGCTGCTAATAAGTTTCCGTCTAACATCGACAATATCCTACCACTGAACATGCTGATCCCGTGGACACCATCGGTGAAATATCTTCGAGTTACTTTGGACCGAAGTCTACTTTGGTAGCATCCCGTCGACGACATCCACAAGGAGGCTATCTATAGCCTGGGTGCCCTCTGTCCGCTCATCAATGAAGATCGGCTCTCCATTGAATGTGGGCTCCACAATATGGCCGTTCGAAGGATATACCACGTCCCGAGGAACATCACTGCAGAGTACCGTCATGGCGCAGCAGAAGGAAAACTCGTGCTTAGCAAGTTCAAGGAAAACGGAAAGAATACAGGGTGATTCAAGAAGAAAGAACTCATTTTAACTGTTGAGCACGTACAAATTCTGAAAGATAGAAACACATTACGCATGTTGCTGTATATTGGAACGTTCAAAGTTTTATTTTCGGCCAGATACTACACCGTACGCTCAATATGAGCACCAAGCGCTGGTGAAGAAACATCGGAACGGTGGTCCATTTCATTCCACACACGAATCAACAGCTTTCTGTTTATTGAATCGACATCTTCAATAATTCGATATCTCAGCTCTTTAAGAGCAGCGGCCATAGGTGTGACAAAGTGTACCACCACAGCAAAATATCTCAAGGTGTGACGTCTGGTAAACTGGGTCGCCAAAAGCAATGATTTTGGTGTCCATCTCTTCCAATTCAGCGCTGTGGGATGGTACGATAATGCTGTACCTCAAGGTGAAACTGACGCGGGGAGCTATTGTGCATAAATATGAAATCACTGAAATCTTCGTGAAGCTGAGGAAACAACCAATTTTGCAGCGTGTCCAGTTACCACATTCGTGTGACTTTTCCACCGCAAGAAAAAAAGGTCCGTAAATTTTGTGAACAGAAACGGCGCAAAACTCGCTCAGTTTCGGTGAGGCTCTATCATTTTCGACGACGACGCCAGGATTTTGTTGACTCCCAAATTCTTACATTATGGCGTTTTTCTTTACCAAACATATGTATCGTCGAGACGCCCGAAAAAATGAATCGTTCGGAGAAAGTGTCCTCTGCCGTATCCTGGAGAACTTAAATGCAAAATTCGTACTTTCCGTTATAGTCACCGGGACACAATTGCTGTTTTAACTGCACGACTTCATATAGAGGCGTCTTTTCAGAACACACTACACCGTTGTTTGAGGAAATTGAACTTTCTGGCCGCTGGAAATATACACACATTTGATGGTATTTCCTAATGTATAAGTTTTAGCTTATCCGCCGGATTGGTGTAGTTTCTTCAGTTATACATGTGATTCACGATAATTCACATCTCTTTGTAAATTACTAATGCATAGAACGCGAAATTTTAACTGTTTCGTCGATTAAGTAGAAAACAATCAAAAACTAACATTATCTTTAAAGACTCATGCGATGGTCTGCTTTCTCATCGCTTGGAGCGCTAGTGTCGCTCCAGCTGTCAAACTGGAACAATTTTCGCACCGGAGAGTGCTAGTCTAGTAATGTATTTCTAGTAATGCATAGATTATCACTTGTGTTGCTGAAGCTAGCAGTTTAGAATTGCAATATGGCGGCGAGCGCAAAGGACTCGTAAACAGCTGTTTATTTACTGACAAAACTGTAGAAAGAAACAGGAATAAACGGATACAACTACGTTACCGGTACGTTTAGAGTTTTTAACATAATGTTCAATATAGACGTCGTGTTTGGCTGTGATTTTTCGTACAGCAGATACAAGATACACGGGAAGGACGATGACTCAGTGCACGTGTAACTAAAAACATCTTACGTATTTTTGCTTTTGTACCGTTTGAATGCCTAAACAATTACAATACAATTTGTTCTATCTGAAACACCGATAGTGTTTAAATAGTTCGTGTATATTTTTATGGGGTTTAATAAATCTAGTATTAGCAGACGGAACTTAAAGATGTGTTTTAACCAGTTTTTATCAACTTCGGCTTTCCTTCGAATAGTATTCTCGTTAATTTGTCTTTGATAACAAGTGTCTTTTTTCATCTGAGTGCTCTTGCAAAAACTACTGCCTGCTTTGAACGCGTTAATACGAATTCCATGTTGTTGTTCTAACACGATTCTACAGTGCATGGGTTAAACTCAACTTATAGGCAAATACATATATAAAAAAGTATTGCATCACCTCGGTTCCGGAACCTGTACACAAAATTGGAATAGAGATCAACATAAACATTTCCGCCCTTTTTATTGCTCATGAAAACTACACACATTGCATGTTGTACCACCATACAACGAGACCTTCGGAGGTGGTGGTCCAGATTGCTATACACACCGGTACCTCTAATACCCAGTAGCACGTCCTCTTGCATTGATGCATGTCTGTATTCGTCGTGACAAGCTATCCACAAGTTCATCAAGGGACTGATGGTCTGGATTGTCCCATTCCTCAACGGCGATTCGGCGTAGATCCCTCAGAATGGTTGGTGGGTCACGTAGTCTATAAACAACCCTTTTCAGTCTATCCCAGGCATGTTCGATACGGTTCAAGTCTGGAGAACATGCTGGTCACTAGTCGAGTGATGTAATTATCCCGAAGGAAGGCATGCACGATGGGGGTGCGAATTGCCGTCCATGAAGACGAAATATGTGAAATCTTATGGGACTTAACTGCTAAGGTCATCATCCCTAAGCTTACACACTTATCCTAAGGACACACACACGCCCACACACACACACACACGCCCACACACACACACACACACGCCCACACACACACACACACGCCCACACACACACACACACACACACGCCCACACACACACACACACACGCCCACACACACACACACACACACGCCCACACACACACACACACGCCCACACACACACACACACGCCCACACACACACACACACGCCCACACACACACACACACACACACACACACACACACGTCCACACACACACGTCCACACACACACGCCCACGCCCACGCCCACGCCCACGCCCACGCCCACGCCCACGCCCACGCCCACGCCCGGGGGAGGACTCGAACCTCCGCCGGGACCAGCCGCATTGTCCATGGCTGCAGCGCCTAAGACCGCTCGGCTAATCCCGCGCGACCGCCCATGAGGACGAATGCCTCGCCTATATGCTGCCGAAACGGTTGCAGTATCAGTCAGAGGATGGCATTCAATTCATTCACGTATTGTACAGTCGTTGCAGGGCCTTCCATGACCACCAGCGGCGTACGTCGGCCCCACATAATGCCACCCCAAAACAGCAGGAACCTCCACCTTTCTGCAATCGCTGGACAGTTTGTCTAAGGCATTCAGCCTGACCGGGTTGCCTCCAAACATGCCCCCAACGTTTGTCTGGTTGAAGTTGTTCAGGCTACCTCGTAAACCTTACAACGATATTTCGTCCCAGAAAATGCAGTGGTACCAAACACAAACTTCCTGCTGTCGCCATGTTACCTCATCAAACGTCTGGCTTCAGTTTAAAATGAGCCTTTGCCAGACTAGTAATATATGTCTGGGTGTAGTAGACTGTGGCACTGAGTCAGTTTGTCTCATAGTAATATTTTTGTCATTTGACGAATGCATTCCCGTGTATAACATGATCACTTCAACTATCTGTACATCTCGAGAAACCAACAGAACATGTACCAATTTTTATAGTGATTTGTATAACTCACATTAAAATATAAACTGTAAGTTCTTACCAATCACTGTAATGTTCATATAGTATATCTTACTTACGTAGACGATTAATCTTTAATAATGAGATGAGATTTATTATGGAAGTGCAGTAGGCGCCACTCACTGAAAGCATGAAAGACAAACCACGTCTACGAACACTAAAGAAAGACTAATTATAGTGAAGGGTGAGTTCCGAATCACTTCCTTCCTCGTTTCGTAGAGTCACACAACTTGTTCATCTTGTAGCTTGACAATCGACAACGTCACACAACGATATCACTTCTCTCCATTACAATTTCGCGTCTATTAATTCTTTGTACCTGAAACCGAGGGCTCTGACCAGAGAGAAGTCTTGCTGCCACTGAATTATTCTGCCCCGTGAATAGTAAACACACAGTCGCACCACTGTCACCTCCCCGAAATATCGCCGCATCGAGCGTACGAACTCACGTGGCTGACCACGCAAAAGGTAAGCAGATCAAACATACTTTTCTGCTCACTTCGGCTGCAAGGTTCTGACATTATACAGCACAAAATAAATTCGCCACGCAGAGAAAACAATACACACAACGAAAACTGATCACAACTGTTCAGGTTGCCAGCGTCAAGCGTCGTCTGCGACTAACTAGTAACTGACATATGGAGTAAAAGGACAGATTTGACAATGGTGGACAGTAGAGACCAACAGAAAACATTAACAAATGTGCTCTCTGATTGGTTGTTTTTGTGCTAGCAGCCCTATAAACAACTAGACGTCAATCACTTTGTTATTCGGTCCAGGTATACCGAATGGAATGATAGAAGCACAACCGACAAAGAAATTAGTCACCCGCACGAGAAATCACGCTAATACCAAGCGACACCACCTCTAGAATTCATAATGGCCTCGATCGGAGGGTGGGAGGGAGGGAGGGAGGGAGAGTCGCCATGTTTCTTCAGGTATGCCATAATCAGCTGAAGCCACTGTGACCTAACTGTCATCCCATCTTACGCAGTATTTTACCATTTACTAAGTGGCGCGCCAGCGTTTGTATATTGATTTGAGACATTATCGCCTCAGCTGGTTATTATCCACCACGGACACGAGGTGTCGGGATCCGCGTAAGCACCTGCACAGTGCCTCAGCAGAATGTACATCGCGTTATGCGGACTGAGGCGATGTTTCTACTAATGTTTTGTTGCAATGTGGTATGAGTATTGATATACAATGAATTAGGGGAGGCGCCTACACTGATTATTACATCCATGAAGCTACCAAATTGCGACGATATTTTGTCGTTCCGCTTCATCTGCTGTACAAATATCCCCAAATATATTCTACAGGACTAGGATCGGGTAACTTGGCGGGTCAGTCGAGATGCCATTAGGTGCCTCAGTATTCATCAAATAAGTGAAGTATGTGTGCGACACTAATAGAACTGTCATCATCTACAGGGTGTTTCAAAAATGACCGGTATATTTGAAACGGCAATAAAAACTAAACGAGCAGCGATAGAAATACACCGTTTGTTGCAATATGCTTGGGACAACAGTACATTTTCAGGCAGATAAACTTTCGAAATTACAGTAGTTACAATTTTCAACAACAGATGGCGCTGCGGTCTGGGAAACTCTATAGTACGATATTTTCCACATATCCACCATGCGTAGCAATAATATGGCGTAGTCTCTGAATGAAATTACCCGAAACCTTTGACAACGTGTCTGGCGGAATGGCTTCACATGCAGATGAGATGTACTGCTTCAGCTGTTCAATTGTTTCTGGATTCTGGCGGTACACCTGGTCTTTCAAGTGTCCCCACAGAAAGAAGTCACAGGGGTTCATGTCTGGCGAATAGGGAGGCCAATCCACGCCGCCTCCTGTATGTTTCGGATAGCCCAAAGCAATCACACGATTATCGAAATATTCATTCAGGAAATTAAAGACGTCGGCCGGAAGATGTGGCCGGGCACCATCTTGCATAAACCACGAGGTGTTCGCAGTGTCGTCTAAGGCAGTTTGGACCGCCACAAATGCACGAAGAATGTCCAGATAGCGAGATGCAGTAATCGTTTCGGATCTGAAAAATGGGCCAATGATCCCTTTGGAAGACATGGCGGCCCAGACCAGTACTTTTTGAGGATGCAGGGACGATGGGACTGCAACACGGGGCTTTTCGGTTCCCCATATGCGCCAGTTCTGTTTATTGACGAAGCCGTCCAGGTAAAAATAAGCTTCGTCAGTAAACCAAATGCTGCCCACATGCATATCGCCGTCATCAATCCTGTGCACTATATCGTTAGCAAATGTCTCTCGTGCAGCAATGGTAGCGGCGCTGAGGGGTTGCCGCGTTTTAATTTTGTATGGATAGAGGTGTAAACTCTGGCGCATGAGACGATACGTGGACGTTGGCGTCATTTGGACCGCAGCTGCAACACGGCGAACGGAAACCCGAGGCCGCTGTTGGATCACCTGCTGCACTAGCTGCGCGTTGCCCTCTGTGGTTGCCGTACGCGGTCGCCCTACCTTTCCAGCACGTTCATCCGTCACGTTCCCAGTCCGTTGAAAGTTTTCAAACAGTGTATCGCTTTTCGGTCCTTTGGTTACATTAAACCTCCGTTGAAAACTTCGTCTTGTTGCAACAACACTGTGTTCTAGACGGTGGAATTCCAACACCAGAAAAATCCTCTGTTCTAAGGAATAAACCATGTTGTCTACAGCACACTTGCACGTTGTGAACAGCACACGCTTACAGCAGAAAGACGACGTACAGAATGGCGCACCCACAGACTGCGTTGTCTTCTGTATCTTTCACATCACTTGCAGCGCCATCTGTTGTTGAAAATTGTAACTACTGTAATTTCGAAAGTCTGTCCGCCTGAAAATGTACTGTTGTCCCAAGCATATTGCAACAAACTGTGTATTTCTATCGCTGCTCGTTTAGGTTTTATTGCCGTTTCAAATATACCGGTCATTTTTGAAACACCCTGTAGGAAGACAGGTGTGAACACAGCATGCTCATCACGAAATTTTAGAAGAAAAGACCATGCAGCGCGGTTTAGATGGACCCAACAAAATGCCGAGAATGTTGAAATAAAGAGCCTGGCTTCAGGTTCACGATAACAGATTGAGTGAGGACATGAACATCCACAAAACATAGAACCACATCCAAGCTGATATATATCCTCCACACACTGTGGGAGTCTCATTGGTCTATCCAGGCACTCAACGCCTAGCATCATTTGCTACGTCGGACCAAACTAAACGTTTTCAGACAGTTACTGTCCAATTTCTGTTTCATCTGGCCCACAGAAAACGTGCAGCTTCGTGTGCAACTGTGAGTAACGGTCTCTTGCGAGGAACTCTACTCCAAATGTCTATTACAATGTTTGCTCAGAAGCTGGTTGAGCTGGACCTGCTTCCGTGAGAGCACCAATGCCTGTCGGGTTTAAAACATTTGTCAGTGACTGTTGTCTCCAGTCCCAGACGGTAATCACCTTTTTATGACCACTGTTCTTAGTCCGTGTTACATGGCTGTGAGGGCTATACCATTCCTTGTACACACTTTCGACATTCTGTGGTGATACACCAACAAATTTGGTACAATTGCTCAAGGTGTAGCCACGGGCTCAGTTCTGTCACGTCTTCACGGCGACCAATATTACTAAGCTGATTCCATGTCGCCTACAGACACACACACACACACACACACACACACACACACACACACCACTTAATTTCACTGGCCAAATTATGCGCAGGTGGGACACTTAATCGCCTGCACCAGCGCTCCAAAGCGACCAGTGTGCTCTTAAGAGGGTTACAAGCATTTCGTTTAACGAGTGTGTAGCACACTTTTTGACCTATTTTGTATCTCCTATCGATTTTTCGATGTCAATTTGTAGTATTGCTTTTGTATAATGTTGTATCTGCCATGGAAATTCTTCGAATATACACTCCTGGAAATGGAAAAAAGAACACATTGACACCGGTGTGTCAGACCCACCATACTTGCTCCGGACACTGCGAGAGGGCTGTACAAGCAATGATCACACGCACGGCACAGCGGACACACCAGGAACCGCGGTGTTGGCCGTCGAATAGCGCTAGCTGCGCAGCATTTGTGCACCGCCGCCGTCAGTGTCAGCCAGTTTGCCGTGGCATACGGAGCTCCATCGCAGTCTTTAACACTGGTAGCATGCCGCGACAGCGTGGACGTGAACCGTATGTGCAGTTGACGGACTTTGAGCGAGGGCGTATAGTGGGCATGCGGGAGGCCGGGTGGACGTACCGCCGAATTGCTCAACACGTGGGGCGTGAGGTCTCCACAGTACATCGATGTTGTCGCCAGTGGTCGGCGGAAGGTGCACGTGCCCGTCGACCTGGGACCGGACCGCAGCGACGCACGGATGCACGCCAAGACCGTAGGATCCTACGCAGTGCCGTAGGGGACCGCACCGCCACTTCCCAGCAAATTGGGGACACTGTTGCTCCTGGGGTATCGGCGAGGACCATTCGCAACCGTCTCCATGAAGCTGGGCTACGGTCCCGCACACCGTTAGGCCGTCTTCCGCTCACGCCCCAACATCGTGCAGCCCGCCTCCAGTGGTGTCGCGACAGGCGTGAATCGAGGGACGAATGGAGACGTGTCGTCTTCAGCGATGAGAGTCGCTTCTGCCTTGGTGCCAATGATGGTCGTATGCGTGTTTGGCGCCGTGCAGGTGAGCGCCACAATCAGGACTGCATACGACCGAGGCACACAGGGCCAACACCCGGCATCATGGTGTGGGGAGCGATCTCTTACACTGGCCGTACACCACTGGTGATCGTCGAGGGGACACTGAATAGTGCACGGTACATCCAAACCGTCATCGAACCCATCGTTCTACCATTCCTAGACCGGCAAGGGAACTTGCTGTTCCAACAGGACAATGCACGTCCGCATGTATCCCGTGCCACCCAACGTGCTCTAGAAGGTGTAAGTCAACTACCCTGGCCAGCAAGATCTCCGGATCTGTCCCCCATTGAGCATGTTTGGGACTGGATGAAGCGTCGTCTCACGCGGTCTGCACGTCCAGCACGAACGCTGGTCCAACTGAGGCGCCAGGTGGAAATGGCATGGCAAGCCGTTCCACAGGACTACATCCAGCATCTCTACGATCGTCTCAATGGGAGAATAGCAGCCTGCATTGCTGCGAAAGGTGGATATACACTGTACTAGTGCCGACATTGTGCATGCTCTGTTGCCTGTGTCTATGTGCCTGTGGTTCTGTCAGTGTGATCATGTGATGTATCTGACCCCAGGAATGTGTCAAAGTTTCCCCTTCCTAGGACAATGAATTCACGGTGTTATTTCAATTTCCAGGAGTGTACATACATGTTTTAGGTATGTGAACTTTTGAACGATTTTGTTTAAATTATGCTTGTGAATTTAAATAACTACTGAAATGATTATTATATAATGTACTGTAAACGACTGGTCCACAGTCAGGGAACGTAGGGCTGAATGTAAAAAATGTGCGGAAGCCCCGCAGCTACTGAAGTAGCCTGGCGGAATGGAAAAGGTGTGGCTGACGCGCAAGTGGCACTTAGACCTTTGCTGATGGGTAAGGAGACTGAGCTAAGCAGTGCTGTGGGTAACACCTCGCTAGCAGTAGCAGATCATTGTGGCTCATATTCTTGGAGTTTTGAGGGCAGAAGTGCGTAACGGCAGTATTTGTGGGCCTCTGATGCTGCATATGGCGATACCATTATCATGGCATGGTTTTTGGCCCTATAAAAATATAATTCCGACGCAAAGATATGTAACAGGGCGAGGCCAACAGTATTGCTATGACTGCATCGACGCCAGATTAAAAGCCACTGCACATTGCGACACCAGTGTTACCGGCCTTCCACTAAGTTATTTATATTTGGCACTCTGTAAATGGACCAGGTATTTGTGAAATTTGGTTGATTTTAATAATAATCGTGGTGGTGTTAAAAACTATCTTTTACCCGCGATTATCGTAAATCACAAAGCTTGACAAGAATCCTGTCCTAGTAAATTTTATTCAGAGTGTCCCCATTTATTACTAGAAAGTGGTTGAACTTAAATGTTGTGTTGTCATTTGCACAGCCAATTATAATTTTGATTAAGTCAAAAGACTGCTTATGAAAGCACAATTGTTATTTAAAGAGTTTGTTGTGCTTTACTTATTTGATAACTAATGATAAAAATACTTACCATTTCTCATACACACTGATTTAGTTTTGTTAATAAGCATCGTTCTTCAACCATTGACGTTTAAGGACCTTCATGTACTAAGCTAGCTAGTTACCGAAGCAATGAAAAGGCTCATCCACAGCCAGTGTAGTTAGATTTGCATTTTGTCCAGTTGCTTCAAAACGCAAGTTGGTTAATGCACAGGCATAGAGACTCTGTACTAACAAGGGAACCTCCAAATCGCACCCCCCCCCCCCCCTCAGATTTAGTTATAAGTTGGCACAGTGGATAGGCCTTGAAAAACTGAACAAAGATCAATCGAGAAAACAGGAAGAAGTTGTGTGGAACTATGAAAAAATAAGCAAAATATACAAACTGAGTAGTCCATGGGCAACATAGGCAACATCAAGGAGAGCGTAAGCGCAGTATCGCCGTGGTCCCGTGGTTAGTGTGAGCAGCTACGGAGCGAGAGGTCCTTGGTTCAAGTCTTCCTTCGAGTGAAAAATTTACGTTCTTTATTTTCGCAAAGTTATGATCTGTCCGTTCGTTCATTGACGTCACTGTTCACTGTAATAAGTTTAGAGTGTGTTTTGCGACCGCACCGCCAAACCGTGCGATTAGTAGACGAAAGGACGTGCCTCTCCAATGGGAACCGAAAACATTTATCGCAAGGTCATAGGTCAACCGATTCCTCCACAGAAAAACACGTCTGATATATTTTATACGAACTGGTGACGGCATGTGCGTCACATGATAGGAATTTGTCGTCGACCCACCTAACTTGTATACTTTGCGAATGGGTAAAAAAGATTCTTCTACCTTGACCCATTTTAGGTTTTCTTGTGGATGTGATTATCACTCCCAAAAAACTGATGAAAACATAATAATTTGTCACATAAACTGAAAATAAAAAATTAAACTTTTCACTCGAGGGAAGACTTGAACCAAGGACCTCTCGTTCCGCAGCTGCTCACACTAACCACGGGACCACGACGCTCCGGTGCTTATATTATCCTTTATGTCGCCTATCTTCCGCATGGACTACTCAGTTTATATATTTTGCTCATTTTTTCGTAGTTCCACACAACTTCCTGTTTTCTCGATTGATGTGTGTTCAGTTTTTCAAGGCCTATCTACTGTGCCAACTTATAACTAAATCTGAGGGGGGTGCGATCGGGAGGTTCCCTTGTAAGCAATGACGTTATGGATTATGATCATTAGCCGACCCCCATGGTTTAAATTCAGAATCATTTCAAGCTTTTCCCTGTTCAGTATTGCTACTATTTCAGGTGTGTCGGTAATTAGTCTTATAAACTGTTACACCTACTTCATTTAAGGTACGTGTTGTTGAGAGGCATATGTTACTGTTTATTATCTCATTGGCCATTTGTTTGTTAGGTTACTGTGTTTTAGTTTGAACATAATATATAAGGGAACAGTTTAGTGCGTTTATCAAGGAAGATTAGGTTAGCCTTAACACTGCCTTCTGCTTTATCATTTTGCTTGATACAAGAATGCCTAATTAGGCTGGCGACCGGTTTTAATACGTTATGTTACAATTTGCTTTTGTGCTGGGAGAACGACTGTTCCTGACCCACCTGTTTACTGTTAGTTACACACTGTTTGAGTGTTTCGGAAACTAATCCCAGTTTGATTGTTCTGTTTCCATTAGGTTATCTCAAGGTCACAACTTTCAAAAATTCCTCGCAGAGGTATAAAATTAGCATCGATTGCCAAATAAGGTGGTCGGTAGTACCGTTGCAGGTGGGTGCCAAAAATGAATGATCCCTGATTGCTATTTTTTAAACATTTTCTAATACAGTCAGCCATCACAAACTACACTACGTCAACTTTCAGATGTCCTTTTGCAGCCACTTCAAACCAAACTTTATGCACTAACGACAACGTGATGGTTGTTGATTAAGGAAATATATAAAGCATGAACTCTGAACGTCTGCAGGAAGTCGTAAACTGAATTCACTTTCTTTATCATTGCCATACTATGGTTTCGTGTCGGTCTTCGAGTGAGAATGAACAATTATAGAATTTACGATGATCGTAAATAAAAACACTATAAAAGTAACATGGAATATAATAGAGGAGAAAAAGCAGTAACAACCGATCAATAGCAACTCCTGAAGTAGGTTCGATATAAAGTTGTCCGAGCCACCTGCCAATCTATCAATAAAAATGTTGAAAAATCTGGCAGACTATAAGAGTTCCGAGGATATGATATTTTTTCAATACAAGAACTGAATGCGGGAAAACAACGCATGATGTAATGCGACGTTCGTTAGTTTTCTGTGGTTATGCCAATTCCGATTCGTCTGCCGTTTTGATTGATTCTTGGCCTATGCCCGAGACAAAATGTGTTGACGCCACTGGTAGGCGCCTTGTACTTTGTGAACCTTGACAAATTTTGGCTCATCTTTAGGCCAAGAATCATTCCGTAGGCTACTCCAAACATCTAGCAACTGGTATGGAAGAGAAATCATGAGAGCGTTTGGTTGTTTAACTTAATTTTTTTTAAAATGCCCTCGCAGTTCCTCTCCTCCACTAATACAGCAAACAT
Source organism: Schistocerca nitens (assembly GCF_023898315.1). Classification (NCBI taxonomy): domain Eukaryota; kingdom Metazoa; phylum Arthropoda; class Insecta; order Orthoptera; family Acrididae; genus Schistocerca; species Schistocerca nitens. Next base: position 170,786,831 of record NC_064617.1, on the reverse strand, counting down.
AAACAACACGTGTAATCATTGCAGTGCAGACGCTCCAGATCAACTAGTATACAGAAGTGGAAAACCAATGAACAGGACAATATTTTGCACAAGTGGGAGGCACTCTCTTTGAGGAGCGAAGGATATCACGCAGTTTCGCTGAAGTTCCTACTTCACAGTTGCGATATGGCCTCAAAGGCCACGTCATTGGCACTGTTTCCACGGAGAATGATGTAATACAGGAAGTGGCCGAGGTGAAGGACCTTATCGTTCGCGAAGGACAGGGGGAATTTTATTACGCGCTGGACAATTGGAGGTAGCGACATCTTACGTCCGGTTGTTTCTTGATGACTAAATCGTCGTAGGTGTAGCGGCTGGCGGAGCTACTGGGAGACGTACACGTAGGGGCCTTAGCTTATAGCGTTTTATGTCTTAAGTTGCGAGTATGAAACAGTTTTAAGGCCACTGCCGTTTGTGCAGCAACACACGATTGTGCCTGTCAGCATTTTGAAGGTTAAAATGTCCACAGACAGAAGTGCCAGAGACAGTTGCTCTGCGTGCTATCAAACATCTGTTTCACGTGGCTTTTGAAAATTATGAGCAACGTCTGCAGTCATTCGGGCACCGACATCTGACGATGGATGTATGTCAAAGAGCTGATATTTTCCAACCTGCACGGTAGGAACTGTAAGATCTGGGTGCAGCCAACTTTATCGGCCGACATCAGATGGTGGTCGATGGAATTCGCATGTTTGATTTCTTTCAGAGTGCACACACGGTGTCTCCTGTTTTTTTTTTTTTTTTTTTTTTCAATAAGGGCAGAAAGATACTACTACTACAGCTTGCAATGTTGAGACGAGATTCACAGAAGAGGCCGACGAATGTATACAACCCCTACTTCCCTGACAATGACGCGTGATTGGATACAGAGCATGCGCGGTCAGTTCAAAGCAGGGAACCTGCTTCAAGCTGTTTCTCTCATCTACGCTTTAAAAAAAGCCCTGCACTACATTATGAGTGGTACAGAAAGTCCAGCAAAAAATTCTTGACCTGTGCAGGTACACATGCGTGGTGCTGCAGTTATTAACAAACTTCATTCATTTTGACCTCTATTTCCTTCACTGGCATTTATGAATCATAATATTTTCCATTCGCGTTCAAAAGCTTGAGGGAGATGTTTCGTTAGTGCAACACACAATTTCATGCATCGCAGTTGAAAAATAGGGACTCTGAACAAAAAAATCAGTCATCTCAGAGGGCATCGTGTATCATCACCTCTAGCATAATAAAAACGAAAGGATCTCACATATTGAAGTTTTTAATACAGATTATAACTGCAACAATTAAGCACACCTATCACCAGAAAAAGGAAAAGGTACTAACATAGCAGTCAACAATGGCTACCTCACGCAGTACTGTCATCAGCTAGGTAACATTGGCTGCAGCCAAAAACATGACTACCGGCCGAAGCATTCCGTAGTCTACCTACTGCTAACGATAGCAGTTACCGAAACAACCAGTTATCGGTTAATCCGTTTTTTACGCCAGTTGAACCTGACCGTTAATAGCTCAAAAGAACCGGTTTCTGAAACAAACGATTTTTGTGTTTTTAATCCTTTTATTTTCTATTATAAACGCAGAAATAGAACGGAGACTGAAAATTCTTGACTCTCAGTTTGAAGATACATAGAATCAAAATATTAAATTAGATAGGCAAATAAAAGTTAGTCCGTTCACTGTTTGCTGCTTTTTCTCGGAACATGATAAGTGGTTGAATTCTATTTAAAAAATCAGCACTGATCTATTGATTCTAATTTTTGAACCTCTGCTCAAAAATCATGTGCTCAGGATCATACCACTATTTGGGCATTACGAACAGTCAGTGCTAAGAGGAAAAACTGAAGTTGAACTGTTTTTCCAGCTGATGTATCCGTATTCAAGGGCTACGAGCACATAAAGGCGTAGAAACAGGCAGCAGATTAGCTACTTTCTATTTTTATCGTTTACTATGAACGAATTGTTAAATTTTTAATTTATAACCGTTACCATAATTTCCACAGTTTTATTACTTCATAGAAATGAAAAGGCAATCTTATCCTTTAAAGCAAATGAAGCATTGTAGTTCACTTTCATTGCTACGTCACTTCATAAAAAATATTTTCAGACTAGGGTTGCCGCCATTCTGCAATACACCGAATGTCCGGCGACGACGGCGAAAAACTGCCGTACAAACTTGCACACTGCCCGTACACGCATACCTTACGCCACGACACACGGCAACAGGGACATTACTGTCTCAGTATGCTGTACCAGTTTCTTGCTTAGTTTCTGTCTGTACTGTTATTAAAAGAGCACTGATTGCTTTTCCCATTTTCTACAAAAATGCAATATATCAAATCAATACAAAATTTACGAATAAAAATTTGTCATTTTAAAAATCTTTATGTGAAAAGAAAAATTTTAGCCCCACTGCTATGGCTAATATTTCAGTTTTTTACTGCGTTTTTAGTAAAAATAAAAACTCGTTTTATAACAGAGTCCAAACAAATATTGAAAACACCGGTTTATCAGAACTAAAATACGGGTATCGGTTTTAGCCGGTTCGTTTTTCCCATCCCTGCCGATTGCTATCGGTACTGCGCTTCGGAACTGACGCCCCAGCCGAAGTTAACACACTGTAGGTATATCACAGTTGATGTCACTCGTTTACGATTAGACGCCGTAGATTTGCCAAAATGCAGTGATGCCGGCAGTTATGTTTCATTCACTATTACAGCCGGCCGCTGTGGACGAGCGGTTCTAGGGGCTTCAGTCTGGAACCGGGCTACAGCTACGGTCGCAGGTTCGAATCCTGCCTCGGGCATGGATGTGTGTAATGTCCTTAGGTTAGTTAGGTTCAAATAGTTCTAGGGGACTGATGACCTCAGAAGTTAAGTCCCATAGTGCTCAGAGCCATTTGAACAACTATTACAAATAATGCCAGACGTTTCGTAAGGGGATTGTTCGGAACAGTTGAGATGCGAAACTGTACCTGAGAGTCCATCAAGTCAGGAACGTATGTGTGCGACCCTATGAACACAGCTGTTATCTTTGAAGATGGAGTGAACACAGCACAGGTACAGCATGATTCTGTCAAAGAAAGGGCAATAGTCGCCCACCGAGTGCGTTGACAAACAATCTGCTTCATGTTCACGTCAACCTGAATGAGCGAGCCCAAATCATGGTACTAAACAGATGGCCCAAAACACCGATGGACCCTTTCTGGCGTGATCTAGACTCTCCAGATACTACGGGTTAAACTCCTCCCTGGGCTGTTAGTGCATTCTAGATTTTGAGTTAGATTTCCGCTAGATTTCTGTCAGTCGAGAGCTACAAAGGCAACTGCATATACATTGAAGATTAGAAACCTCGCACACCTCAGGGAGCGACTGTTGACGCTTGAATTCGCACTTCAGTACACGTCTTGTTTAAGATCCAGGAAGAACAGCTGAACCAGGAAATTGTTACCTTAAAACGTGCTGGACAATACGTCTAGCACATTCTGCAGCCTTTGTGCGGTGTCAGAGGATGAAGACAGCTACGGTCAACTGAAACGCACTTCTGTTTGTTGTGTTAGTCTGATTCGTTGCACGACCTCCATTCCATTTCAAAATTACGAGTTACATCCAAGATCGTGGCTTCCAAAATGGTCGCCATGTGGCTAACTGTCAGAGGTTTTCCTATCTGGCATCTAATACGACTATTAATTTCTGTTTGTCCAACAGTTTGTTTTACGAGGTGCGTTAAACAAGTAATGCAACACTTTCTGGAAGCAGGTTCGTTTTATTCAGGGTTTCAATACAACTTATTCCCCACCCTTCTGGCTACATAACCCTATTGTTCAGTATAACCTCCGTCGAAAGCGACGGCCTTATGCCACATCACTGTGAATGCCTGTATGTCCGCATGGTACCAGTCTACTGGTCGACGTCGTAGCGAACCTGCTGCTGCATCAATAACCTCTCAGTCATCCACGTACGCTTCCTGCGGAGAGCATCCTTAATTGAGCCAATCAGATGGAAGTCAGGATGTGCGAGATAAGCTGCAGACTGGATGAGGAAGAACAGTCCAATTGAGTTTTGTAAACTGATCTCGGATGGGCAGACTTGGGTGAGGCCTTGTGTTGTCATGGAGAAGGAGATGTTAGTTTGCATTTTTTGTGGCGACGCACACGCTGAAGCCGTTCCCTCTGTTCCCTCAAGGTAGCACAATACACTGCAGAGTTGACTGTTGCACCATGAGGGAGAACATCAAATAAAATAGCAGTACTGGACACCAGAGGATTCTGAGGAAGACCCAGCACAGGGGTCGAAACATGGATCAATTTAGTAGAAATATGACGCGGCCTAATAACCCAGAAGATTTTACGTACAAAATAACCCTGTCAGAGTGCCAAAAGATCATTGTCGTGACTTTAAAGGCTGAGAGCGAGGCTTTGAACTTTTTCTTCAAGGGTGGTATGGCGCCACTCCATGGATTGCTATTTTGTTTCCGGTTCGAAGTGATTGTTCGTTTGTTCAGTGTTGTTTTAGGGCGCAAAAAACAACCGAGGTCATACACGCTTAAGTCAAAACTATAGAACGCAAACACAGAGACAAGGGAAACGACTATGTGTCAGTCCCAATGGAAAGAAGACATCTAAACAAGGCACGTGGAAAAAGGGCTAAAAGAAACACCATACAAAAATGGAGATCCAAAACTAAAAATTAAATGGCCTTCATCATACTGCTTCAGTTCAAAGTGATGAACCCATGTTTCATCGCCTGTGATGTTTGACAAAAAAAATTGTAAAGATCAGCGTCTGTATATTGAGCAAGTAGTAAAGGAAACAAAAGAGAAATTCCGAGTAGGTATTCAAATCCATGGAGAAGAAATAAAAACTTTGAGGTTCGCCGATAACATTGTAATTCTGTCAGAGACGGCAAAGAACTTGGAAGAGCAGTTGAACGGAATGGACAGTGTCTTGAAAGGAGGATATAAGATAAACATCAACAAAAGCAAAACGTGGATAATGGAATGTAGTCGAATTAAGTCGAGTGATGCTGAGGGAATTATATTAGGAAATGAGACACTTAAAGTAGTAAAGGAGCTTTGCTATTTGGGGAGCAAAATAACTGATGTTGGTCGAAGTAGAGAGGATATAAAATGTAGACTAGCAATGGCAAGGAAAGCGTTTCTGGAGAAAAATTTGTTAACGTAAGAGTATAGATTTAAGTGTCAGGAAGTCGTTTCTGAAAGTATTTGTATGGAGTGTAGCCATGTATGGAAGTGAAATGTGGAGGATAAATAGTTTAGACAAGAAGAGAATAGAAGCTTTCAAAATGTCGTGCTTCTGAAGAATGCTGAAGATTAGATGGGTAGATCACAAAACTAATGAGGAGGTATTGAATAGAATTGGGGAGGAGTTTCTGGCGCAACTTGACAAGAAGAAGGGACCGGTTGGTAGGACATGTTCTGAGGCATCAAGGGATCACAAATTTAGCATTGGAGGGCAGCGTGGAGGGTAAAAATCGTAGAGGGAGACCAGGAGATGAATACACTAAGCAGATTCAGAAGGATGTAGGTTGCAGTAGGTACTGGGAGATGAAGGTTGCACAGGATAGAGTAGCATGGACAGCTGCATCAAACCAGTATCTGTACTGAAGACAACAACAACAACAACCACCTCATAACGCGCAAGCAGTTCCGCACAGATGGTCCTTCGCTGCTCTTTACGGTCTTCTGCCAGACGGCGGAGAAGCCAGCGGGCACACACACCTTTGAGTACGCCGGTTGGTGGATGAGTGTGTTAGCACAAGTAATAGTACAGCGAGGTATTTGCCTGTGATCCATTGACCACCTCGGTTGAGTGTGTCCGCACATTCCAAGATTGCAGGAGTCACAGCCGTGTGCGGCCGGTCGGCTCGCGGGAGATCGGACAACTTTGCACGGCGTTGTTGAGATGATAAACGCCGCGCCCAACGATTCACCGTGCTTTTGTTCACTGCCACGTCTCCGTAGACGTTCCGCAAGTGCCTGTGATTAACTGCAATGCTCTGGTTTTCTGCCGAAAGAAACTCAATGACAGCTCTACGTTACAGGCTACGTATAGCGCCGCTATCTGAACTTCATGTAACTATAGGGGCTGATCCACAACAACACATTTTTCAACCGAAATCGGCCAAGAAAAAATATGTTTCGCATTACCTACTGAGCGCCCCCTCAGACTGATAATTCCGCAGCCATCAACCAATCAACATGATCAGATTACTTGTAAAACGGTCGGCCCTTTTTGAACCCCCCCCCTTTGACAGTCACGTTCTGGACCAAGTGACGAAAGGTGTGGTGAGGTGGCGTTAGGTTGCGTAGTGTGAGCACACCACCGTTATTTGTCGGTGCCAGTCCGGCCCGCTGACGCGCAGTGTAAATCGACCGCAGGCACAGCTTAGGCGGCCATCTCGGGCCAGCTCCCCTGTGACAGACACACCACTCATCGCCATCGCCCTCCAAAATTACGCCGGCCCTGCCCCCGGCACACAATTTACGCTGCGCAGCCGCATTAACGTTCCCAATCAGGAAGTTCATTCAAGCGCCGGCAAGGGACCGGGACTCGCATTATTTAATCTGCGCCACTGTGGCTCGCATCGATCGAAACACGAGCTCCCAGCCCAGCGTGCGGGGGACACGAACACGGCATGCGGGCTCACGCACGCGCCCGGTCTTGGTCCTTACGCAGTTCAAACCGAACAACCGTGCAGCGCACCATATCCTAGAAACTGAGGCACTGCTGTCCATCTGGCGCTGCATTACAGGACCGAAATATCGGCAATTAGGCCCTTATTACACTGTCAAAGTGGTTCGACAATTTTTATATAAAAAAGCTAGGACCACGGCCCAGGCTCCGCTCAATGTAGCGCCCTCTAAATTTCACATCAAGGAACTCGCGCCGCGCACTTTAACAACAAACAGCAAGTGTGCTGGTGCTCCGTCCTGGTGTAAACACACAAGATCCGTGTTTCCCCCGTCTCGGAGCTTAAAACTTAAATCACTATTACAATATACTCGAGACAGAATTTCATCCCACGCATCAGATTTAAAAAAATGCTCCGAACAGGTGTGCCTATAAAATAACGAAGTAATGCTGTAAAACATTTTATTTTACAAACGTTCATATTTCGTTATTGTCACCATCAATATTTCCCTCTCCTCTATCCCTACAACGCTACGTGTGAATTCTCCACTGATGGAAACAGTTTGGAAGTCTTCGTATGTGAGCTCCTTGATGACGGTCCCGCATTTTATTTCACTACTTAAACGAGCTGCAGGTTTGACCTTGAGGAATAGATAAGAGTCCCATAGCGCTAGGTCAAGGGGAGCGAGGGGGAGGTCTAAAACTGGGATGCTGTTCACTGGAAACCTTGTTACAAACAATGGAGTACGAGCCCATGCGTTGTCTTGATGCGGAACCGATGACTTACTATTCTACAGTTCGGGCGTTTTTCTTTTTTTCTCACGGCGGACAGAAAGAACCTCAAGGTACTAATTTTGACTCGTAGTACCTGGGTCGTAAGTGAAACGTCGAAGATTCGTCACAAGTTCTGTTTCCAAGAAATTAGGATCATTTTCACTGATACTCAAAGTGTCAGTACAAACATTTTCACGAGCTGCTTCTTGCGCGATCGTGAGAATTTTCGGCGTCAGTTTCGCACACACTCTTCTCATGTCAAATTCGTTATAATAAAATTTGCATTACGCATTATTTGTCAGTTCCTACATTTTCAGCAATCTATCGAGTACTCAACCAACGGCCAGATTACCTTTTTTTTTTAATTTTCATCCGTTTCTGATGCAGTAGGACGTCCAAGGCGTGAATCACATTCAACGTCTTCGCCGTCTTGAAAACTTCTTTGAACCACTACAAAAACTCGCGTACGTTATAAACAATCTTCTGCATGCAGTTCTTTTACAAAAAGACATGTTTCAGTAGTGATTGTAACGTGTTTCATGTGGAACTTCACGACGATTCGTTGCTCTATTATTACACTTATTTTTTCGGTAAAACAAAATAGCTCTTGCACAAACCGAAGCCACGGCCACAGTGATTTGTCTACAGAGATGCCGCATTCAACTGAAAATGCTTCACAGCTATTGGTCGTTCATCTTCGGCGCATGTGTACATACTGTGACAGCGTTAGCCTCGCTGTTTCACACATACACTTCGTATCATAACATGGGGTGAGTCCTTTCAAACTTTCGCACGTAAATGGCGAGTTTCCTGAAACCAGAAAAGCACATTCCTACTGGGTAAATTACGACATATCGCACATTCGTCGGGAAATAACACCTGAACGACACACGGCATTTGGAAACTGCCGAAGAAGCACGGCAGCCAGAAACTCTGTTCCACGTTGTTGTCAGATAATTCATATGCACACGTAGGTGTATATCCTTTCATTTCCAAGCTTTTTTTAATGTGTTTATGTATTGCTGACTGCTGTACTCTATATTCAGCTCCTCTTTAGCGAATGGATTTCACTGCATACCGATTAGTTAATTGAGCGACGTCCGCCCCCGGTAGCTGAGTGGTCAGCGTGACAATGTCAATCCTAAGGGCCCGGGTTCGATTCCCGGCTGGGTCAGATTTTCTCCGCTCGGGGACTGGGTGTTGTCCTAATCATCATCATTTTATCCCCATCGACGCTCAAGTCGCCGAAGTGGCGTCAAATCGAAAGACTTGCACCAAGCGAACGGTCTACCCGACGGGAGGCCCTAGTCACACGGCATTATTATAATTGAGCGACGGCGGCACTAGTCCCCTTTCCAGTTTCTTTAAGGGGTACGGACATTTTTCGGACACGTACAAAAATTGGCGCAAAGTGTGGATACAATTGTTGCAGTAATGTCAAAGCGACTAACCAACTCATTTGTCCAATAACAAGATTCTTCAACTTTTCACTAAAGAACTGTGTATAAGACCTCTCTACCGGTCAGCTCATAAAATTTGTCCCTCTCTACCGTGCCTTGTCCCTTGAAATTGCCAAATGTGTGCAGAAGGTGCATAGCTGTTGATTTAGTTCTTGAACTTTTTCAGTTAGGAATAGTCAGCACAGTGTGCGACTTTGTTAAGATATCTCGCAGATGACACTGTCATGGAGTAGAAAACGGCTCTTCTACCCGTAAGTAGAACTAGTTCAAGGACCAAGCGAATATAATCACTGAACAACCTGTGGTTCTGAAGACACTTGGCAAAGTGGGTTTCGGTTATTAGTTACTAGAACACTGTACCTGTGAGCAGTTATGAAAATGAGATGCTACAGATGGATGCTGATAACTAGGTGCACGAACTCTAAAGTCTGGCATCAATCCGAAGATCTGTTCGAACACGACAGCGCTTTACTAGGCATGGTCGCATGGTCTCATGGTATGATTTACCCAGATACTTTTAAGAGGAGCTATTACTTAACATGGAACTCAATTCGGCATGTTTCATCTAAAGAAATAAGAGTGACAAACATCCTACGGCTGATTAGAGATCGAACCGGAGATCTTTCTATTCGTAGTCTGACACATTACCACTGACACACAGAGCCTGAGGTGGATCACTAGGAGTACGAAATGAACGTGCACTCTTCACGGTCCCCTCTTACATTTATTCACAATATGTATTGTCTTCTGTATGCCAGCAATGTGACGACGGCTCAAGGCGACGTTCTTATTGCCCCTTAGAACAAGTGGAAGTCGGCCTTAAGGATTGTTGCCACAGTCTGAAAATTCGCTGTGGAGTTAAAACATTTCACCCCATTAATAATATGCTGCAGTGTGCTGAAGACATACGCAATTGTACGGTCCGTAGCACCCTGTCGGCTTGGCTCAGTGCGAACTCTTACCTAGGAATCTCATTTCCGCTCCTCCCCATTCACACGTTTCGGACCATTTACCTACTTCACTCACGAAAGTGGTGAACTACCACTGACTTCCTGTCGGCCAGAAAATTACGTGGTCGCCACATCTACAAGGGGGCGTTCAATAGGTAATGCAACATTTTTTTTCTGAAAGCAGCTTGGTTTTATTCACGATTCCAATAAATACACTCCTGGAAATTGAAATAAGAACACCGTGAATTCATTGTCCCAGGAAGGGGAAACTTTATTGACACATTCCTGGGGTCAGATACATCACATGATCACACTGACAGAACCACAGGCACATAGACACAGGCAACAGAGCATGCACAATGTCGGCACTAGTACAGTGTATATCCACCTTTCGCAGCAATGCAGGCTGCTATTCTCCCATGGAGACGATCGTAGAGATGCTGGATGTAGTCCTGTGGAACGGCTTGCCATGCCACTTCCACCTGGCGCCTCAGTTGGACCAGCGTTCGTGCTGGACGTGCAGACCGCGTGAGACGACGCTTCATCCAGTCCCAAACATGCTCAATGGGGGACAGATCCGGAGATCTTGCTGGCCAGGGTAGTTGACTTACACCTTCTAGAGCACGTTGGGTGGCACGGGATACATGCGGACGTGCATTGTCCTGTTGGAACAGCAAGTTCCCTTGCCGGTCTAGGAATGGTAGAACGATGGGTTCGATGACGGTTTGGATGTACCGTGCACTATTCAGTGTCCCCTCGACGATCACCAGTGGTGTACGGCCAGTGTAGGAGATCGCTCCCCACACCATGATGCCGGGTGTTGGCCCTGTGTGCCTCGGTCGTATGCAGTCCTGATTGTGGCGCTCACCTGCACGGCGCCAAACACGCATACGACCATCATTGGCACCAAGGCAGAAGCGACTCTCATCGCTGAAGACGACACGTCTCCATTCGTCCCTCCATTCACGCCTGTCGCGACACCACTGGAGGCGGGCTGCACGATGTTGGGGCGTGAGCGGAAGACGGCCTAACGGTGTGCGGGACCGTAGCCCAGCTTCATGGAGACGGTTGCGAATGGTCCTCGCCGATACCCCAGGAGCAACAGTGTCCCTAATTTGCTGGGAAGTGGCGGTGCGGTCCCCTACGGCACTGCGTAGGATCCTACGGTCTTGGCGTGCATCCGTGCGTCGCTGCGGTCCGGTCCCAGGTCGACGGGCACGTGCACCTTCCGCCGACCACTGGCGACAACATCGATGTACTGTGGAGACCTCACGCCCCACGTGTTGAGCAATTCGGCGGTACGTCCACCCGGCCTCCCGCATGCCCACTATACGCCCTCGCTCAAAGTCCGTCAACTGCACATACGGTTCACGTCCACGCTGTCGCGGCATGCTACCAGTGTTAAAGACTGCGATGGAGCTCCGTATGCCACGGCAAACTGGCTGACACTGACGGCGGCGGTGCACAAATGCTGCGCAGCTAGCGCCATTCGACGGCCAACACCGCGGTTCCTGGTGTGTCCGCTGTGCCGTGCGTGTGATCATTGCTTGTACAGCCCTCTCGCAGTGTCCGGAGCAAGTATGGTGGGTCTGACACACCGGTGTCAATGTGTTCTTTTTTCCATTTCCAGGAGTGTAAATTGTTCCCCACTCTTTTGTCTGCATAACTATTTTCCAATAAGACGGCCTTAGCCATCTTACCGGAAGGGCTTGAATGCCCACACGGTACTAATTACTGGTCGACGTCAATAACCTTCCCACCATCCATGTACTACTTCCCACAGAGTGCTTCTTTCCTTGAGCCAAACAGATGGAAGGCTGAAGGTGCAAGATCCGGGCTGTAGGCTGAATGAGGAAGAACAGTCCATTGAAGTTTTGAGAGGTCCTCTCGAGTGCACAGACTTGGGTGATTCATCACAGCTGCGAGCGGCTAGCCGGTAAGCGGGAGATCTGACAGGTTTGCACGGCCTTGTTGCTGTGATGACACGCCTCGCTCAACGACTCGCCATGCTTTTGTTCATCTTCGGGTCTCAGACATTCCGCAAGTTTCTATCAATATCTACGACGCTATTTGAAATCTACTAAAGCGCCGTCACCTGTGTGAACTTCGTGAAACAGTAGGAGCTGAAGCAGGAATATTTCATGATGTCCCACAATAAATTCAGCATCTTCGAAGGAAAAAAAAAAGTGTTGCGTCACGTATTGAACGCTTCTCGTACGATAGCTGCAAAGAAATGAAATAACGCGCTAGAAGTAGTTTTTGACGTAAAGCTGTTCCATGTTGCTGTGAGTTTTACGATACGTAATGTTGTCAAGTACGCACGGAAAAATGGTACCAAGCTAAATATGTACGCTCAATATTATTTAACTATGTATGTGACGTTCATGACACTTTGGCTATTTGTATTAGCTGAACCTTAGCAGTTAGGTGTGGGGTGTAAGGTAGGCGACATTTATACCTAGCTGCCCAGGCAAGGTGGTTTCTTAATGCAAGAGAGATCGGCAATTACATCCCTACACGTACACAGCGCTGTCGGCGAGGTGGCGCAGTGGTTAGCACACTGGACTCGCATTCGGGAGGACGACGGTTCAATCCCGTCTCCAGCCATCCTGATTTAGGTTTTCCGTGATTTCCCTAAATCGTTTTAGGCAAATGCCGGGATGGTTCCTTTGAAAGGGCACGGCCGATTTCCTTCCCAATCCTCCCCTAACCCGAGCTTGCGCTCCGTCTCTAATGACCTCGTTGTCGACGGGACGTTAAACACTAACCACCACCACCTAAATTAACTGTTTGGAGGCCGCTGTACTGCAACACGACCTGGCGTACGCCAGGAGTGGAGGAAGCGGTGTTGAGGTGACGCCGCCAGCTGCTAGCAGGAAGTGAAGTGCGCCTAGCTCCATTAATGGCCAGGGGCTCACCTCAGCCGGCTGGGCACTGCCCACAGGTGGGGGGCGACACGCACGGGGCGCCTGCTACCGCACGTACGTGACTTCACCAAGGCGTCCGTACGTGCACCGGTGCACACTCTACGCCTACGGTCCTACGTCTACGGTCTACGAGGCCTGTTGTGTCGCACAGTGCGGTCGAGAAAAACGTAACAGACCATTTTTATAAGTTTTCGAAGCTAATTTGAATAGCTTGCTTAATTGATGTATCATTAGGTGGGACCCATATATGTAAAAAAATAATGTAATCTTCAACTTGATGGCAAAGCACTGACTATTATTACGTCCATCCATTGGTAGGAACATGTATCGTCGATTCGTTTAGTTTCAGTTAGGACTCTTCATTTACAGACAATTGGATAACAAAGGAAGCAACTAATATAGTGAACTTCATGATGTAAGAAATTGTAACAATTCTGCGATACTGTCAGTTTCCTATATTACTGTTTAACATAACGGCGTTTAATTACTTCGTAATTACTACGACTCACAATACGAAACTAGCTGACAATGTACTCGAAGTTTTAATACTGTATTATATATTTAAATTACATCTACACTAAAAAATAATTTACTCATATTCGACGCAGGAATCATGGTGGGAATACTTGGGATAATGTAGTTTCAGTGCAATTACTAAAAATGTAATCAGCATTGTTTATTTGATTTCCTTTATTTTTCCATGACAACGACGATTATGTATTTGACTTTGTACCCTATTCCATGTATTTCAATTTTAATCTTCGGATGATACCATTTTCTTCAATTCTGAACAACTTTCGTGATTGTAATTAACGAATTACTATATGCGACAATGCTCTAATTTTTAGCGAGAGTAAATAAAACTCGCGAGAAATCGTACGAGAGAGCCAATACAATGTGAGATTTTGAACTGAACTGTGTGACAAATAAATTTGTTTACACCTGAAATCTTTGTCTTTTCACGTTATTAATAATGGTGTTATCTGCCCGTTATAACTTAACCAATTTACAAGAAGAGTCAACCGCAGCGGAGCAACGAAAAGGGGTTAAGTTCACACCAACTTTTTTTTTTAACTATGTAAGTTATACCCGTCCAACTTCAAGATTAACATTCGTAAAGGCTTTTACTTTGATTTCTTCGACAATTATTATGCCCAGCAATGTGGTTACACCGGAAGATCGCCAATCACGCCATCATGGAATTCGCGGTGCAACAGTTTAGCTCATAGCACTGTGCTCCCTTAAATCGAGGCTTTACACCTAACACCCCCCCCCCCCCCTCTCCATCTTACAGAACCCGACAACCTACCGTACGCTGCGGCTGTCTTAGGCGGAGCGCTCTAGAACTTTGATACGAACTGTTATGTCTGACGTCCATGAACTAATGTATCATTGTATCAGTGAACCACCGGATCTCTGGAGGTACTGTCTGGCACTCAAAGAACGATCGAACTATCAAGTAACACAAAATTGTGCGCGTGCGTGCGTGCGCGGCAGTCCGGAATCTTATGCTATCAAATTGGTTCAAATGGCTCTGAGCTCTATGGGATTTCTGAGGTCATCAGTCCCCTTGAACTTAGAACCACTTTAACCTAACTAACCTAAAGACATCACACACATCCATGCTCGAGGCAGGATTCAAACCTGCGACCGTAGCGGTAGCGCGGTTCCAGACTGTAGCGCCTAGAACCGCACGGCCACACCGGCCGGCCTCGTATGCTATCAATCTGTCCATTAGCAAAGAGCAATGACACGGAGGCGGTCCTTTTCTTTGTGTGTACGCTTTATTCAGACAATGAAGAACGGGGCATTCGATAAAAAGCAGTGCTTCTAAGAAATCCATCACTCTGGAAAGGGTTCAATCGTTCGTTCATAAAATAAAATCTTATTCAGAGCTGGCATACTCTCAGCATCGTATCATTTCAACAACGACGACAATAATAACGTGAAATGAATACGTGTCTACCTTGCGTATCTCTACAAAATCAAAGTTTTAGCCTCTGCATGTTGTGAGATAATGCTCCAGAACAGGCACTTCGGAATCATCCATTGGCTGCAGACTTAACACAATACTGTAATCGTCAAAGTGGGATTTCCTCTGCCTGGAAATACCAGGACCCTTGTTCGGCTGCCGAAAAACTTAGTCGCCAAGTATTTTTAAAGAGCAGAAATTCGTCACTAAAATTCAAAGATAGATGACTGAGCCATTATATGAGACTCCAGGATAGGTGCAGAGCTATCAACTGATGCCATACGAAGAAACTTAAGTCATTTAACCATTAACTGTTTGCTCGCATTCAAAGCCTTAATCCCTTATTTCCATTAGCTAGTAATATTCAATTATGAGCCGGCCGCTGTGACCGAGGGGTTCTAGGCTCTTCAGTCCGCAACCGCGCTGCTGCTACGGTCGCAGGTTCGAATCCTGCCTCGGGCATGGATGTGTGTGATGTCCTTACGTTAGTTAGGTTTAAGTAGTTCTAAGTTCTAGGGGATTGATGACCTCTGATGTTAAGTCCCATGGTGCTTATAACCATTTGAACCATTTAATTACGAACCGTACAAAACTTAAAAGCGCAATCGACAGTCAGTTGTGATCGCCCTCAATATCGGACTGTTATATTCACTTGTTAAAGAAATACATACTATGTGTATGTTGTTCGGAGTGGCAATATGCTGTTTAAGAGCACGAACGAGATTTCGAAATATAAACGTAAACATGTCAAATCATTAAATAGTTTGTAAAAATACCAACTAACACTGGACACAAACGGCTGGTCGGCTAGGGGTCATGCAAAAATAAACGAATAGATCAATAACAAGGCAGGATAGCCAATGGCGCAACGTCTAGGTCGCTGACGGTCGCCTTCTACGCATCACCCGTGTCACCAGACTACGACAGAACGCGCGTGCAGCGTGCCATCAGATACCTATTATAGATGGAGTGAACACGTTTGAGTGAGAGTACGTTGCTATACTTATGTACAGATTACAGAAACTCACAAAATAAGTCAGCGGGGAAAGCTGCATCAAACCAGTCTCCGGGTGGGAGATCATAACAGAAGAGCCCCATGGCACTGGAAAGTACGCAACAGATAATCAGGAAATTCGTGTGTGCTGCAGTCACCTAACTTACCATTGGAACCCTCAGCGGGTAATCCATTGACGAACCAAATATCCATCAGTTGGGTTTGGATGTCAAAAGGGGGGGGGGGGCTGTCCACTGTTCCGTGGCGACCTGGCGTCACGTGCAGTGACATGGCTCTTAAACTTTCAGGCAACGAACTTGGCACCAGTACGTCCAAGAACTGAGGGGTAAAGTAACGGTTAAAGCTCCGCCAGCTTCAGTCCCAACGCCAGCATTCCCACCTCTCTTCAGAATTCGCTGACGGCACGACTCCATCGGGTAGCCAGAATACCTCACGTCAAACAACCAACACTTTCACACCTTGGCACCATGAGGGCGCAATAACATTGTTCCTTTAAGCATACTACTGTAGCTTTAGTCTTACGTTTTCAGATCGACATCAATACTGCTGGGTCAATGAAAACGTCTGAAGCAACAGACCAGAGGGCTAAAGCTGTCGTCACAGGTGGAATTTCACTTTCCGTAGCATTTTCGAGCGTGAAAGGCAGAATCAGACGCGACAGATTTCTGCATCTTGGAGAGGAATGCGGTCAATGAGATGCAAGATGGCTTTAATGTCATAAGCACCACGCCAAATAGGACTACGTTGCTTGCAATGTAGGCCCTACTTGATAATTTTTCTTTTAACTTGCATGCTGTTGATGCATGCTGTTTCAAAGCTCCGGCAAAATGACCGTCTAGAGAAAACGCATCGTTTTGCTACGATTTGTCGTAACAAAATGACGGGAAATGACACATCCGTAATTACAGGCTTTTCGTTCTATGAAGTATATCCCATTTTAAGACATAAGCGCATTTTAGATCCACGAAAAACATGTCTTTTTTTGTACGATTTGTTATTATCAGTTGTCCAGTAAACGTATGTCTACGGTTACAGCCCTACCAGAGACTATATACAGAGGCTGAAATAAGTCTATGAACTTTTATGTAGCTGACAGAAAGGTGTACTGTGAATAGAAAGTTTGCCAGTTCGTGTCCAGCTCTCTCCAAATACTGATTATTCATTTTCATTTAATAAAGGTATGTTGGGCGACATTCAATTTTATATATATAATCGTTCTCAGTTTGGGATTGAAGTGTACCTTGAGTAGTACCTATCGGTTCTCCCTTCTATTCCAGTCTCGTATTGTTCGTGGAAAGAAAGATTGTCGGTATGCTTCTGTGTGGGCTCTAATCTCTCTGATTTTACCCTCATGGTCTCTTCGCGAGATATATGTAGGAGGGAGCAATATACTGCTTGACTCCTCGGTGAAGGTATTTTCTCGAAACTTCAACAAAAGCCCGTACCGAGCTACTGAGCTCTCCTGCAGAGTCCTCCACTGGAGTTTATCTATCATGTCCGTAACGCTTTCGCGATTACTAAATGATCCTGTAACGAAGCGCGCTGCTCTCCGTTGGATCTTCTTTATCTCTTCTATCAACCCTATCTGGTACGTATTCCACACTGCTGAGCAGTATTCAAGGAGTGGGCGAACAAGCGTACTGTAACCTACTTCCTTTGTTTTCGGATTGCATTTCCTTAGGATTCTTCCAATGAATCTCAGTCTGGCATCTGCTTTACCGACGATCAACTTTATATGATCATTCCATTTTAAATCACTCGTAATGCCTACTCCAAGACAATTTAATTAACTGCTTCCAGTTGATGAACTATATTGTAGCTAAATGATAAGGGATCTTTCTATGTATTCGCAGCACATTACAGTTGTCTACATTGAGATTCAATTGCCATTCCCTGCACCAAGCGTCAATTCGCTCTAGATCCTCCTGCATTTCAGTACAATTTTCCATTGTTACAACATCTCGATATACTACAGCATCATCCGCAAAAAGCCTCAGTGAACTTCCGATGTTCTCCCCAAGGTCATTTGTGTATACTCGCCCTGCGGTACACCTCAAATCACTCTTACTTCCGAAGACTTCTCTCCATTGAGAATGACATGCTGCTTTCTGTTATCAGATATGAGAGACAACCGCCACTAGAGAGCGCAGCGACTGCATTTCGCGACGAGGAGTACGTACATCGTGTGCTGCACCAGCTCGTGTGCTGCACCAGCTCGTTTCTAAGAGTGCACCAAGCATGATGGAAACCACGTTTTGCGTTAATCACGTTGAGAAACACGTTCCTGCCAGTACCTCGCGTGCGCTGCCCACAGGGACACCGCCCACAGCAGTGGGAAGCAAAGCAGGCACGACGCGCGCAAAGGCGGGAATTAGGGCTGTCAGGGGGAGAGGCGTCTCCCTGCCCGCAGGAAGTGCCGCTAATGCCCGCCGGCGGACTTCCGCAGACAAATGAGGCGCGCCGGATCGATCCTACCTGTCCGCAGGGGCGCCGTCTTCTCAGCCAAGGCCATTGTTCTGCTCCAGGGAACACCTGCACCGGACAAGTGCGCGCGCGTTCATCTCCCTCCCGTCACCGGTACCCGAGGATTCACCATTGTCACCACCCTCCTCACAAGTACCCCGCCACCAATCTGTTGCTAACACAGCAGAGTAACTTTCCGACGTCGGGCAGCAAGGCGCAGAAAATAGCGCATGCGACTGTGAAAGTAGATACGATGACTAAGTTCCGTGAATACTTACTGGGTAGGCTGCATTGGGTTGGGTGTATTGCGTTGCTGGTGTTGAAAGTCTCTCGTAGTAGAAGAACTTGTTTCGACTTCATTCATTATACTAGCGTTTGTATGATAGCCCCATTAGAACGAACGGAGATTGTTAACAATGTGTTTTCTTATCTGTTGTTGGTGTCCGCTAGTGTCTCACAGCGGGTGAAACACAGTTGAGTTGTGGTTGGTTGGTTTATTGGGGGAGGGGACCAAACAGCGATGTCAGAGGTCCCATGAGACTAGGGAAGGATGGGGAAAGAAGTCGGCTGTGCCCTTTCAAAGGAACCATCCCGGCATTTACCTTAAGCGATTTAGGAAAATCAAGGAAAACCTAAAGCTGGATGGCCGGACACTGGTTTGAACCGTCGTCCTCCCGAATGCGAGTCCACTCTGCTAACCACTGCGCCACCTCGCTCGCTGTTGAGCTGTGTATGTGTTGTATTGCTTATGTACTTTGTTATTGTTATGCCCGTCTTTACATAAGCATTATCTTCAGGCGAGATACTGTTGGTTTATTATGAACAGCCTAATTTTTATTGGTATTGTGTTTGTGTGAAAATTCTTCAATCATAAATGCTTCTATAACATAAGCCTACACTTGCACAATCTCCAGCCCAAAGCCCACCCCATCCAAATCTTGCACTACACAACGTAACCAACTGTAGGAACTGGAGACAGTACAGTGGTCAAGCTACCAAACAGCTTGAGTGATCGAACAGGCAGTGGTCAATTAATCCAATCGTACAGGTAGAAGTGCGAATGGCAGTTACTATTACAAAAATTTAATAAACCTACTAGTAAAGAAAGTTGGTCACGTTCAATGTGCGACATTTTTTCTGGGCTGTCGCTCGGTGGATAGCGTGCGTTCGAAACAGTTGTGGCCAGACGATGATGGTAATGCGTCTTTCATCCATTTTCTGTCTCCTCTGACCGGGAGGAGGAAAACGGCCGCCCCCCCCCCCCCCCCCCCCCGCCCCAACGAACTTCACAAAGTCTTCATTCTCTCCTGTAGGGATATAGTCCAAGCAGAATGTAAACTAGTGAGCCATTTCGTCCGCTATTGTTTGAAGGGTTCAGTTACAACAGGAGCAATTTCCATTTTGCCAGTTACAACGGACAGTACCTTCGTGTTTAAAATTATGTGGCGTCTTGGGATTACCAAGGCCACAGACCACAATTTTGTACGACAGGAAGATGTCTCAAGTCAGTGCTCAATAAATATTACTGGAAGGAAACAGTATCTCAGACATTCGGATAGAAAATTAATTTTCAGTGGAAGAGGAAATACAAAGAACCTTCGTGAACTGTACTGCAAATTAAAACGTCGGAGGGCGACCATATCCTCCTCCCCCTAGGTCTCAGGAACAGAAAAAAAATTAAAAAAATGTAGTCAGGCGTTTTTCTTTCGAGAAAATGTTTTTAAAGCACGTACTACGAAGTCTTTCGTAACAGGTAAAAAAAAACATATCATATGGGCGCCCGTGTTACGGAATCCACGCTGCCTGTCTGAATTCATCACCAACCGAAGTAATTGTGGTGAGAGGGTTTGTCTTTCACCAGACCTGTCAACAATGGGTTCTAATTATGACAATGTACTAACATTAACTCTGAACGAAACGGACTGTCATCACATAACTAACAAAAGTATATTTACTTGTACATTCGCAACTGTGACTAGTATGTATAACTACTACCCTATTGATAATATTGGTACGTCTGGTCTAAATATGTGTTTCTCACTGTCTAATTGTGCATGCCACGTTCTGCATCATTCAGTTTACAAATTCATAATTCTGGACAGCATTTTTACACGCATCACTTACTCGCCCAAAACCATTCATATTGTTCATTTGATAGACACGGCACGGAAACAGGAAGGTCACAAGTCTGGCGACTGGAAAGCGTGGTAGCGAGCCAACCCGACTAACTCATTTCATATAATTAAAATAAATGTGTATGGATTATAATAGGCACAAATTGAAATTCCTGTATGTTAACGGCACAGACTTCAGCGTACCAAAGGCAGTTTAGTGCTAGGAATAATTTTACAAGGCTCGCATAAAATGACGCAATCGCGACAAAGACCTATTCAGGATAGATACATCACCGTAAAGATAAAATACCCGCTTCATGAGGTCACCACACGTATAAGCGGAGACTCAGCTAGTCGTGGCGTCGTTGAAGAAAGACATCCACCATAAATGTTTACGGAAGGCTTGGGATACCTACTTAATGCTCGCGGTACTTTTCCTACATCAACTCTTAATTCCAAGTCTGGGGTGTTAAGTAGTATACCAACCTGTTATGAGTCATTTCTTGACTCGCAAGCTGTGGTATGTACAGGAAAAACGATTACGTAAGTGAAGTGGTATTAGGCAAAGTAACAGGAAAGTGAAGAGTACCAAGTATCAAGAAATCCATCGTCCACATGTGGTATGCAAGATATCGCATACTGCAACACACACCCGGGAAAACTTCGAAAGTATGCAACACACGTGTTAAGGAACAGTACCTTATAACACACATATTAGATCTATTCGCAAATCCGTCGCGGTAACGGAGTCTGGACGCATACGTCCGAGGGTTTCTAAATTTAATCTCGTGTTATTGTAGAAAAAACTGCCCACAAAAGAAATGCAGTGGCGGGATAATATTTCTCCAGAATACTGCTGGGACTCGCGCGAGACGAACTGTGCCTTTCTTCCATTTCCATCTTCTCAATATCTGCGTCACGCGCGTCTGGCGTCTGCAGCGAGCAAACAGATTACGAAATGAGCAGCTCCTCATCTCCCGATCCGGTCGATGGACAGAGCCAGCTCGCTGTCCGGCGGACCAACACTCACTCCAGGAAGGAAGCAACTATTCGCTGCTGCAAACTACAGCGGCTATATAGTGATAAATGGCTGCAACTGCTTAACGCAAAGCGATGCATCAGTAAGAATTAGAGTGAATGGACAGTTTTTTTCATACTTTATAGGTGTTCTACAGACTCCCTTGCAACACGCTACCTAACTGGAATAAAGGATCCATTTCACGGCATACATTCTGGGCATAGGCTCGACATGAGCACGTTAGAAATGCGCAATGTTGTGAAATACACTACTGGCCGTTAAAGTTGCTGCACCACGAAGACGACGTGCTACAGACGCGAAATTTAACCGACAGGAAGAAGATGCTGTGATATGCAAATGATTAGCTTTTCAGAGCATTCACACAAGGTTGGCGCCGGTGGTGACAGCAACGTGCTGACTTGAGGAAAGTTTCCAACCGATTTCTCATAAACAGCAGTTGACCGGCGTTGCCTGGTGAAACGTTGTGATGCCTCGCGTAAGGAGGAGAATGCGTACCATCACGTTTCCGACTTTGATAAAGTTTATCGTATCGCGACATTGCTGCTCGCGTTGGTCGACACCCAATGACTGTTAGCAGAATATGGAATCGGTGGGTTCAGGAGGGTAATACGGAACGCCGTCCTGGATCCCAACGGCCTAGTATCACTAGCAGTCGAGATGACAGGCATCTTATCCGCATGGCTGTTACGGATCGTGGAGCCACGTCTCGATCCCTTAGTCAACAGATGGGGACGTTTACAAGACAACAACCATCTGTACTAACAGTTCGACGACGTTTGCAGCGGCATGGACTACCAGCTCTGAGACCATGGCTGCAGTTACCCTTGACGCTGCATTACAGACAGGAGCGCCTGCGAAGGTGTACTGAACGACGAACCTGGGTGCACCAATGGCAAAACGTCATTTTTTCGAATGAATCCAGGTTCTTTTTACAGCACCATGCTGGTGGCATCCGTGTTTGGCGACATCGCAGTGAACGCACATTTGAAGCGTCTATTCGTCATCGCCATACTGACGTATCATCCGTTTTAGTGGTATGGGGTGCTATTGGTTACACGTCTCGGTCACCTCTTGTTCGCATTGACGGCGCTTTGAACAGTGGACACATTTCAGATGTGTTACGACCCGTGGCTCTACCCTTCATTCGATCCCTGAGAAACCCTACATTTCAGCAGGACAATGCACGACGGCATGTTGCAGGTCCTGTACGGGCCTTTCTGGATACAGAAAATGTTCGACTGCTGCCATGGCCAGCACATTTTCCAGATCTCTCACCAATTGAAAACGTCTGGTCAATGGTGGCCGATCAACTGGCTCGTCACAATACGCCAGTCACTACTCTTGATGAACTGTGGTATCGTGTTGAAGCTGCATGGGCAGCTGTACCTGTACACGCCATCCAAGCTCTGACTCAATGCCCAGGCGTATCAAGGCCGTTATTACGGCCAGAGCTGGTTGTTCTGGGTACTGATTTCTCGAGATATATGCACCCAAATTGCGTGAAAATGAAATCACATGTCACCTCTAGTAAAATATATTTGTCCAATGGATACCCGTTTATCATCTGCATTTGTTCTTGGTGTAGCAATTTTAATGGCCAGTAGTGTACTTTTCAGCAAAGGAAGCACAAACAAAAGGACTTTCACATGAGCACTCAAAAGGAAATTCAGTTTTTATTTATTTATTTATTTATTTACTTTGCGTGTCCAGTACTTACACCTCACAAGCTAATAAAAATACAATACAGTAGCTGGTTTTGATCTTGATGTAGGTCATGGTGGTGGAAGGATCTGCCGCTAAGATTCCTCCTGAAGTTGAACATGGTACGACCGATCGCCTGAGGTTCTGTACCTCAACCACAACCTTCCGAGAGCTGCTTTGCTCGTAGGTCTCACATACAGAGATCTACCTACGTAGCCAACGGTTTGGATGGGGACGATTTAAAAATGTGTGAACCTCCATGCGCTGGGTCCCGAGTCACTGCGCTTGTGCAACTATCGAAATGTTGAACTTCGACGGGCGACGGATCGCTGGCGATATTGCGAACTATATCGCATGCAATTGGTCGCTCGCTTCGACCCCGCTGCACGTGAGGGATTTACCAAGTAATTTCAACCAGTATTACGAACGCCAGTGCTTCGAGAAGTTATGCTACTATACAAAATGATACTCTGTTTTTAGCGGCAGTGCCACACGATTTCAGTGTGTCGCCCAATACTTTAAAATACATTTGAAAAATAAAAGATAAAAAATGAAAATTATCAAACTTGTTTTGGACGCTTTTCTTGGGCACCATAGGCAATATTACAGAATACATTACATTTTCAATTGTCGCTAAGTATATTGTACACGTTTTTCCAGTCTGTATTCTGCAAAGACATAAAATCCTAAATTCTTCTTTCATTTGTTTGGTCCTTTTGCCTAACTACTAGCCTTACAAATCTCAGCTGTCTTGAGAAATGTTATCAGCAGCGGTATTGCTCATTTCAACTACTCGTATTAAATTTTATGATGGAAAGGGAAATTATACAAATGGCTATGGGTTTAAGTACTGTACAGTTAAGGATCCCCTAATCGAAATCACAAGCACGAGCTGGAGTCCAATATGTTCATACTTCACACGAATTTCTACCTCTACAGCACAAGCGGCCTTTCATACCTCCCATGAATCTTGGACCATGGACCTCGCAGAGGTGGGGTGACTTGCCTACCTCGACGATACAGATATACCTATCTTAGGTGCAACCACAACCGATGGTTATCTGTAGAGATACCAAGTTAACCTGAGGCTTCTAAAGGGATGGCGCAGCCATGTCCATAGTTGGAGGGCTAACTAACTAGATGATTGTTTGATCTGACCATAATTATATTCGTCACATGCTACACTGGTGCTGTGAAAGGCTGAAAACAAGGGGAAACTATATAGCACATTGCACGACCTGACAACGGATGGCTGCGGTCCGTCCCTCGTATGTTGGGCCTTTTCCGTTCCTTTAAATTCTCGTCGAGGCATTTATATGTACTAAACAGTTATAGCCTTTTGTAATCGTTTTAATCGCCCTGTATCTACTACAACAATAAACCACTGTCCCAGATTTCATGACTCAAATATTGTACCTCAGAATAAGTTCTTTTAACGATATGAAATGACAGTTCTGTCGAAAGAATAAAATTATTTATACTGTCGTGTTACTTGCGAACCGTGCGTTCGTACAGCGTTGTTTGCTAATTCCAATGCGAAGTGTAAACTATAATCTATGACCTCAGCAACAAATCAAGCTAACTGATGAAATATTCAAGATTTACCATGCGGATGTAACTGACGGCTGGAAGCAGTATAACACTTCGACACCCCGATAAGCCCGGGGTAGAAAGACGGCGGCGTTACCACGAACACATCGTAAAACAAGAACGTTCTTTAAGAAACATACTTTCCGTTAAATCATTCCTGTCAGTAGGCATGACCTTGGCCGCCGAACATGCGCGTAAGCAAGCACGGGTGCGTGTGCGCGCGTGCGAGAAAGAGAGAGAGAGAGAGAGAGAGACTGTTTTGAGGCAAACATATGTGGTTTCAAAGGTGTAGCAACGCGATAATTTCGAAGTACATATGCAAGAAACACTTGTGAATGGCAGGAGTAATCTATTTTCTCCACGAAAGGAGATTATGTGCACAGAGCCATAATGCTGACATGAAGTTCAGAATGCAGAAAACGTACATAGCAAGGGAAAAAAATCAGCATCGCAAAAGTTCGCGTATTAATTATTTATATAGGCTGCTCTACAACTTAAGTTTCCAATGAGCATATCAATCACGGCAGTACTACGAGCTTTCGAGTGAAATTACATCAGCAGCAAAATCTTTAGCGCTAGCTATTAGTTCATCGTTAAAACGTCAGTTGTCAGCTTACGAAAAATCAGTGAGACTTGTTTCTAGTGTTTGTAAATATATGCGCAACAAGTGTTATATGTTTTCGAGATGCTTATCATAAAAGTGAATAACTCCTTTATTTGTACATTCTTTTAGTCAAGCTCGCGAGCAATGGATGAACTAACAATGTTTTTTAACTACACGTCAAGAATTTAAGGACTTGCTAGCTTTCGGCAGGGAAGTACAAATACCCAGTTATGACTAAAACAACACATCCGATCACATCAATAAATTCACGAGAGACTCTAGTTACTTAGGAGGTTTTCCTCTTGAGACTAAATTTTTTCGGATGGTACACAAGTATAGACCTATTTTATCTGTGAATCTAACCACTGCATACAGTGTGGGAGGCACATTTCTATAGCGTGCCTACCATGAGAAACCGTATCACTTCATTTTAGTATCACAAATACAGAGTCCAAAGCATGACAAACTTTGGCATTTCGTCATCATTGAGACATTCGTTGACCACCTAATATCAATGACAAGACGACTGCAAATTTTTATTTCCTCTAAAAAAGGTATTTATTCCGCTTACTGAACAAAACAGAGTGCCTGACTGCTCTAATAACTTACATAAAACATGTCTCAATTTCCTGAACGCCTGCGACCGAAGAAAACCCGCGATCTTTCGAACTCCTCGTGTGCAATAAGTGCAGGCGAAAAGGTTGTTGCCTGTTTGAGACCTGTACGATTCTGAACAGATAATGATGGGGTCGACTATGAACTGCATCCGCATTTGCTTCTTCGTTTTATTTCTATATTCAGCAACAAATCTTTTTTCTTAAGAAAATCTATTCTCAATCGATGAGTGCAGTACGGATCGAAAGTACAGAACAATACTTACTGCGTATGAGACAACTGCTACTGGATACCTGATACAACATACCCATAATCATCTTGTTGACACCCTGAAATCCCGAGATAATCAGCTGACGCCTGGAATTCCGTACCACGATAAATCTCAGTCTGCTTTTGGGCAGATACTAATCCTTATTGCAGTTTTTTTTTTTCGGGAGGTTTGTTCAATAAATAACGCCGCACAATTTTTTCTCCGAACCTATGTATTCTTAGGAGTTAGAATTCGATGACAATATCAGTCAACATCTCTTTTGCAAGTAGTACTTTTCTACAGTCTCCACCACATTCTATGGCCTTACCACAGCGATGTTACAGAGCCTGTATTCGCTGTTGGTGACAGTTATTGTCTTGGTAACCATGTTTTCACTGTATGAATTACTTTCGTCAGTTTTGAAGGCGGGTGCCACAGAGACAATCCTGTGCTCAAACAGGAGTCCGTTCTGGGCTATATGATGGATGAGGCAATGATGTCCTTTTTCATAACAATATGAGCTTATACCCAAGAATTAACAGCTTTCATTCAGTCAGTACTACATAGAAATCCAATCTGCATTTGAATCGCACCTCCTAGCCTCTTGTGCTGCATCAATTTTCAGTGGTAATATAAATACTCTCAGCTTTTCATCATGTACTGACTCGTTTCCTGACCAGCGACATTTCCTCCTCACTTGGATCCTACGAAACCAGAAGTGTAAAAACACCTCTGGCAATCAAACAGTGTCAATCTTTGCACACTCTCTTCCAATGGTCAACGATAGCTGTAGAGCCAACTGTCTGGGTGTGATGCACCAGTCTGCACAACTCACCATGTCGAGACAGTACGTCCCAGACGTGGCTGATCATGGAGCTCAGTTTCTGCACTCCCCGCGAAGTAACTCTCTTTAGCCATCGTCCAACAGTTCTCTTAACTGCAACAACACTATACACTACACACAAAATTTATTGACATACAGCGTGGTTTCTTTTTTCGTAAACAAGAATTCAAATACAGAAAGGTGCTTGTACGTAGCGCTTGTTTTGCGTAGACATTTTGATGCTTCACTACGGCTGTGGCATCTGTTGGAAGTTTTCAAAACTTCTTACATGTGGAATCTGAAGTATCTCAAAGGGCATTCTTTACTCGCCGGTTCTCGCATTTGACTTGACTGGTACTTAGTGTACATACCACACAGCGAGCAATATACAAGATAGTTATAATTGAACTTTCACTACTTGAGCGAGTCCCCAAGAAAAACGACTGATGGTGGAACAATGAGATAATATAAAAACATTTGTAAGGACCTATGAAAGAGACATAACATTTGTTAGTTGCGTACCGTATTTACGTTTCAGATTACAAACGTTACTTAATGTACGACCATCTGCATCCACTTCAGCCTGGAAAGCGACTAGAGATATCAGCCACGGTTATTCACAACACTTTTCGAACGGTGCACCATGGAATGTTCAACTGTCTTGACACAACTCGTGCAGTGATTGAAGATCGCACATTGTTTCCAGCATTCTCAGCCATGGCAACAGTAACTTCAACAATTTGTGAGGCGTGATTGGCCGTCTGCCTCTGCCAGGAGCAATTCCCAATTGCCATTTCATTCTAACTTTCGAGTTATGTTCTTCAATGCCGGTGCGGAAAGAGAACTTCTCCATATTCCATTAACGCGTAGTCAATAATTGCGAAGGAAAGCAACACTACTGCTGTTTTGGTAAAACAGCTTTACAAGTAACGCCTTAATCACCACACCCAGACCCATGTTGATAGTCTGCAACTGTAGTACGCACTGATGCATGTGTACCAACACCATGTCGCCTAACAGGAAGTCGTGACACTAACACAACTAAAAACGCAAATCCTTCATCTCAGTCTTAAACCTCATTCCTACAAAGTTGGGTACCCAGAGAATAAATAGTTTTCCGTCTACACCGGCTCAAGTAGCTAAGGTTTAATTATGGCCAATCTCTGTAACACTAGTAGTAAATGTGATGATTACAGAGGTATGTTAGTTTATGCATGGCAGATAGTACTGATAAGGTTGCAATCTTTTTCAAATCACAGGGCTTTGTATTTTCTAACGCAGGGGTAATGATACTATTGGCGATGCAATTCCTCGCCTCCTTGTAAGAAGTTACTTTGACGGCCATACAAGGTACACCGAAAGACTGTCATTTAAATCACCTCCTGATGTTTAGTGGAGCAAACAAGTTCTAACGCCTATCCTGCGGATGCGACGGGGAAAGTTTCCGTGAAGGAACAACATCGTTAACGCTACCTACCATCTCGCGCCATGTCCAATCCGTGAAACTATGTGCGTCTCCGTGGAGCACGTTGCTCCTCTGCCATCGTGATCGCTTGCTGGATGGTATGTCCGACTAATTGGTGTATGAGTCTATTTGGTTCAAATGGCTCTGAGCACTATGGGACTTAACATCTGTCGTCATCAGTCCCCTAGAACTTAGAACTACTTAAACCTAACTAACATAAGGACATCACACACATCCATGCCCGAGGAGGATTCGAACCTGCGACCGTAGCGGTCACGCGGTTCCAGACTGGAGCGCCTAGACCGCACGGCCACACCGGCCGGCTATGTGTATATTTGTTTTGATGATACAACGTGATGTTAATCATGCACTGTATCTTGTGAGCTTGGGTGTGAACGATATTCGTCGCATTCAGTATAGGCTAAAAAATTTTTTTCCCTAGAATACTGCATGCATCAGTCATAGCTTGCAAGAAATATCAGAGGGCAGGCTAGGAAATGTTTGTAGTGTAAGCGTCTCGCACATGCACCCGACTAAGACGTTGTCAAGTCGGAACTTAAAAGGGGAAACACTGACGCGTGTCCATGACGGGAACCTTCAGTCCACGCGCCAAGGATACGGTTACGCAGTGGCTGCAGCCAATGACCACGCACAGGACACACGCTGACCCTCCAATTACGACTGTTAACCCCATCCCCACGCCCTTGTGGCCCATTTCACAGACGCGCCAAGGAGACAAATCATGGGCTTCATTTACGAAGTGTAAGCGCTTTCAACACGTGGTCAAACATTTTGTCAGCCAGGTACGAATCACTTCACCCCCTCCCTCCACCTCTTAAATTTTTCCTTCATTATACTTTCTAGAATGTGCAACATAGGAATTGTCACTTTAAATCTCATTTTAAGGAGTGGCACGTCGAAAGTTGGCAGTTTTACACTGTTAAGTTCACCAAGAATATTTTATGGAAGGCACAGGGTAGCTCCTGAAATGATCACAGTTTTGTAAGAAGAGTCATTTTTGTAAATATCTATACACATGATACATAATTTTTTAGATTTAATTGTGATAGTGTAAATAAAGTTTTTTTACATTATACATCTATATAGTAGGAACCACCTAGTCGGTTTTTCGGGGTTAAACTGCAGTATGACCATATGAGGCAGAAGCGCACGAAGTGCAACGACGACTGAGTCTTACATGTAAAGCGTTTAAAAGGATCCGAAGGCGGTGAAGGCGAACACAACTTTTCGCAAAACACTAAAACAGAAATTTCCCCGTGAGCACCTGAAATGTTGTGTTCCCGCTATTGTCGATTTATTGACAAGATTTGACAGCTTCACACTAATGGCGTTTAAAACCAATTAGCACGTCGAACGGCTAATTTCTACAATCATAACCCAAGATGGGTACCGTCTATTTGTTCATTCTTCATATTTACCCACCCCCAACAACGAGGCTGAGGTCAACTGACATGTCTTATTTCCAACGACGTATTGGATATACGTAGTATCACAGACGCCCATACAAAGTTAGTCGTCGTACTGCCAACACCTACAAATATGGATATGTCTGCTAGAAGAACCCGCTGCTTCACGGAATCCTGATAGTTCTACTGCTATGTTTCACGAATAAATTAATTATGATGACGTTCTCTAACAAGACTACAATCTTCTGTACCAATAACGGCTCTGTTCAGAAGTGATGGCCACCTAAATGGCTGAACAAGGATAAATGAATTTTGTTGACACATTCTATTTTCCAGCCCTACTTCCATCACATACGTGATCTGGTCTCTCACTCAGATGAGAATGACGAATCAGAACGACCCAGCAGAAATCGTGTATGAGGACACACTGAAGCGATGTATGGTATACAACCACTTCTCCCCGCTCTCCTGAACATCACTTGTGGGGCAAATTTTTCAGATTGCTCGGATTCAAACTGGTTACTTACTAATGACAGTATCGCCAGTATTCTGCGAATCATCCGCGACTTGACTCACTGTTTAAAATGAGTACCTCTCTACCGATGTGCAGCGCCTAAACACAGCGCATTTAACTACGTGCCTCAGGCGGAAAATTAGAACGAAGGACATCGCCAAAATGCGGTTCGAGTTGTCCTTACCTTCTATCAGAGACCGAGCGAGGTGGCGCAGTGGTTAGACACTGGACTCGCATTCGGGAGGACGACGGTTCAATCCCGCGTCCGGCCATCCTGATTTAGGTTTTCCGTGATTTCGCTAAATAGCTTCAGGCAAATACCGGGATGGTTCCTTTCAAAGGGCACGGCCGACTTCCTTCCCTAATCCGATGAGACCGATGATCTCGCTGTCTGGTCTCATTCCCCAAAAACAACCAACAACCTTCTATCAGAATAACATGGATTTCCGTAATTATTACGTTTATACCCACTAAAAATGGCTCTAAGCACTATGGGACTTAACATCTGAGGTCATCAGTCCCCTAGACTTAGACTTCAACCTAACTAACCTAAGGACATCACACACATCCATGCCCGAGGCAAGATTCGAACCTGCAACCGTAGCGGCAGCGCGGTTCCGGATTGAAGCGCCTAGAACCGCTCGGTCACATAGGCCGGCCTTATACCCACTACTTCTGAACACTGCATATGTATTATATATTGCTAATTCAAAACATTACGACCACCTGCTTAATAGCATGTTTTTCCGCCTGTGGAACGAAATACATCACTGATTCTTATCAACGATCCGACAGTTTGTTGGTAGGTTTTTGAAGGCATGTGGCATTAGATGCCTACGCACAGGTCAACTAATCCGCATAAATAATAGGCCGTTGCT
Source organism: Schistocerca nitens (assembly GCF_023898315.1). Classification (NCBI taxonomy): domain Eukaryota; kingdom Metazoa; phylum Arthropoda; class Insecta; order Orthoptera; family Acrididae; genus Schistocerca; species Schistocerca nitens. The sequence goes on along the minus strand of NC_064617.1, from coordinate 170,755,562 downwards.
TTCCGTACTCTGTGATGGCGCCCGATAGCGACCCAGATGGGTTACATCGGATTTCCATCATGCGAATTTGGTCGCCAAGACATCAACTTGAGTTCATTATAACGCTCCTCAAACCATTGTGGCACGGTTCTGACTCCGAGAAACGGACAATTATACTGCTGAAAGATGACATCGCCGTCGGGGAAGGCATCAAGCATGAAGGGATGGAGGTGGTTCGCAGCTGTGAGCGTGCCTTCGATTACTTCCATACGTCACATACGTTCGCAGGAGAATCCACAGTGTAATAATGCTCCCCACAAGCGTGTGTCCGTTGCGGAGTGCACGTTTCGAGCCTCCGTTCATTTCGATGACGGCGTTTGTGGAGACGACCGTCGACCGAGTGTAGCAAAAAAGTGATTCGCCCTACGAGCCGTCACGCTTCTACTGATGCAAAATAATCCCGAAGGTCCTATGCCCACTGCGATCTTACCTGACGATTTCGTTGGGTCAACATGTAACAACATAGGGATATGGTCTGCTGCGGAGCTCCATATTCAACAATGCTCGATGAAAGGTGTGCTCTGAAACACTTGTGCGTGCACCAGCATTGTGCTCTTTCGGCAGAGATGCCACCAATCCTACTTGATACAGCAGAAAAGCCTCCGAACCGCACGTTCTGTGAAGAGTCGTGGAGGTCCAACCAATTAGCGCCTAATGGTAGTTTCACTGCCTTACTTCTTTCGGTAGATGTTCAGGACAGTAACACGTGAACATTCGACCAGCTTCGTCGTTTTCGAGATGTTCACAGGCTCTGCGAAATTATGACGACACTCGCGAATTAGCAAGTAAAATTTTTCAGACAATAATTAACTATGAATGATGAAAGGTATCATTTATTTTGATTAGGTTTGAAAAACTTACATAAAACACAACATTAACTTCTCATCGAAAAAGCACAGTTACCGCCCGTAGGTATCATCTGTCTGGCGTCCCGCGGAACATTCCACGAACATTCGCCCTCCAACCAAAACCACTCTCCATAGCTATGTAAGTGACTAGAGAAAATCCTATTGTGAAATAATTAAATGGACACCCTAGCTGCAAACAGGCGTTGATGCACTTCATTGGGGTCATGTTGAAAATGTGTGCCCCGACCGGGACTCGAACCCGGGATCTCCTGCTTACATGGCAGACGCTCTATCCATGTAAGCAGGAGATCCCGGGTTCGAGTCCCGGTCGGGGCACACATTTTCAACATGTCCCCAATGAAGTACATCAACGCCTGTTTGCAGCTAGGGTGTCCATTTAATTATTTCATTTCTAGCAAAGCTGCATGGTCGTCCACGGTAACTGTTCTTTCGGGAACAGATACTACCGTCATATATAAATCCTATTGTGGTGCCAACCTACACGAAAGGTTCGTCCAAGGCAAACAGAAACCTCTTTGCCACCTGGTACATGTTTCCTGCAGTTGCCTGTTCTGACACAGTGGCAGACTACTACACTCCCACGGATCTACACACTGAAATACTTGCACACGAGAGGAAAGAATAGATACATTGAAATACGGCACATAAATGTATCAAACATGCGTGTGCACCTCGGACAAGTACGAGTAACATAATGAAACGTTAAAACTAAATATGGATAGTATACTGTGGCCACCACAAACACACCCAGCTGCTCAGTCTTTTCCCATTTCTTCTTTACATCTGCGGTAATACACCATTTGCAACAACAATTGAGGTGCCAGAGGCAAACAGATAAATCTGTGTGGTATGGCAGAATCATGAAGAGGATCATGCAGAAACCCTTCAACTTTAGCAGCATTATAGGAAGGCAATGGAGGGTGAAGCTTTGACAATGCCAGCCACTCGTGCTGGCGAAACGTCAGAAAAATCATTAGATGAACGTCGGCCGAAGAACCCGAGACAGAAGCCAATAGGCAGTTTGTCATTATAGGAAGGGTCGCACGAATCCTTTTTAGATTGATTGCATTTCTTTAGTATTCCACCAGTAAACCGAGGTATGTTACCTATATTACCCACTCACAACTTCCAACATATTGGGTATTATGAGCTCAAATTTTGTGAGTTCATTTCTACGGAACCCTTGGTAAATTTGAAAGAAAACAGAAATGGAAGAGCGGGAAAGTTTTGAAAAATGTAATCACTTGGGCTGGAACGACCTTTCTGTTGAATTTAAAATAATTATACTGTATATGAATATATGCTCAGCTCACAGAGTAACGTAATATGAACATAAGTTTTATTTTACGCTTCATTGACTAGTCTATACGCCACACGCCATATTTCTTGTTTCTCATCAGAATGGCAAAGCTGCTCTAAACGAGCAAATCTTCACTCTCTTAGTTCCATATTTTCATTACAGGTTAATGCTTGTGCAAGCACAAAACTAAATTCTCTAGTTGGTGTGATATGCTACATACATCCCTAAAATGTGGCTTGTCTGTTGACAGCTGCTTCTATAGGATCTTATTTTTGTTATCTGTACAGCCTCACCCGTATACTGAGGACATGAAACACAACTGTCTTCCTAAGTTCACGCTGGAATACAAACCGAAGATATCTGAGTTACATGTCAGAGTTGCAAGGCCATATCTTGATTGGTGAAACATGGACTGTAGGAAAACACGAAAGGAAAATCGGAGCATTTAAGAAATGACGGTACTGGCGTTTCTCACAAACATTAATCTGAAGGGGGGTGGCAGGATGATGGGACGTGTTAAAGATATCAGGGAATAACTTTCATGGTACTGGAGGCAGAAGTTTTGTATTCAGGAAAGTTACGGGAAAAATTTGGAGGGGAAGACAGTTCAGAATATAGAGTGTGATCCAGTTGCCCCTGCGTACGGGTTTTAAGCAACCCAGAACAACGTACAAAAACCACGTGCAAGATTTTCATATAGTCTCACTCACTCTGCACGAACTATTAGTCCTATAGAACAAATGAGCATAATTTTTTATAGGAAATTTAATGTAGTTATATTTTGTAATGTGTTTTCGCTAGAGGGCGTAATTTTCAGATTATTCGAGAAAAGCCCACAAGAGGGACATTTAAACGAGTTTTTCTTGATTGACTCGAAAATCGTGGCCTCCAACGAAAACGTGTCCCAGTACAAAATTTTACATTAAATTGCCCACAAAAAGGTACGGTTCATTTTTTCCCGAGGACTATTAGCTTGCATGTTGCGAGTTAGAGAATATGAAAACCTCGCGCGTGCATTTTGAAGGCGTTGTTGCTTGCATGAACCTGTTGGTATTGGTAGCTGAATCACGCTGTATATATTAGATAATTTAGGACGTTGGTTGTGTTGCTCTTATTTAAGGAGTGCCATGGGAAAGCAGATCAGATGGTTACTGTTACAGTAAACAAGTCAAAAGACTGATGGTCTCAAAAAGATCTCATATTTGCAACTGAGACACAGATTAAGGCAATAAAAGCGACGTCGCTTAACATTGAGGAAGGCCCTGCGTGGAGTGCGGGAGAAGTCTCCGCAGCGAGAGGCGGGTCCCTTCCTGGAAGGGTGACAGGTTTGTTTGGTGGCTCAGCTCCTGTCGGCTTCTGGCTAAAAATGCCGTCGTCGTCGCCTTTGCAGGCTCCCAAGCAGAGACAATGGGGGGAGGCATTGTATTCACGGAGACACTGGCTGACGTCACCGCAGGTGGCGACGTGCTGCCGTGCTGAGAGCGCACGGACCTTGACGGACACTGCGAAAGTCTGCGAGAAGCCTTAGAGTTCAGCATCAGAAAGTAAGCTTGATATTACTAAGAGTATTAGTAACGCTGGCACCAGTCCATTGATTTGAACAGCACAGTGATATACAGGAAGTCTATATTTAGACTACACAAGTCGTTTTGCGTACATGGTGCACCATTACAATTTTGCTCTCTTATTCTGTTTGTCCGAACAGTCTGTCGCTGCTTTTTCTAATAGTTTGAATTTCTATAATTTTATCATTATGTGGATCTGGCGTTGTTACTGCCGTAACTAACGGCAGAAAAACATCGTCCTCGAAAGCTTGTCGTAGATTCGCAGTGGAATACGAATTAGCACAGCAAACCACGAATAATTTCTGTTCTACGACCAAACAAAGTGTTTTAGGATAGGTAAAATTTAGATAGTTGAACTTTCAGGTTTTCCCGGCGAAATCTATTTTCGAGGTTCTACGACTGCGACTAACTCTTTTATAGATTTGTGCATTATCTAAATATTTTGCCAGTAGATCGCCGTCTTTGGTTCGCCTTCTCGACAACATTTTCCGTTTGATGTTCCAGTTTAAATTATTCGTAATTGTAATCCCAAGCTATTTCGCTCAATCGACAACCTTTAACTTTGTATTATTTATCGTGTAACCGAAATTTATCAGATTTCTTTTACTATTCATGTGCATAGCCTCTCACCTTTCACTGTTTAGAGAACTGCTACTTTTCACAATATATAGGTATCTTGTCTAAATCGTTTTGTAATTCATATTCATTCAACCAGCAGATGGCCTACAATACTTCCCTGGAGAACGCTAGATATCACTTCTGTTTTACTCTATGAGTTCTCTTCAGTTCCTACGAACTGTGCGTTTTTGTCAGGAAATTACGAACCCAGTCACACTACTTAGGCGATACTGCACTGGGAGCTATTTAACTGGAAACCACTTTTGAGGTACGGTGTCAAGCAATCTGGAAACCTAGAAATGTCGAATCAGTGTGAGATTCTCTTTCGATAGCACTCATCAGTGTGTGAAAAAGTCAGTTGTGTTTCGAAGGAACGATATTTCTTGAATCCGTGCTGACTTTGTATGCAAAGAATGAAACACCAACTGAGTAGATGGGGAAAAAGCGATAATCACCGATCTAAGCGTAGTGTGTGATTAGTAATCAAAACGTCCTGTCCCGTGTTCGAACCCAGCCACCGCTTAAATTCTGAATAAAAATCGTCAGCAATGACGGCCGAATATTTCCGGCGTAAGTCACCCTGATTCAGCCAATGGCCTTATCAAATAGGGCGGAGGAGAAGAAAGAGCTTCAAGGCATTCTTTTGCCCTTGTGATGGGAAACTGTCCCTAAAGGGGGAAGAATCAGCAATGATAAATGGCAGGAGGATGCAGAAGGCAATGGAAACCACTGCATTAAAGACACACAGTGTGTATCCACAGGACATGTTGCCTGTAATTGACAAATCCCATCATCGTAGGAAGATTTCTCAGAACGCACGTTAGGAGCACAGCACTGTATGTTAGTGAAACACGAACTGTGGAAGAACAGGAAAAGAAGATAACTGAAGTATCTAAGATGGTTCTACAGAAGAATGTTGAAAATTAGTGGACTCCTAAGGTGAGGAATGAGGTGGTTCTCCACAGAATCGGCAAGCAAAGGAATATATGGGGAACATTGACAAGAAGAAGGGACAGGAATATCTGTTAAGATATCAGGGAATAGCTTCCGTGGTACTAGGAGCAGCCGTAGAGGGTATACACAGTAGAGGAAAACGGCCGCATCAAACCAGTCAGAAGACCGAGGCACAGTGGAGCGTACCGCCTGTAATAGACTGAACTTCGCAGAGTGTCAGCGTTTCCATTCAGCAGGACACGGGCTGGCAGTGGCTGGGCCGGGACATGGCACACAGCAGGGAGTACACTGCACAGTGGAACGGAACGGTCACACCGGACGTCCGCCGCGCCAGGGGGCAGTCCGCCTTCCGCGTGCCGTGCTCTGGCGTGGCGGGGTCATCATACCCAGCAGTCCTCGTCTGACTCACAGTTACTGTCTCATTCATACGCCACGTCAAAACTAAATTCTTCCATTCCATCTCTCCATCCACGTATCGCACAGACTACCATTATCGGTTTCCACTTTTTTCGAGAAAGTCTTCGTCTGATTATCTGCATAAAAATTAAGGAGGGGGGGGGGGGGCATAGACTGTACCACGCAATTAAAATATAAACAAATTACTATATACCGCTAACATGCACCGACGAAAGGTCGCGTACATCACTTTGGTGAAGTACCCCTAGGCAGATAACGTGTCTATTATTCGCCTCGCACAAATAGCCCAGTGGCTGTTTGGCTCTCCGTACTTAGGAATGAAGTAAGTGGGAATTGTACAGAAGCCAAAATGATATAACTAGAGAATATGCGAAAAAACCCTCGAAAGGGTACACTGAAGGCCTCTGTGAGGAGGAATTGTCTGATGACGTGATAGAACAAGAAATTGGAGTCGATATGAAGAGAGACTGAGCATCTACCCCAAAGCGCCAAAGAAATTTGTATAGGTATGCGTATTCTAATACAGGGAGATATAAACAGGAAGAGTACAGAGCTGCGGTCGGCAACGCCTATATGAGACAAGAGTCGGGCGCAGCTGTTAGATCGGTTACTGCTGCTCCAATGGCAGGTTATCAAGGTTCAAGTGAGTTTTAATGTGGTGTTACAGTTGGCGCATGAGCGATGGGTCACAGCATCTCGGAGGTATCGATGAATTGGGGATTTTCTCGTACCATTTCACGAGTGTACTGTGAATATCATGAATCCGGTAAAAAATCAATCTCCGACATCGCTGTGGCCGAAAAAAGATCCTGCAAGAATGGGACCAACGAAGACTAAGGAGAGTCGACCACATGACAGAAGTGCAATCTTTCCGCAAATTGCTGCAGATTTCAATGCTGGGCCATCAACAAGTGCCGGCGTGCGAACCATTCAACGAAACATCATCGATATGGACTTGAGGGGCCGAAGGCATACTCGAGTACCCTCGATAACTGCCCGGTAACACCGACATTGGACTGTTGATGACTGGAAACGTGTTGCCTGGTTCGACGAGTCTCGTTTCACATTGTATCGAACGGATGGACGTGTACGGGTATGGAGACAACCTCATGAATCCTAGGACCATGCATGTCAGCTGGTGGAGACACTGTAATGGTATGGAGCATGTGCAGCTGGAATGATACGGGACCCCTGATACGTCTAGATACGACTATGACAGGTGACATGTACGTAAGCATCCATTCATGTCCATTGTCCATTCCGACGGACTTGGGCAATTCCAGTAGGACAATGCGACACCCCACACGTCCAGAATTCCTACAGAGGGTCTCTCCAGGAACATTCTTCCGAGTTTAAACAATGTCGCTGGCTACCAAACTCCCCAGATATGAACATTATTGAGCATATCTGGGATGCCTTGCAACGCGCTGTTCAGAAGAGATCTCCACCCTCTCGTACTCTTACGGATTTATGGACAGCCCCCGAGATTTCATGGTATCAATTCCCTCCAGCACTACTTCAGGCATTAGACGAGTCCATGCCACGTCGAGTTGCGGCACTTCTGCGTGCTCGAAGCGCCATAAAGATATTAGGCAGGTGTACCAGTTTCTTTGGGTCTTCAGTGTAGTATTAGCCAGAACTGAAAGGAACTTTGGGAGACTTGACAGCATATGAGGCAGGGAATTTTTCTGAAATCATTGGAGGAAGTCGCAACCAAACAACTGTACGTGTGTAGAGTCTAAGAGCCAGGCGACATACCATCAGACTTTCGGAATAATGTCACCCACTAAATTCCTAAGATAGTAACAGCTGTTAAAAGCGAGAACCATCGCACAATCTGCTTTACAGCTCATGCGGCCAAGTTGCTGACAAAAATATACAGAAGAATAGAAAAGAAAATTGAAGAGCCGTTAGATGACTAGTTTGGCTTTAGGAAAGGTAAAATCACCAGAAAGGTAGTCCTGACATTACGCTTTATAATGTAAACGAGGCTGAAGGAAAACCAGGACACGATCATAGGATTTGTAGACTTGGAAAAAGCGTTCGACTATGGAAAATTGTGCAAGATGTTCGAAATTCTGTGAAAAAATAGGAGTAAGCTATAAGGAAAGACGGGTAACATAACATGTACAAGAATCGAGAGCTAACAGTAAGACTGGAAGACCAACAACGAATTGCTCGGATTAGAAAGGGTGTAACGCAGGGATGCATTCTTTCGCTCTTACTGTTCAGTCTATATATATCGAAGAACTGATAAGGGCAATGAAAGAAAGGTTCAAGAGTGGGCTTCAAGTTCAGGCTGAAAAGATATCAATGGTAAGGTTCGCTGATGACATTGTTGTTCTCAGTGAAGTCTACTACAGAATATGGATTGAGAGAAATCGAAAAAATACGGAAATAGTGAAAAGTAGCAGAAATGAGAGCGGCAAAATAACATCAAAATTGGTTATCATGAAGGTAAGTATTTCTGCTGTCTTGAAATCAAACCATAATGGACGAAACGAGGAGAACGTAGAAAGCAGACGAGCACAGGCAAATAGCGTATTTATGGCAAGAGAAGCCTACTAATCAACCATAGGCCTTTATTTGAGCCAGAAATTAGAGGACGTACGTCTTAAGCAGAGTACTGAGCCATAGTGAAACATGGGCTGTGGGAAACCCGAACAGGAGAGAATCTAAGCATTTCAGATGCGGTGCAGTAGAAGAATGTTGAAAATTAGGTGGACTGAAAGTAAGAAATGATTTTTTTTGGCAGAATCGGCGAAGAAAGAAACGCATGGAAAACACGGACAAGAAGATGGGACGGGATGATAAGAACATGTGTTAAGACATCAGGGAGTGCCCCTACGGTACTAGAGGGAGCTGTAGAGGGTAAAAATCTGTAGGGGAAGACGGAGGTTTGAATACATCAAACAAATGATTGAAGACGCAAGTTGCAAGTGCCACACTCAGATGTAGCGGTTGGCTGAGGAGAGGAATTCGTGGCGAGCCGTATCAAGCCAGAAAAACCCACCGCATTGTATTTTACGGTTGCCACCCTCACTTTAATTCGAAACCCTAGAGGCAAGGCTATCAAACTATCCAG